>NC_051850.1:176694155-177005034 GCF_905115235.1 Hermetia illucens | reverse complement strand
GAATGTTTCGTTCAGTTGGCCAAGTTTCAGCCAAGTTTCTTGTCGTAGACATTCTTCTGTTGCCAGTGAAGTGGCATATATCTCCGCCTGGAATATGGTCGTCATTTTTCCAAAGGGTCGGGCTAATTCTATAGTCGGATTCCCCGAGAGCCCGATCCGCTCTCCATGACTGACCCGTCCGTGGAGATTATTAAGTTTGTAATGTGAAAAGACTCATGGCCATTTATCGACTATTCTTCTCTTTTGATGCTTAAGACAATGTAGGTCTTTCCAAAGAAGAATCTAGAAACCATATGATTGCCGGCATCAGTGACACCGGATGTTTTTCAAGGAGTTTCCAGATAGACGCATAACCGTATGATTGGCCGCCTTTCAACGCTCCAATGGTATCGAGTTTATATGCTCCTATATACTAATTTGGGTAGCTTATAGCTGCCCTGCCTGTCGTCCCTAGTCAATATAACTAGTCCAGTCTTCCTAGCGTTTACCGCGAGTCCATTGCGGGGCATCAACGGGGGATTTCATCTAGAGTTACATTCAAGCGGTCACATAGTGTGTCTGCAAACTTACCGGTAATTATTATGGCTAGATTGTCCCAAGCATTTGCGAACGCGAAGACTTTTTCGCCCTGCAGGAGCCATAGCAGGGTATCCATTACCAAGGGCCATAGCAACGGAGAGAGAACTCTTTCTTGTGGGCAGTCCCTAAGACATCTGGCCTCGATAGTCTTCTCGTCGACCAATATGTAGATTGTTCTCCATTCTTCATTACTAACGCAGGAATGATTCCATCTGGACCTGCGGACTTGTATCTTTGGAACGAGTTAAATGCCCATTTTACTCGATCCAGTGAAACTACTTTACGATTGAGGGCTATATGCACCTGTCGGCCCCAAGGTTAGATTTAGGATGCCGTCTGGGAAATACACTTCAAGCAAATGGTTTGCCGTTTCTTCATCACTTTCTGTGTACCTCCCGTTCTGTAAACGTAAGTAACCCAGTTTCTGGTTACGTTCTTTAACAAGAACCCGCTTCAGCTTTTAGGTTGCCTCAAGGGAGTGAGTCTCTTCGCAAAAGCATCTCCATGATGATCGTCTAGCCGATCTTTTGCTGCCAGCGGCTGAATCACACTTCAGATTGAGTAGCATCCTTGACGTTCTCCTCAATTTTGCCAAGTCCTGCCTAGGCGTTGCCGACCGAGCCAGCCGAGGCAGCAAATAGCCTTTTGTGTCGAAGGGTTGGGATCGTCCGAGGACTGCTGCCGCTTTGGTTACCCATGGACAAGGCTTTGGCCGCAGCAGATGGCGCCAATTGGAGCCTGCGTTAAGGTCTCCGTCCAAATTTGATAGCTTCGCACCTGAGTAAGTGGAGAATTTGAGTCTAGACTGTCTTGAAACTCATACAGTGTGAGGCTCGATTTTTTCCCTATACAAAGCCACTTGCCGCATGACCCATGCTATATTGTATGGCTTGGCAACCGCACCCTCATATCGCACCTCCACCCGTCGAATTTGTAACCCATGCTCCACCGTTAAGATTTCTATACGGTTCCCTAATGACAGGAATCTCAATCACGGATTCGTAAGTGGTCTGCGCAAGCAAATCCTGTGCGACCCTGAAATAATTGAGGTTTATTTGTATTAACCTCATTTTTTCACTACAGTTAATGCCTTCCTAAATTCCGGGCATTTACCACTTCCGGCAATATGCGGGTTAATCCGGCCCACCTTACCTTCGCACAAAATGCATTTGGGGTCTCTATTGCACTCCTTGGCAATATGTCTTTTCTCCCCACACCTTTGACATCGATCAAACCGGTCGATGCCGCTTTTGCATGCCTTCGCGAAGTGTCCAAACATTAGGCATTTGAAGCACCTCTTTAAAGAGATCTGTTCCCTTAGTCGGCAAACAACCCATCCGATCCGGAACTTCCCTATGGCCAACAGCTTCTGTGCTGACTCCACTGGCAGTTGCATTGTGGCCGTTTGAGTACCGCTATAAACTTTTCTTACTATCACGATAGATTCTTCGTTGAATTACTCCAACTTGAATTGTTGTTTCAAGGCAGTGCAGATCTTTCCTCTGGATGTTACCTCATCCAGATCCTTGCACTGTATATAGATCTCATGTTTTCGGGGACGAACCGCGACATTCTCTCCAGGTGAGTTTATAACTTCGTTACGAAAGCATTAGTTTTTTCCACGCTAGATTTTTTCAGCTCAAAAATGAGATCCTCTTTTTGGGTCCTCCAGATTTTCCTGACATTTTTGCCTAGGTCTTTTAGGTCGGGGTCAGATTTCACCTTTTCCAGTATCTTCGGATTCGTTAGATTTCCTTTGCTGGAGATTACAGTTGCCTCCGGACGAATTCGCACATTTGGCTTCTTGTTCATGACCTTAGTCCGCCTATTGTTGTTATTTTCCTTCGCTCCGCTAGCCGAGATTCTTACTTTGGACCCTTCTAAATTTTTAGTTCCGTTCGTTGGTTGATTCCCCGAAGTTTCTCCCTCTTTGTCTCGCACTCGCCTACTTGATCAAATTTCGATGACCTTGTGTTTTGGTGTTAATTGGGTCGGCTCTGACACTGTTGAGGCCGGGATGCTCAGCTTTTTCTTAGGCCTTCTTTCTTCTTGCTACAACCAATTATAAAGTACCCTGATGGCTCTCACCATGTTCTTAATGGCTTGGTGCACGTTGTGCTTGTCCTTGATGAATTCGGACAGCTCAACTATTTTAGTCCCCAAGCTGCATAAAAGGTAGTTCTTCCGGGCCAGGGCCCTGTTCTCGGTGAGCCTTGTTCAGATTAATCCTTTTACAGTCTCCTCCACCTTTTTCAATTGCTAAGCTTCTATGAGCTTTTTCATTTGCCGGCTTTGGTATTGGAGGAGATCGTAAAATTGATGAACTTCTCCTGAATGGATCTATTGGCTGCTGCCGGGGTACCGCTTTTTTGGATCCGATGGGTGTCGAAATCACCTTTTTTGGCCAGCTATCTCCTTTTAGCCCATCATTCTCTGCCTTTGCAATTGGTGTTTTTGGCAGAGTTGTGCTTCATTTAAACACCTCCTTCTCCAAATCTAAAACACTTGTAGCATGCCGCGATGGCCAAGTTGTCCACCCTTCCACGGTAACTTTACTTCTTCTCAATTCGTCCATGTTGGTTTCATTTTCTGGGTGTCTTTGCCATAGCCATGTTGATCCACGCACCAGAGATGAACAAACACTAGCCCATTCACAGTCAGAAAAGAAGAGTGCATGAACACATATTTGGATGGAGGGACATGCGGTCGCGGCTAATGGGAGATTTGGCAACTCCTCACAGGTCTGTCTGTTTGTCTGTCTGTCGGTTACACGCGTTTTTCTCGGAGACGGTTATAGCGATTGATACTAAATTTGGTGGAAAGGTGAGAACTGTGAATGCTCATACAGTAAGTTACATCCTTTTACGTCGAATTTAAGGGGATCCTCATCCATGCAAAAGGAGGGTGTATATTTTTTTTCATCAGATATAAGCATGTGGGATATTAAATGAAAGGTCTCGATTAGTGCTTTCCGAACCCGGTCTTAGTGTTGACATTTTCTGGAAAGGGGGGGGGGCTGAAAGAGATCATTTCTTTAACGGGCCCATTGTCAGAAACTATACAACCGAAAAATCTGAAAAAAAATAGAGAGGTTGCCACTATAGCGTCTAGCTTCCAGTTTCCCGACTTGTTTAGAAGGTTTTTGTTTTTTTTTGTTTTCTCAAAATTGGCTGCCATGTCCTTAATTTTATCGGGGAAAGTAAGTCGATCTCGATAGAGTCCCTTTTTGCCGAGGCAAAACTAGTTGAAACTGGAGGTCGCCTGGTACCTAGAGTTCTCCATTTACTGCCACATATTAACCCTTGTGACCATTCAGCCCTCGGCACGGTAGTTACATCTTAGTTTGGGGTTTTGATTCCTGTTTGGCTCCAGGTGTCACCTCTCGTTTCCTAGAGGATCTTCCTGACTGAGCTCCGTCACCACGACAAGGTAGGTAATCGTCGAGGGACTATATCTACTGTTCGTCCCAAAGTGGTCGATCTGATTACTCGTACGAAACCCAACTGACCTTATGCCAGGCTCTGTGCTCAAACAATGCGCCTCCACCCTTCGACTTAATTTGCGTTTTGAATTAATTATTTTTGGCTTTTACAAGTGAACAATTATGAACGATTTTTCAACGAACCGCAACATCCCACGAATTATCCTTGCAGACCTCACAATGCAATATTCAAAAACACATTGTCGACAATGGCGAATATTCATTACCAAAGAACATACATAAAACTGGCATGCATCCATCTTCACAAACTGCAAGTTTTTATCCTTATTTTGTATGCGAAATTAATGCAACTTTTTTACACCAGAAAATTGGTACTTCATAGTTTTGATTAGAGTCAGATCTTGTTTCGAAAGTAACGTTTTTGATTCGAATTAAAGTTTTCATTGATGAGGTTTTCCTTGTGAATACGAAAATTTACAAATATATTTTCCCTCTTTTTTCCCACACCCACCCACCACACACACACCCACTGACACACAAAAACACTAACACTCCCCCCACTAACAACCTTCGTCGGATGGGATCAATGTACATATAAAATACACAATTCCACACAAAAATGCTTTTTCCCTAAAAAAAAAATTATAAAATGCGAAAAAATGGCGGAACGTTTGGTAAAACGATCAGTTCGTTCAGGTTGTGGGCTGAGGTGTTTCACGTGTCAGCGAGCGGCGCCGGTACTGTAAAGTGGCAACAAGTGTCCGAAGATTTGGTTCCTGTCAACATTACCTGCATCCAAGACTCACCTGAGTGCGTATTCCACATAACCGCCTACAACAGTCAGGTCGACAAAATTCTCGATGTGCGACTCGTGCAGCCAGGTGAGTATCGAAACTAGGACCTCGATGGGCGCGAGCCCACGTGCGTACTGGATAGTCGTAGGCCAGCGTAAGAGTTCAGGTGATCCTTTCTGTATAGAATCCAATTAATAATGCCTGAATTATCAATAAAAAGTTTGATTTGTTGCGTGCTATCGGTTGAATGTGTATTTTAGGTACACGAATCGGACAAGCGTCAGAATGCTTCGTCTATTGGAAGGACCCGATGACGAATGATACGTGGGGCTTGAATTTCACATCCCCCATCGATGCCAAACAGTTTCGAGAATGTTGTGTAAGTATTGCGGACGGACTCTGGATTGCAAAATCCTGGGCATAGACTCACATCCATATTACTGCAAAAAACAAAACGAAATATATATTCCATGCATCGCACTTCACTCTAATGTATGTCATGAATTTATTGTTAATTACATTTCAATAGAGATTAGGCGCAGAATGCATGCTTTACTGTAGATAGGCGTAATCGGTTCAGTTCAAGTTCCTTTCAACTGTTCGTTTGGGTCAGGTCGCCTCAACACAAGGCGATCAACCCTCCACCCCGCCCCCAATCCTTTCTTCCCCAAATACTGGTAGGAAAAAACCGAGAATATATCATTCAGGATCAGTATCTGTTCAGCAAATTTTCAATCTTCAAAAAACCATTTAAAAAAGTCAGTATCTATTGCATGTAGTGTCAGAGGATAGTATCCTTAGAAAATGAATTCGTAATCTACCCTATCTTCAAAAGGTATTGTAACTTTCCGGGTTTTCAAAATTCACTTTATCCTTAAATTTCCGGAAGATAGATGTTCTCTCTAAATTTTAAATTGAGGTTCGTCCGTTCCGTTTCTGCATGTATTACGCAAGCTACTGAAAGTAAACATGGCTAAGTTTGAAAAACGATTGGATTATTAATTGGGAACCGTCTTATCTTTCATCCTAACCAGCTTTCAGCAGCGTGTATTATTCGGTTTAAAGCTAGTTAACACAGTTTCACTGTTTCTATCTTACAAAGTATCTTTTACTTCAGTTTCCGATGATCTTACCGATATTTTGCTTGACTTTCTTTCAAAAGTTTTCCTTGTTTTTCCTTAAATATTCTCATGTCATCTCTCTTAATAAATCTAGGATTTAAACAGTTTTGAAGGACTCCTTCTTCCGTTCCTCCTCCTTGCCGCGTTTTAATCAAAATTATCTCCCAATTTTGAGTCTAAGTGTTGTGTTTTTTTGTCTTTTTTTTATTTATCTTTTGTTTTTATATTTATCAAGATACTCTAACCGCACAATCAGAACCTTTTCGATTCCCAACCAACTAACCTAATGACAGTGCGACGTTTTACAGTCGCCTTCTTTCAAATTTTCACGAAAGGCCTCATCAAGTTATTCCCTGAAATTGGATCCGCCGGGCAAGGGTGGAAAAATTAAGGGCAAACGGAAACCTCTTAGTACGCCCGCTAGTCCGTCGCGTGCTCGTGAACCGCAATGCACATGCATGTCAGCAGAACAGTATGCACGATTGAAAGCACAGGATCCACGATATAGAGGTAAGTGGAATGAAATTCAACCATAAAGTCCTTATCCATATTTTGATTTTACCCCTAGGCTCATCAACTCTACCAAGAACCGCATCAAGAGCCACAGATACTGAGGGCGCTAAAGTCACAAATGCCACATCGAGCACTTCAATTTACGATAATGTTGCTACAGGAAACCAGAGCATGCAAGGAGTGGGGCAAGGTAAACTTTTGTCCAATTCTTTTTTCACCTGAAAACTCCAAAAGATACAATCCCATCAGGAATGAATTTAGTGACCTTCAATTCATACTTCAAGTTTTCAGTAAGTCCTGTCATACTGACATATTTTCAATATAATTTTAGGTGATACGCTATCTCGTCAAACCAAATCACAAGAGACGAGCACCATGACAAATGCCTCCACAGCGACGCTAACACAAAATCATGTTGGATCACAGATTGGTCAAGATGAGATGTCTGGTCAGCGCAATGAGGAAACCTCCAAGTCGGAGGGAACTCAAGCAGGCGGAACACTTCAATCGAATGCTACAGCTACAACGAAATCAACTGGAACAGGAACACGCACAAAAGACTACAACGATGAGATGGTAAGATTCAATGTCGGTTGAATTATTCTGGAAAATAATGGATCTTTCTAGAGCGTAGAGAAATATTACGATTTCCTGGCGGGATGATATTTTAAGGGCAGTGTTAGAGTGTTGTCTAGTGGAATTCTTCAGGAGTAGACCTTTAATAGTTACAGTGTCTTTAATAGCCGGACCGTCAAGCTTAAAATATCCTTTCTGAGTTGTTAGAACATTGGTGTTACACCGAAAACACAACCATCGCTTTTCGTTCCTCGGCGTTGCGCGGAAAAACCCTACACTCCATAGCAGCATCTGCTAGCGTTGTGCCTATTGCGCTCTGGTAGCGGTGAACTAACCGCTCCCTTGCCCCGCCAAAAAAAATTGGTGACCCCCACGTGATTCAGGCTTGAAATTCACAACCAACCTACCATGGAGGCATTAATAGCGCAGCAAAGCTCCTTTGGAAAGGAAATTGAAAGCGGCGCATCACTGAATCTCTCCAGCGCAGAGGAGGCAATTCAATGAGGGCGATAAGAGCATCCATCGCTCAACCAGTCTGCCGAACTGGCCTACCTGGACACGAATTATTACGGCCAGATCAAGGCAATGTACGAGAACTACAGGGTGCAGATCACTAGAAGGCTCGAGGCAATCCCAACCACCCGCCCTTGAATCCAAACCAACTCCAAATTCTACCGAAGAGTCATCAAAAGTCAGAGACAACAAGTACCTGCTTCAACAGCAGATACTGCTGAACTCAGCCTGCCACTAATTGAAGCGGAAGTTGCACCCACCCATGACTTCTGTGATATAAAGGTGTCAATGATCCAGCTCTACAAGACACAACTTTGTGAATTGAAGGAAAAATTTTGAACCACAGCCTCCTACTCTGCCGCCAGACAACGAATATAAGGGGCCATCATCCGATACATGCACATCTATCTACGAAATGAGGCCTCAGCTTCCCGAAATAATCACTCCAAGGTTCGATGGAGATTACTTAAAGTGGCCTCAGTTTCACAACTTGTTCGGTCGAATCAGGCATAGTGAGTCCATAAGTAACTGCCAACAGCTATGGTCAATTAAGAGGTCGCTTGGACACTAAAATGGGATCGATACAATAACAAGCGCCTTCTGACAACAGCCTTCCAGAGTAGCCTCTTATCCCAGCCAGCTCTTATTATTGAGGCCACTGCAAGTTTGAAAGTCCTTCACGATACAACCAAAGAATGTCTGCTACGTCTAGAGAGCACAGCCGTATCGGCTGCTGCTTGGGACCCAATTCTGGTCCACTTAGTCCTTCACAAACTGGACAAAAACACGCAGAGCCTGCATGAGTCAGAGCTGACGAATTCTAAGGCATTAGAACGTCTTAAGGCATTGCTGGCTTTCATTAGTGACAGGTTCCAGGCTTTGGAATCGATGCACGACAAGCCAGGCTCTCGACACAACAACGGCAGGCACTGGCAGCCTGCTCATCCAATTCAGGCACAAAGGGAAGTTGCTCCATCTGCAGGGGTCAACACAGAACTTACACTTGTACGAAACGACCGGAAGCTGCCCCCGTCGAACGGCTTAATCTGATAAAACAACGTAAATTATACCTTAACTGTCTATCAACAAAGCATAAAAACGCCTTCAGTAGCGCTGAGAGGTGCAAACAGTGTGCGAAAACCATTATGCGCTGCTCCACGATTGCTATCACTCCGACCGCGAGTTTCTGTTTATCAACTGAGACCCAACACTGTGGCTCAGTTAATTCTTTAACCGGGTTATTCAGGAAGGAAGAACACCATCTGACTGGCAAGAAAGTACCACTGTTACAATATGGAAAAAGAAAGGTAGCCCAGCAGAATGTTCAAATTACCGTCCGATCCGGTTACTTTCCCATACCATGAAGATTTTTGAGCGCATTCTTGACAACCGTATTCGCGAAATCGTTGAAATAACCGTGAATCAAGTCGGATTTGTCAAGAACTGCGGAACTACTGACGCAATACACGCTGCGTGGTTACTCATGGAGAAACACCGTGAGAAGTACCGCCCTCTTTAGATTGCCTTTCTGGATCTAGAGAAAGCGTTTGACCGTGTACCACACGAGCTCATCTGGTATGCTCTACGACAACACTTCGTGCCAGAAGAACTCGTGCGCTGGGTTCAATTGCTCTACCGCGATCCGAAAAGTAAAGTTCGAAGTATGGCGGGTGTATCAAAACCGCTTCGTGTCTCTGTTGGTGTTCATCAAGGAAGTGCCCTCTCACCACTCCTCTTTGTCCTTGTTATGCCCAGAACTGAGCGATTTAAATACCTCAGCCAATGGAGAGCTGCGTTATGAAATTGCTTCACGCATTAACGCAACCTGGATGAAGTGGCGTTCCACAACTGGTGTTCTTTGTGATCGACGTATCAACGAACGTCTCAAATCAAAAATTTACCGCAATGTCGTCCGTCCAGTCGCTCTCTATGGTTCTGAGTGTTGGCCGACCATAAAAGACAATGAACGACGTCTCGCGGTAATGTAGACGAAGATGGTACGTTAGACTAGTGACGTCACACGTTTAGATCACATCCGAAATGAGGATATCCGCGATCGTTATGGGGTTGCATCGATCGTGGAAAAGTTGCGAGAGAGGCGTTTTCGATGGTATGGTCACGCAATTCGTGCAAACGAGAATTCACTTGCCAAGATTGGTCTGAACATCGTCGTTGATGGTAAACGACCAAAAGGCCGACCTAAGCAACGGTGGCTTGATACGCTGGATGGGGATTTGAAAGCCTCGAGATTACACCCAGATCAGGCATTCGATAGAGCCAAATGGCGAAGCCGATCACGACGAGCCGACCCCGCTTGTGAACGGGACAAAGGCTGAAGAAAAAGAAGAAGAAGCTCTTCAACCAGAACTGAGACCGGGTACTAGTGACAGCAATTGTCCACATCCACACAGTCAATAGGGAAGTTGCCCCTTGTTGAGCTTTGCTAGATTCCGGTTGTCAGGTGAACTTAATCTTAGGAGAGATAACTATCCGTCTAGGCCTGAGACGCCGGCGATCAATTAATTTGGTGGTGGGCAATTTGGCTGAAAGTGGTCCCGCCTGGAGAGGCCCACGTTTGTTTATGGACCGCTTTCCGCGCAAACCAGGTACTTCCAACAACCATTTCGTGCGATACTGCTAGCTAAATAATCCGCAGTCCGTCATCATTCCTATCCCTATGTAAGCTATGGAAGTCGACGTATCGCCTCAATACGGGCTCAGTTCCTAGTTGACTGTTGACTACTTGGGACAGGCTTTGAGGTTCGCTCAATTGCCTCGTAGAAGGTATCTTCCTCCGACTCTGCTGTCTCCTCTCTAAGGGCGTGAACATTAATGAGGCTTATATTTCTAAATTTGCCTCGCAACTGCAGAGTGCGTAGCATTTCGTTTATATTTTCAAAGCCAATAAAAGCTGGTTTCATTTTTTGGCTAACTAGGAAATATATGTAATATATGGTGCAGTAGCTTCTCACCAGGAAACCGGTCTCTGTCCAATGCAATCTCTTGCAATGCCGTTACATCAGCCTTATATTGGGACAGGGTATCGGCTTGCTGCCTAGCAGTATTCAGTCTGTACAGTGAGACCACATTCTATGAGCAAGCAACCAGAGTACAAGAGAATTTACTCCTCCGTGTTTTCTGTATGTCCAGACTTTGATGATGGGAATCAGCCGTTCTCACCATTGTTGTGGATCAAAGATGTATGTCATCTCATCGATAAGAATGTCGATTGGCATCATTCCTGCTATTGCTTAAGCCGAACCGCACTCATCTCTTAAAGTTTGCTTGTGGTACAGAATGCAGCTCTCCAAACTGGAGATGCGTAGAGCGGCATAGAGTCACCATTCCGTTTCGTGTATCAACACTACAAGGTGCATAAGGGGTATTCGTACACAAAGGATAATGCTTTCGCCTGCCTATAGTACTCATCTCTAAAACTAAATAAGTTTTTCTTCATCCAGATTCTGGCCAGATTCATATATTTACTTTACCTTACCTCTCCATCGTGGACCTTTTTGTTGCCAATGTAGCCAATACTCTCTCATCTCTGGATCGGGTCACTCAGAAAAAAGACGTTGACGTTAAAGGATACCAACACTTCGTTCTCTTCGATTGGTCCAATTAATTAAAGAGCTTTAGTGAACTCGCTTGAATTCTTGACGGAAACTGTTTTTTCCATTTTCTGCATTTCCTTCACCTTTTAGATGTTAACTGGCTATCTCAAGCCTGAGAGGCATTTCCACGGAAACGATTCGCCTCATCTCCATGCGTAGTTTATGAATCTTGCCTTTGACCCTAGGAAGTACCGGGTTTGAGAATTTCAGTCTGTTGGTGCCAAAAATTGGTTGCCGTTCCTGGCATTCCACCTGGTTTACAAGTTGTAGCCGGGGATCGGTCCGGAGTCTTCTACTCTGTCCGTTCTCAAACTTGCCCTTCATCCGGCTTTCGTCCTCTTCTTTCCAATATGACTAGCGCATTTTCTTCGTATGTAGTAAACGGGCTTCTTTCTGAGCTCCTTGATTATGTTGAGCCTAGAGTGAATTCTAGGTCCTTTCAAATTCGCTCCTACTCTATCTTTCGAAGACTTTTTTAGCTATTTCGCTTCTCTGATAGCGTTATAATAAGTCATCAGTACGTTTTTTTAACTTAGCTAGTCCTTAATTTCTTGCGCACCATTAGAAAGTTTTCGGGGTCCTTCCACTAGGGGGAATTTCTTCATGTAGTGAGTGTATTAACCACGGAAATTGACTTCATACGCGTCAATGATGACTTTCTGAAATTCCGACACCCCGTGTCCAGTCTTCGTCGAGTCCGTTTCTGATATAACCGGCTATCCCTTGATGAGCCGTATCGTTTTTCAAGTGTCTCACACAGAAATCCCAATCTGTTCCTGGGATTCCTTAGTATTGTATCTACTTGATAGTTACCCGCAATCTCGAGTCTTATTTTTCTGTGATCCTATGTAGAGAGTTTCTCCTAAACTCACCAATTCTCAGCTAGCCTCCAGTCAGGTTTAAGAATGCTACAAGTTCTCGGCCTTTAGCATAAAAGCTACTTTCCTGTAGACCAGATCTGGTATGCCCAGAATTCTTTGACCAGCATTAAAACTACGCAGTCCTCTAAAATTGCCCTTGGGCTTACTGTAGACGCAGCTTTTGCTTGGTGCAAGTTTATCTGACTATATTAGTGCTGGCCATTGATAATTGGAACTCTTCTCTAGTGTCCGCATTGAATATTAGGAAATACAGGTACTAAATCGTCCAGCCTCAATAATGCCATCAATTACTTCTTCTACTTTTTCTTCAGCCTTTGTCTCGTGCACAAGCGGGGTTGGCTTGTCGTGATCGTTTTCGGCATTTGGCCCTATCAAATGTCTGACCTAGATTCAATCTCGAAGCTATTAAATTCTCATACAGCGTATCAATCCATCGTTGTTTCGGCCTGCCTTTTAGTCGTTTACATTCGACTTCAATGTTCAGACCAATCTTGGCAAATGAATCTGGTTAGCGCGAATTACGTGGCCATACCATCAAAGACGCCTCTCTCGCAACTTTTCCACTATCGGTGCAACCCCATAACGATCGCGGATATCCTCATTTCGGATGTGATCTAAACGTGTCACGCCACTAGTCCAACATAACATCTTCGTCTCCATTACCGCAAGACGCCGTTCATTTTCTCCTATAGTCGGCCAACACTCGGAACCATAGAGAGCGATAAGACGGACGACATTGCGATAAGTTTTAGATTTGAGACGTTCGTTGATACGTCGATCACAAAGAACACCAGTTGCGGAACGCCAGGTTACGTTAATGAGCTTCCCTTTGACTTACTATCCAGTTTGAGGTCGATTATGCTCTTTTCCTGAATAGGCAGCAGCCCGCGTGCTTACTTGCTCCTTATCTCGGTAACCTTTCCACCCAATATGCCAATATTCTGTTCTTCAGGACTATTCTCTGTTGTTCCACAGTGTTTCGTTCTGCTATTGAATGGTCCATCCTGGCTCTTTCTGAGGCTCTCTTTCGGTTACAGACCTTCAGACCGTTAGAATACCATTTGTCTTCTGCGCCATTGGGCCTGCTTTCCCTCTTGCGTTTGATATGCCAACCTCTAATATACTTTTATCGGTCCCTGATTTCTGATTACAAATTTTTGTGGATTGCGGTATTTGTTGTGAGCTGATGTTGATTTTGACTCAGCTGCTTTGTTCCATAACTTCTCCCTTCTTGGTTGTTATCACCAGGTTGTTTGTATTGCGGAGACGGGGGTCCCACTGATGACCAGTTTGCGTACCCTATGAAGCCTGACTTGTTTGCTGTGGTATTGTGGTTAAAAGAGTGGGAAAACAAAAGAGAGAAAAAAAAAAGATTCACTATGCCATGGCCCCAGTAGTATAGTTAAGTCAGACTTACTGATTGAGCTGACTAGGTATCGATAAGGCTGTCTCCGAATAGAATCAGTTACTCCAGACCGCAACTATCCAATGGACACGATTTGTTAGCGCTCTATATTTGGGAGTTATTTTTCTATTCCTCAGTCTAGATCCGCTGTTTTGGTAAAAATAGGGTCACCTGGGGGTCGAAACATTTTGTAGCAAACTGCTTGGTTAGGTCCTAAATTTGAACATGTAAAGGCGATTTTGTTTCCGATTCAAACAGTTTTGAGTCCGCATCTAATTTTTTCGGACTTTCTTAGAAAATAGGCGGCCTGACCAAATCAAGAGATCCATGGAATAAAAAAAATTGGAGAAAAATTCTCCTCAATTAGCCTGGCCCATCTTGAAGTTACCCCAGGGCATTCTCAACACAAAACAAAATCATCTTTAAGATTATCAGGAATAAAGTCGACTGGGTTACATAATCCAGTGGTTTCTAGTTACCCGTCGCGTCAAATATTGATCTTCTTGGTGCTTAGTGACCTCAAAATTCCAGAGAGAGTTCTTGGTTCGGCTGTTGAAGACTTAGATCTATACCGACCCTTGCTTAGGTTCTCTTCCAGTTGCAGGCTCTCCTTCTCTCCTTCCTTCTTTTTGGTGTCTGATATGTCAACGTCAGACATACCCTTACTGGTCCCTGCCTTGCGATCATGAATCTTTGCAAATTGCAGTTTTCGCTGTGTGTCAGTGGTACGCTTGGATCCACTGTCTGACTTCCCGACTTCTTCCTGCTTGGGTGTTATCACTTGCTTGTAAAATTTTTCGCAGATGTGCCCTCCCCGTGGTGTACCAGTGTTCATGCGATATGGAGCCTCACTTGTTTGCCGTGGTTTTGTCATTAAAAGGGAGCCAGAAAGACAAAGGTTAAATAATCGACTATGTCATAGGCCTAGAAACGCGGTAAGGTCCGCCTTACTCACAGAGACGAACAGGTGTTAATGAGGCTGTATCCGTATACAGTAAAATTTCCAATGGTCATGGTTTGTTATTGTTGGAGTTATTGTTCTACTCTTTAGTATAAATTCGTTGTTTTGTTAAAAATAATGTCACCTCGTAGAGGATGTAACTATCATCAGGGACAACGGTTTTAGTAGATGAAACAATTGACCCCTGGAAAGCCACATATCCACTCATGCCTGTCTTCCAGCTAATTTCTTGACCCTATTTTATACCTTGACTCTAGTAGCATATCTTTGGCGTAGTCATATATTTTCCATGCAAACGGACTCCCTTCTGAGATGGGAGCAGAGTGATCGCAAATTGATCCTTAAATGCAACTTGGTTGACATTGGAGCCAATTTTTTTTGGAAGAAAACTGCCTGGCTTGAGCTCCAAATTGAAAGATGAAAAGACGGTTTTATTTTTGTATCCACTTTTGTGGGACTTCGAGAGATCCGTGGACTAAAAAGGATGGGAGTCAAGTTCTCCTCAATTACTCTGGTCCACCATCAAGGGTACTCTCAATCCAAAAGAAAATCGTCTCTATCTAGGCGTTTTCAATTACCCACTAGATACCTTCAAAGTTCAAATTCCGCATTGTCTCCAAAGACTCCATGTGATGAAAAATTTTGAATGTGTTAACTTTTCGTGTGTATCTGAATAAGAGCCATTTCTCAGCTCCTTGTAAAAGCATAAAAGTTTACGTGTATCTGAATCTGAAGCAATGAATAACACTGCTCACCATATACAATTCATTAATCAGATTAATTGGGTTTTATTGTAATTCTTTGTTCTTACTCATTGCGTTTGTAATGTATGCTAATGATTATCTGTTTGTTTGGTCCCATTTAGACTCGTGACTCGCACGACATGCATCACAATATAATTAACAACAATACTCGGCGAAAAACGAAAAGCACTGAAGACATGAATGCCGATGGAAGCACTTTGAAGAGAATGCACAAACCAATGCCTAGTACCGAGAGCCCTGTAACTTCGCCGGAGATGGGACGGCGTCGCTATAACTACTACAACGCCAATGCAGCAGCGAGTATGCAAGGAACACCCCACATGCACCCCCATGCAATGCATCACATTGTTAATAACAACAACACACTCGGCCGACCGCCCAGTCAGTCATCGAGGTTCTCGGGATCTAGGTGAGTGTGACTCGGATTTTGGATGGAACTTGATTTCCTAATTGAACTTTTCCACCATCCTCAGGTCATCACATGAGATTGGACGAGGATACCCATCCCGAAATCTGTACTTGGAGCTGGAACGCGAACGTGGCTGCATCGAGGGATCACCACCCTCCGACAACGTAATGTTTGATAATCAGTGTTATGCTACCACACCAAGCTCTAGCAATGGCAATTCTGATCAGGATCAATCGTATGGTGGACAACAACGGCCTGGAACTGGTGGTGGGGGAGGCTCTACCTTACATGCCCATCATCACGGCCCCCAGCCAAATGCAACCCCAACACCTGGTAGCCCAACATCACGCCTCCTACTCGAATATGAAATGCATTTGCGCAACACACTTGCCAAGGGGATGGATGCGGAATCATACAGTTTACATACGTTCGAGGCGCTACTTACTCAGAGCATGGAAAATCTAGGTGAGATCCTTTTCATCATTCACTGAAAGACATCGACATTTTCATATTTCCTGTCATGAATTTAATTTTGTTGTGTTGTTATGCTCGAAACGTTTTTTCAATTACTTACAATTAAGGGAATCTGAATTAGTGACTTTCTGAAATTAGTGACAATTTTTGGGGGACGAAAAACGGAACATCCCCCATTTGCATCTCATCCTGAAGGAAGGATGAGGGCTAGAAATTAGTTTTCTGGCTTACAAACGTGATTTGATTGATTTTGTGTCTTAATTAATTAATATCAATCAATTTTCTTGAACTATCTTTTAACGGCGCCTTAGTCCACGCACAGAGCGTTTTGTGTTTTGAAGCCTTGCGAAGTTGGCCCTCCAAAACCACGCGGTTTGAAATACCTCCAAATGTGCAAGCTTAATATACGAATTAACTACAAAATGCCTGGTTGTAAATCAGACCCATCAACACTTTTATAACTTGAAAGAAAAGGGGTGGATTCTCAAACGTTTACTGGAACCATGCGCTATTCAGATTCCTGTCAAAATTTTCGAAAAAATACTTTCTTTTTCATTTGACATCGAATACAAAACAACAAAAATTGCCATATTTTTTGCACTATAATTTGTAAAACAGAATTTGCTGAGAGTTTGCCAGGATCAACCCAACGTAGTCCCTATACAGTCAGACGACGTAAGTAGTGGCTTTCTATGTATATTTGCGAAGTAGTTTAGCAGAAAAGAAAACCTCCCTTAGATAATCTGAACGAATCCCGGCTTGCTTTTCTCCTCCCCCTCCCGACTGCTTTCGAATTTTTCCGTGTTTATTTTGCAGTTTCATGCTAGGCTTGAATTCTAACCAATTTTGCATAAAACGTTTTGTCTTTGCTTAAGGATCTTCAGCGGGTGCCAAATCATCCACTCTTCCATTACCGCCGCATCGTCCCTTGACTGCGCGCGAACGTGATAGGGAGCGTGATGGATACTATAGTGATCGCAATGAGTTAGTTCGAGAACGGGAACGCGAACGTGATCGAGGTTATCTGAGTGACCATAATTCGAGGTATAGTGCATTCTCTAATCCTAGGTAATCGGCAAAAACTTCTAATGATCCCTTCAAAATTATATACTCTAACCATTATCCTTCTTAATATTGACGCCAATGCCTCCACAGTTTTTCCAATTCACGCTGCGCATCCTGCATTGGGGAATCAGCTCGTGCTCAATGGTTTCGTCACTCAGATGGTTGGCGTTCAGGAAGTTCCACTATTGGATCAGGATCAGGTCAAGGGTTGATGCCATCGCAGACTGCAGGCTCTGGACATAAGAGATCACCATGGGACTCATTGCCGTCACTCAGGCAAGACAGCAGCTTGAACGACTCCGGCTATAAAAGTACCCGTGCTGATTCCTTGGAACAAAGGTGGTTAACTGACTGGCATTTCTGTCCTAGTATTGAAATATGTGAACTTTCAAAGTGTTTGTAGGGGTGTGTTTGATCGACAAGACAGCCTTCGTTCTGATTATTTGAGTGACCGTGAAACACGCTATGGTATCGTTCAGCAAGCATCTATTGACAGCACTGACTCCAGACTCTGCTACTTGACATCTTCTGAGGTAAGTGGATCTTTGGATTTGTATCTTATATTTATATTATTGACAGAATAAGGATAAACTGAAATCATAAAAATTGGACCAGCTTTCCCTGTAGAGGCACAAATTTAGGGTAATACACATATGACGTTTCGACTCAGCACTTTGATATTTTGACTTCCTAGCCTATAGTCCTTGCAGCAAAATGGTATACCGGTCTGTTCTGTCATGCATTAAACAATTTCAGGTTGCTTTTTGTCAAGCTCCCTACAACAATCCTTGTGCTATAGGTTCGATTCTCGATTAAGGTCCGGGATGAATTGACTTCTCTTGCTGCTCATACACTATATTCGCGTTCAGAAAGTAAGCCAGAGATAGAAATGGGAACTCTTACTTGGTCTAACTAAGGATATTCAGGGTCCCTTAATTTTACTGATTTTATGTTTCAATTAGGTTTCAAGACTGCAGTTGACTTTCACTGTCTGTTTCGAAGAGAATACGGCATCGCATCACGGCTGTCAACCAACCAAACTTCCCTAACAGGTTTGCCAGTCGTGAACACCGACTGCGCGAACCTGTTAGGGGAGTTTGATTGGTTAACAGCCTTGGTGACCATGTTGGTGCCAAAGTGGTGCAACGCCGTACTCTGTTACGTAGTTACGTACGCAACAACTGTAGCCCCACTTTGGGCGCCAACTCTGCTACGAAGAGAGTAAAGCATTGCATCAGCTTGCCATGTACATGGTCACCAAAGTTGTCAACCAACCAAACTCCCTTAACAGGTTTGCTAGTCGTGAACACCGACTGTGCGAAATAATATGAGGAACCGGACGGAATCTGCGGGAGCTAACCCGAATGCTTGTAGTTTGGCGAGATAAGGGTCGAGGTTCTTGGTTTTCAAATATTACCTTCCTGTCAGGACACTGGGATTTTTTCAAGTGCCTTGACCCAATGGTAAAAAAAACTAAACTCACCCGGGCAAACTACTTTAATAGAGACGTGTAGTCTCGAGGCGTGTTGATACCACCGAACATTTCAATCCCAAAGAAGCTAAACTTCCAAACGGCCTAATTAGGAAGGGGTCACAATCCACAAATATCTGGAATGGCCAAGGGAGGAATCCCCCCTTTCCTCCTCATGGAGGGTCTGATAACATGTTAGCCTCCGGCGGCCCACCCCAACCTAAACGCTCACTCTTGCACAAGATGATGGCTAAAGAGCTGGATGTGAATATAAGTGGGTTATCCCTTCAACTTATCTACAATTATCACAAAATATATGAAATTTACTTTCGGGCCGCTTCCCCCAGATATAATTTAAGCTCAGTTCTTGACATTAACCTTGATCTCGTTAAAATTAGGTCAATACAATTGAAACTCATTGGGGCCAATCCTTGGCGCAATCGAAACGAAAGGAAACTGATAAGCAGACTGGCAAAGCGTTGGTATCGAAATCCTATTTTCGCTGTGCAAATCCGATGATGGGCGAGCGCGATCAATAAGCTTTCAGAAAGCTGGGAACCATCTGGCCGAGACGTGACATCTTTTTTTCCACGTGAATTAGATTCATCCACATTAGATAGATTCTTCGCGTGATGCATTCGCGGACCCCTGCAAATTGTCAATTCCTTTCTGTCTTTCTTTCTGAACATAATATGCACGTGTCTCGACAACCTCCCAAAAACTCTCTCTCCCCTTGAGAATTATACTTTAGGTAGCTCCTATGGAATACCCCCGCATCTCTCGCATCACCAGAAATGACCGAGGAAGGATCCTGAAAGCAGTTCAATTTGCGCAACAGATGGCAGGACCTTCCACGAGTGGTCATATTCTGTGCAAAATTCAAAAAGTAGGGGGTGTGTCCGGAGGCTGACAGAATGTATGATCTGAACTCGATATCCCGGTTTTGCGCCGAGGTCCGCCATTTCGATATCCATAAAAGCTGTCTGGTGTCCTGGCCCACGTCATCACTCCATCTCAGGCAGGGTCTGCCTCGTCTTCCTTTTCCACCATAGGTTTGCCCTTATCGACATTTCGGGCTGGATCATCCCCATCCATACGGATTAGGTAAGCCGCCCACCGCCACCTGTTGAGCTAGAGTTTTCTTACTAAGAACCCAGATTACCGAAGAATACATAAGGACTGGCAAAATCATAGACTTGTACAGTAAGAGCCCTGTCCCTATGGTGAGACGTTTCAAGCGGAACAGTTAGGGGAGTTTGATTGGTTAACAGCCTTGGTGACCATGTTGGTGCCAAAGTGGTGCAACGCCGTACTCTGTTACGTAGTTACGTACGCAACAACTGTAGCCTCACTTTGGGCGCCAACTCTGCTACGAAGAGAGTACAGCATTGCATCACCTTGCCATGTACATGGTCACCAAAGTTGTCAACCAACCAAACTCCCTTAACAGGTTTGCTAGTCGTGAACACCGACTGCGCGAAATAATATGAGGAACCGGAAGGAATCTGCGGGAGCTAACCCGAATGCTTGTAGTTTGGCGAGATAAGGGCCGAGGTTCTTGGTTCTCAAATATTACCTTCCTGTCAGGACACAGGGATTTTTTCAAGTGCCTTGACCCAATAGTAAAAAAAACTAAACCCACCCGAGGCAAACTACTCTAAAAGAGACGTGTAGTCAGGAGACGTGTCGATACCACCGAAAATTTCAATCCCAAAGAAGCTAAACTGCCAAACGACCTAATTAGGAAAGGGTCACAATCCCAAAAATACCTAGAATGGCCAAGGGAGGAATCCCCCCTTTCCTCCTCATGGAGGGCCTAATAACATGTTAGCCTCCGGCGGCCCACCCCAACCTAAACGCTCACTCTTGCACAAGATGATGGCTAAAGAGCTGGATGTGAATATAAGTGGGTTATCCCTTCAACTTATCTACAATTATCACAAAATATATGAAATTTACTTTCGGGCCGCTTCCCCCAGATATAATTTAAGCTCAGTTCTTGACATTAACCTTGATCTCGTTAAAATGGGGCCAATCCTTGGCGCAATCGAAACGAAAGGAAACTGAAAAGCAGACTGGCAAAGTGTTTGTATCGAAATCCTATTTTCGCTGTGCAGCCACTGAATCCGACGATGAACTAGTACGATCAATAAGTTTCCAGAAAACAGCTAACTACTTGCCCGGGACGCGACGTATTTTGAATGTGATTGCACATTGATTCTTCGTGTGATGCATTCGCGGATCCGTGCAAATTATCAATTCTCTTCTGGCCAGGATGAAGAAAAGGAAACCTCCTTAGGGAATTTCTTCACTTTATTTCTTTCTGTACATAACACGTTCCAGTTAACCCGTTGGGGAGTTCCGTCCCCACGTACTCGAGGAGGGCGATCAGACCCGAGTCCGCAAGGAACTCATCTGAAGTGGCTCTGCCACGAAGCCTCACCGGAGGTTATCTGGTACCATGGAAACCGGGATGGCCCTCTGAGAGCATATGCTCCAGGAGAATTCCTGGAGGATGTGTTCTCGGCCCGGTTATTTGCGGTTGGCCCCCTAGTGGAAGTTTCATGATGGTTGTGGTTATGCCTACATCGCGGGCAGAGCTCCTCGGAGCTCAAGCGTGGAGTTGCGCTGTACAATTCGGGTGCTGTACCCCTTAGTTGCGGCAGGGGTGTTAGATAGGCCTCGCATCCACCGGTATGAATGCTGAGCCTGCACTCAGTATAAACCAGGACCGCTGTGCTTGCATGGCAGGGCTCTGATTGTAGTCCCAAAATCAATCCGTGTCCGAAGAGACCGTGGGATTAAGCCTTCACGGCAGGTGCTCACGTTAAACCCCCAGGACTTTCGTGTACATAACACGCACGCCTCTCGACACCCACCTAAAAACACTCTTACCCTCTCCTCTCCACTAACCTCCAAAAAAATAAATCCCCCCTGAAGTACCGCGTCAAAGCAGAGCAGGGCAGCCAGAATGATAAATTTCTTTTCCGTGGTCGAAGCTTGACGACTCAAATTTAAATATCCAAACCATGAAAAAGGCCAGGAAAATTATATGGCCGTAACAAACTACAGGTGCTTCGCCGGCCCCAGGGTGAGGAGAAGAACCTGGAAAGGCGCTCACAGACGCAACTTATGGACTTCTTCCGAGCGGCCTTGATGTTATCCTGGTCACTCGCGTCTATCGAGTCCAGTTGGAGAAGATTCTGAGTAAACATTTCGTCTAGTCAGAGATACTCCCTGCTCCTTCGGGAACCGCCCGTGAATTGCTTCACTTGGTCCATCAACTGCAACACATCAATCTGATCTTTCTGGTTTATGGCAATCGCTTCAAGCGACTATTGTATCGCTGGTTACGAATTTTCGGTCGCCGCGGTCTTCATCTGAAGTGACAGATCGATATGCCGCAGTTTGGGCCCGAGGGGCGAGTTGAGGTGCGAGCTGCTTAGGAGTGTCCTTTAGGTAGTTTCCCCCTTATAGCTGTTACGGAGGGCTGTTCTGTGGATGGCTTCCGGGTTAACTCTTGGCTTATTGCCAGAGGGAATTGTACGTGGTGTTGTTATTCGAGGCCGGAGCACGATGCCAACGTGATAGTGATCCGAGTCTATATTAGCCTCCCTGTAAGTCCCAGAAGGTATCCTTCTCCGACTCAGCAGTCTCCTCTGTAGGTGCGTGAACCTTAATGAGGCTTATTTTTCTGAATTCGCCTCGCAAGTGCAAAGTGCATAGCCGTGCGCTTATGTTTTCAAAGCCGATACCAGCAGGTTTCATTTTTTGGCTGACTAAGAAACCTTCACCGAGCACGTGATTTACTAGGTGGCCACTGTAATATATGGTGTAGTGACTCTTCTTCAGGAAACTGGTCCCTGCCCAACGCATCTCCTGCAACGCTGTTACACCAGTGCTATATTGGGACAGGGTATCTCCGTCTGCAGCTTTGTGTTAAGAAAGAGCTCCCAGCGGTCATCACGTGGAGGTGGAGATAAGGTTTGGTAGTAGAGCTGTTGGTGTTGGTTCAGCAGGCGTTTCCCAGGTTATATGCCCCATCGTGGATAGCAATCCGCATTTCGCTCTGGGGCCTATACTACTCTCTCTTGCTGATGTATAGTCAGCAAAGATAGGCCCTTTGCATGATTTGTCACTCCTGTTTTCTTTGGAAGTATTTGGCTATAAATTGTTTGCGATTACTAAATGATAGCCCCTGCTATGTCTTTACCTCGTGTTCTTTCATCAAACAGACAGAAGTAAACGTAGAAGATGGAGGTAGCTAGGATGACCATCCAGATTGAATATCCCCTACTGCTTTGTTTATTTCAAATGGCGCCCAATGTGGGGTTCACACATTCATAATATTTTATCAGGTTTCCAGAGAGTAGACTTGTGAAATACAACCTACTACGGGTTCAAACGTTGTTCCCTAGCTAGGCCCTATATATATAATATTTGACTTCATTTTCTTAGTTTTAGTTTGCATGCCTTTTCCTCTGACGCAATCATCCTTATGCCTGATTTCAATCACATTTTCTAGAATGGTTTCCTATCGTTAGCCATTCTTGCTAGTAAACTTGTTTGAGGTTGAAGTGTAGCCTTTACAAATAAAACCTCCAAGATGTTTCGGACGATGCGCTGGAAGGATATGCGGCCCTTGCTTTTGCGAACTAGTTCGTCTTTTCTGAGGCGTGAATGGTGATTCCTTTCGTAACTCCTTGCTCTCTTGAAGCCAGGTAAAGCTGATAGTTCGCGCAAATGGGAACATGTCTTGTTCTGTCAATTGTGACAGTGACAGGTGAGATGAAACACGGAGGTAGGAGCAGTGTCTATTCTCTCCTCAATATTTCACCTTTATTTTTTTCCGGATTCCAAACAAGGAAGATTGAATTCTGACGATTTCCTTTCTCTATATTTTTTACCGGCTTTCTATACCTGCCAACCGATGCTGGATGACACTTTTGTCATCTGTGCTCAACCTGGGATACCCATGCGTATCAGCGCCATATTTAAGAGTCTTAAGCTCTATTGACTGGCCAGCCGGCCCGTTCAAAATATTCCGCCTTCTCTTGCCTCTAAAGGCATACATAAAGGTGGAGATGTTCGTATTTTATTTCTCCTGACTTATTGAAGAGAGGTCTTTTTCCTTTGCCGGAAAGAGGATGTTGGTTGGCAGTGAGAATTTGGTTTGAAGCAGGGGTGTTTAGCGTGATGTTGTAACAGGTTGTCCCAATCATCTCCAGCTAAATTTTTGACTTCAAACAACAAAGACTAGATTAGCGTGGATTTTTTCATCATATTCCTTTGTTTATAAGGTCATTTTTTAGGTGCATTCCTCAGCATGCTGGTCACAAGTTCAGGTAAAGTAGGAGGATTTGTCATAATTGACATTTCTTCCAGCCGCGACCAGGTCACCTATCGATTTTGCTGCGGCCATTAATACAGCGGCGAAGGTGAATTCACAATGGAGCCCCATTTTTGCGCCTCCGCTGCACCACCACAAACTCTTCAGAAAAGGCGCATTGATATGCGATCTACAAAAAACCCAATGGTCTGGTGCTGCGATATTGAACGCACACGCGATAAAAATGGTTATAAACTTCTCTATTTTGGTAGTCCACACACTCAATATGGTGTTGGCATTGCCATCTAAGTGGGTTGTTGTGATGTCACTAAAAAAGTCAGATGGAAACAGGTGCCAAGGGGAAAGGGGTTTGGCGCGCGTAATGAGGGCGGCGAGCGTATAATTGATTTTGCAGACATCCATGACCTTGTACTTATGGATACATGGTTCATCAAACGATTATCTCATCTTCCTGCATTTTATAGTGGGAACAGTAAAATGCAAATCGACATTTTACCACGGTCACTGATTTGCAATCAAAACCATTCCCTATGAGACTATCACACCTTAACATCGGCCGTTGACTGCCGTCTTGCAAATCAAACCACCGAGAAAACAACGTAAAAAACGCACTGGCCCGTCGCGTATTAAATGGTGGCTATTTCGTGAGAGAAAAGAAAAAATGATCTCACCTACGCGATTACCAGCCATTTCGAATGTGGAAGAATCGTGGGATCAAACTAAAGACACGATCCACAAAGCGGCCTCTGCAATCCTCGGGGTCACCAAGTCAGGTAAGCGGTCCATCAACCGATATACTGGACTCGGGAATTGACACATTTGTCTGTCTGATGTCTGAAACGTGCACAGACATTTGTCTTCTGTTGTCTGAGGTAGGTTCAAAATGGGGTTATCAAAATGTTTACCTTGCAAATTCACAAGACAAGATTCTGTCGTGTCATGTCGTTTCCAGTGGCCGTTAGCAAAACTGTCGTATTGGTCCCAGTGAGCACGCTCCTTAAGACCGCATATTGACGCAGGCTGTTTCTTCTTCTTCAATGGAAAGTGTTCACATTGTGCCTTCATTATAGATCCCCATAATATACAAATGGTTCCGTAGCGGCTAATAGTTGAATACTCGAATTATCATTGTTCATATTCTCGGGTAACTTCTAGGGCTTTAACTTTTTCAACCCGCAGTCCAATATGTAGTGTTAAATTCGTATATCTATAGCATACTGACGTTTGCCAACGATGGCCTAATTGCTTGAGCTCTCGGTACATCTCTCAGCTATGACTTTTCGGATTTCAAGTGTTCATTTCGGTTCTACAAATGATCCCCCAGTTCTATTGTATCTTGCGTTGGGAACCCGGGGTTTTGAGCTTTTAATGGGAACTCCATATCAGTTTGACTGTACCATGGCCGAGTTATTGTTATTCTGTAAAGGGAAAGTCGCACCGCGTCCTTAAAGAATTATTGTGCCACTTTAGCTGGTTATAGTGTACCTATTAATCATAGTGGCTCAAGGAAGCCTATAACCGTCAGGAACTTTAGTATATTCCCTATTTTCAGATCTTTCACCTTTGCATCTGGTATTAAGTGTTCTCCCAGATGCCTCGACCTACTTTGCACACGTGCCGGACACCGTTCTACGACGTGTATAGAGGTTTCATCACACTCCACACAAACCCCCCAGGCAGTGTCCGCAGATATCCCTAGCTTCCCTAGGTGATGGTGTAGCCGACAGTGACCAGTGAGAATTCCCTCTATGATTCGGAGTTTGTTTTTGGTGAGGTTTAAACAATCCTTTGTGCGCTTGGGTTCGTATCCCCCAATAAGGACACTGGACTGCTCCATTCCTGATAGGCCCGCCCGGTATAGTTCCCTCAATCGTTCTCCTTCATTTCTTAATGTCAAAGCCGTAGTCGTTTCCGATTCCACAGAATTGTTCTGGCCCGTATAAACGCGTTCCTGCTCCCTTCTTAGTTAGTTCGTAAGCTGCGTCGTTGCCTTCCAATCCAACATGGCCTGGAACCCAAAGTATCCAGACCTTGTTGGACGAGCCGGGCGTATTCAGTCTCTCAAAGCATTTCCATACCAGTTGAAAATTTACCTGGTTGGACCTAAGTGCCTTGATCTTTGGTTGGCTGTTAGTGAGAATAGCAATGTTCAACCCCCTGTAGTTCCTTTTGAGATTAAAGGAGGCACATTTGTCTATGGCGTATATTTCCGCCTGGAATATGCTAATGTACCTACCCATTGGCTCCATGTACATTTTCCTTGGACCAATGACACCGGCACCCATTCCCTCTACTATGAGGAATTCGTCAGTGTACCAAGTAATCAGTTGCTGGTTTAAGCCGTATGTCCCGGCCACGCTCTCCCAGTTTGCCTTGTTACTACAACGTGTTTTCAGCGTTTTATCAAAGTGAAACCCCGTTGTCATGTTATCCCTTGGTATCAGTAATTCGCCTAAAATGAATATCAATGTTCCTTCGGTTTAGACAGCTCCTCGCCTCACTGGCACTCCCCGCCATTCTGAATATTGTTCTCCTTGCATACATCTGTATGTGCAGATGGAGAGGGGTTAATCCCACAAGGACCTCCAGGGATGCCGTTTGGCATGTCCTCATTGCTCCACTGATACACACGCAAGTCAGTTTTTGGAATTTGTGTAAGTTCCTGACTTTTGTGCTGAATTCAGTTCTTTCTGCCCAGATTACCACCTCATAGGTAATCAATGGGCTTCCAGTATTTATCCAAATTAATATCTTCGGGCTGCAATCCCATTTTCTTCCAGATATGGACCTGCAAGTCATCAGATCCCTGGTGGCTTTCCGACAAGTGTTTCCAACATGTGTTTTCCAGAGTAAGCTAGATCAAAAATCTAGCGTAGTTCCCAAATATTTGACCACTGTTGGTCGTTTCACCTCCATGCCATCATGGCCGAGTTGGTTGAACGCCAACCTTTCGACTCCCTTCCTTCCTCTTGTCACTTGCATAGCGCTTCCCGCGAGGATGCTGAAAATGAATTATAAAAAATATAATCTGATCTCACTACTCCGCGCGAATTGACCTTGTCCTTCAATCCATCGAGTTTGAAGAATTTCAAAATAGTCGTTTGAAGGGTTTCCAAATAGTCGTCAACCTTTCGCCTTGGCTTTAACCTAGTGTGTAGGAACGCTTCTGTAGTCTACCCGTTATACGTGGCCTATTTACTCGAGCTAACAGCCACATAAATAGCGGTTTATTGGTGGTTGATTTGCAACTACATTATTTCAGTTCGGAGTTATTATCGAACTACCTTTTAAACTGGCTATGCAGCCTTACTTGGTAAAAGGATTTGCGCTGTTAATCTGGTAAATCTAAATTTTTTGGCTATGACTCTAAAATTCCTACTACTTTCAAGCGATCCGAGAACGTCACCGTATTAAATAATTCTTCGAAGTATTCGATCTGCCCGGTGATACCCTTTTTCACGTTTCCTATCAAATCAGCCTTCAGCTATGTCCTTACATAAAATCATTTTCCGTTAGAATTCTGCTGCGATGCTTTCCTCAAGTTGTAGACGAATCTGGATCTTAAAATTTTTGTTGAATCTGGAAATATCGTCATTTATATGCTTATGTTTTCTTTTCTACCAATTTAGCCAGTGCTGCTTCTCAGCTCTAGGTCCTTTTCCAATCTGGCTCTAATGGAGCATTTTTCTGCCCAAAATGGGCGTTCTACTCTTCGTTAGCGTTGTTAATGCTGATTTAGAATCTGAAGAATATAATGTCATAATATTTCTGGACATTCGAGAGCCACTTCATTAAACTATAGATTTTTTGTACCAATCCGGGGGGATGTGCCAAATATCCCCATTATTAGCTATCCAACTTGAATGGCGCACTCTAGTAAGGTGGTGGTCCCTATCAAAATTTGCATCTCCATATAAGCGTACTTTGAGGACACTAAAAGCATTTGGCTTTTTCGGAAAGACGGGTTTACATGATATGATGGAAGGGGTTCTTTATAGGGAGAATACGTCTTTTAATAAAGAAATTTCATCTGTATGCGAACCCTATAAGGACACTGTCATTTTCGTTGATTAAGTTCCAATTGTTTTCGGATAGTTCATTTCTCATAGCTGATAATAGTTAACCCAAATGGTCGCATGACAGAATGGTCAATCCAGATCAGGCATCTGATCACGACGGGCCGACCCCGCTTGTGAACGGGACAAAAGCTAACGAAAAAGAAGAAGGTCCATATACCCTTAGTAATCAAAGCTTGACGAATTTTGTTTGAAGTACACAAACTCCTTCATCGATTGGTTTGAAAACGGTGCCATATTCTCATAGCAAGTTTTCTCATACGGTATACGCTATTCAAACCTTCTGGATGATGATAATACCTTCTCAATTAAACTTGTGGCTACTACGATATGAAGTTGAAAAATGTTGCAGCAGTGTGTGGGATTCGCACCCACTAAATCCACCCCTACTCTTCCGCCCCTCCCCGCGGGACCACCGTGAAGTATTACTTCGCGGGGGAGGCTCTGGTTCACTATACCAGCTCGTCCATGTCACGTCTCCGTCGCGCCGCCTTCCGAGCTCGATCCAACTCCAGGAGTTTTGTCTGCACCACGGCTACTGCCTCATTTACCGCCACCCAGTTTTCCTCCGACTTCAGCATCTCTTCCACCAGGTTCGAGGGCTTGATGTCCGCCCCTAAGATGCTATTCAACCTCCTTTTCTGCTGCAGAAATTTGGGATAATGGAACATAACGTGCTTTGGGTCCTCGGGTGTAGCACCGCATTCAGGACAGTTGGGAGACTCGTCCAACTCGAAGCGATGCAAGTACTTCCTATAGCCACCGTGTCCCGTAATGAATTGGTGAATTGAATTAGGTGGTAATTCAATTCTCCGTGCTTTCGGTTGACCCATTTCTCGATACACGGGATCAATGTATGGGTCCACCGGCCCTTGTCGGAGTTATCCCATCGTTGTTGCCACTTGCCATACAACTCTCTCTCCTGATGGCTTTTCGGAAATCCGCATTCACCTCGGCTGGATTTGCCTTCCGTTTTTCGTAGAGCCAGTGTGCCTCGCCCGCTAGAAAATCTATAGGGATCATTCCTGCGATGACACACACTGCCTCCGTTGACGCCGTCCTAAATGCGCTGCACACCCTTAGCGCAATTGGCCGGTATGCCGAACTTATCTTCCTCCGGTGGACAGCATGGTTCAACGCTCCCGCCCAGACAGGGGCCGCGTATAGCAGGATCGACCTCACCACTCCCGCGATGAGTAATCTGCGACTATACTTCGGCCCTCCCACGTTAGGCATCATCCTTGCAAGGGATGAGCTGGCATTTGGTGCCTTCTCTCGCGCATAATCCAAGTGTCCCTTGAAACTCAGCTTGGCATCGATCATCACCCCCAGGTATTTGACAACCGATTTTGACACGACTTCACGATTACCAATCTGGATGGTAACCGTGTTGTTCTTCCTACGGTTGGTAATGAGGACCGCCTCCGTTTTTCGTCCGCCAGGTCCAGCTTGGCCATTCGTAACCATGACTTGATGGTGTGAATGGCTTCATTTGCATAAAGCTCCACGTCCTCGGGATGCTTTGCAATTGCAACTACCGCCAGGTCGTTCGCAAAACCAATCACCGTTGTCTCCACCGGAACGCGAAGGCCAAGCACTCCGTCGTACATTATGTTTCACAGCAGCGACCCCAATACAGAACCTTGAGGCACACCTGCTGTTACAATGTACTCCGTCGGCCCGTCGTCCGTCTCGTACCAGAGAAGTCTGTCCGAAAAGTAACTCTCGATGAGCCGAGCCAAGTAGCTAGGAACACCCAGTTTGGCCAAAGCGCCCTTAATCCAGCCCCAGTTGGCTGAGTTAAAAGCATTTTTGACGTCCAGCGTCACCAGAGCACAGCATTTGCCCATGGCCATTGCATTTCGAGCCAATTCCATGACCTTTGCTACTGCATCGACCGTAGAAAGGGCTCGCCAAAACCCATATTGCCGCTCCGAAAGACAACCCGCAAGCTCGATGAACGGGAGCAGCCTGTTGTATATCACCCTCTCCAACATCTTCCCCATGGTGTCTAAGAGACAAATAGGGCGATATGAAGAGGGCACGCCGGGTGGTTTCCGGGGCTTCGGAGCTGCCTAACCTCTGCCCTGGGGGCAGCGTGACCGAAGCGGCTCGCAGATGTTAAGTGCTTCTTAACATAATTTTTAATAATTATTATATTATTAAGTTTATCTGGCCTAGATTTTATATAAGCGCGTCGTCCCGAATTTTTCCAGATTGTTGGATTTGGTAGTTTTCAAAAATCTCTCCCAATTTAATCTGCTTTTGAAGGCACTCATTCAGAACTTTGTATTGCTGTACTCCTAAAGCTGTTTCAAAAATATATATATCTCTACCGAGACTTTCGTATTGTGCTGGTTCAACTCCAGCAAGCAGTAGCTAGCTCTGAATAGCAAACTGAAATATATTCGGCGCTTTAATTTAATAATTCATTTCTCACTCACCAGAAAAAAACGTTTCGAGTCCCTTGGTCTTTTAAAAAGAAAAACCAAAGACCCTCTTTAGGAAAACAATAGGCTGTTAATAAAAGGATTTTATCACGTATTTTGAAGATTTAGCGAATTAGGGTTGAAATGATAAAATCAAAATTGCTCACAGAAACTGCCTTTCCAAAGTGGATTTTCAAGTGACAAAATTTCTTGAAAGAAACACGACCCTATTTTCCAGAAGATTAAGCAATTCAGTGATAACTCATCCCGTCTTTAATAATTCAGTAATTTGTGGGAGAGTACTTCTGCGGAACCAAGAATCTTACTTCAAGTTCGCAAACTAAAAGAGCCCTTTAAAGTGACCGCCCCGCCTTTCACCTGTTTTCCGCCCTTCGCACTCATTAGTATATAGACTATATTGAACCGCCAATTTGCTCTACTTTAAAACACTTTTCCCATCCTGACAGCATCCCCTTTCGTGAAAGTAAACTAAAGCTCATCCCTTTTACCAAGACCCGGTGAACTCGTGTGGGCATATCAACGGTCAATTGGTTGAGCTTTTTCTGGATTGTAAAATGCAAATGAACGACCTCGACCTGCATTTCATCTAAAGCTATTGTACCCACTCATTCAGGTCATTCTTAGGGAGGACTGAGAGTAACAGCTTTGGCCCACACCACCCACAAGCATGCGTGCCAACGGGTGGAGCTTCGGATGGTTTCTTTACTCTCAAGAATTGTTCGAGTGCCTTGTTTTCTTTCCCTTTACAGCGAATGTGCAAAGTTAGATGATTCTGTATGGATACGGGTGGGGGGTGGTGAAATGTAATGCGCTAACAGTGGTGATGATTTTTATGAATTCACTGAACTTTTCAAGGATGTTTGATGAACTTATGGGAAATAGTACATTTTCGAAGAAAGGAAAAGAAAGTGAACAGTTACTGCATAATAGAGGGAGTGAAATGTGGGGCTTTTAACTCGCTACAATCCCACACAAACAAAAGGCAAGGAATAAAATAGACAATTAACGGAGCATGGCACTTACGCATAATTTCACATTTCGGCGTGAGATAAATTGGAGATGAATTAGACTATACCTGACGCTGACTTTATAAAGAGGTCATATGAATTTCAACCTATCGACATCTAAGCGCTTCCGTAGGACATACGATGTTTTTACTTCTTTTTCTTTAGCCTTTGTCCCGTTCACAAGTGGGGTCAGCTCGTCGTGATCGGTTGCGCCATTTTATTTTATCAAAGGCCTCGCAAGGCCTTTAAATCACCATCCAGTGTAGCAAGACACTGTAGTTTCGGCCGCCATTTTGTCGCTTCCCATCGAGTTCGATGTTCAGACCAATCTTGGCAAGTAAATTCCCACTAAGTGAAAAGTAACATGTTTGTGAACGCGGAAAGTCTTGTCAGTCTACTCATCACTTTTCGACTTGCAAGATTGCGGAGGCAACTTTACAAACCAAGTACACGTTCACATTGAAGGCGCTGTTGATACGCCCTTCCAGAAAGAATTGTGCTCAAGACACTTTACTTTAGTAGACCTTTTATATACTAACGTAGGTACTTTTAGCAGCTAAAGTGGACGTTAGTCGCTATCAGTTGGTTGCCCCTAAAGAGGTGCGTTATCGCTACTTTCGTGGAGTATGCTTATCGGGTATAGCATGACAACGAGGTTTCATTTCGATAAGAAGTTTAAAACTCCAACCTCCCGACTTACGGCGTAAACCAGCAACTAATTGCCTGCTACATTGAGGAGCCCATAATAACGCGGGAACGGGCGTTGGGGTTTTCTTGGGATCCGATGAAAGCGTACGCGTACGCGAATCAAAAAGTAAGCATATTAGTCTATTCCAGGTGAAAGACCATTGATAGATATGTGTGAAAGGAACTATAGAGTCAAAACATTGCTATTCTAATCTAAGCGGCTACTAAGGGACTAAGGTCCAACTAAGCGAATTCTAAACTGACATAGAATGCTTTGACAGACTCAACACGGTCGGCACGCTTAATAAGGTCTGGATACTCTGGGTTCCTGGCCATATTAGATTAGAAAGCAATGAGGAAGCGACTGAACTGGCCAAAGAAGGACTGGGGACGTTGTTAAATAGACCAGAGCCCTTCGTTGGAATCAGAAATAGGTACATAGCCAAGATGCACGCTATTACGTTTATAACTTTCGAATATTTGAATACGTCAAAAACCATTTAGGAAAGCAAAATTAAGTGCGGGGGACTAAAGGACATCCATTTAGAACCGTAAGGTCTCTGGAAGGTTTCAATACCTCTACTCATATAAAAGTTTTGCCCTGTGATTTGGAACTTAAGACTACATTCAAAATCTTCCCTGCTTGTTTTAAGAAGTGATTAAAAGGGATGAAGGTCCTAGAGATTTGACGTGAGTACCTGCCGTGCAGGCATAATCCTACGGTCCTCTTCGGGCACGAATTGATTTTGAGACCACAATCAGAGCCCCGCCATGACTGGTACAGCGGTACTGGTTTATACTGAGTGCAGGCTCAGCATTCATATCAGTGGGTGCAAGGCCTATCTGAAACCTCTGCCGCAACTAACTAGGCATAACACAACCACAGTGAACTCCCACAAGGGGGCCAACCGCAAATAACCGGGCCGAGAGCACATCCTCCAGGAGTTCTCCTGGAGCAAATGCTCTCAGAGAACCATCCCGATTCCCACAGTAGCAGATAACCTCCGGTGATGCTTCGTGGCAAGAGCCACTTCAGATGAGACCCTTGCAGACTCGGGTCTATTCACCCTCCTCGGGTACGTGGAAACGGCATTCCCCAACAGGCGATCTCAAAATTCTGAAACTGTAGTTGCGAAATATCAACCGCGGCCTGTATGGGGAATGACCTCACGTCGAAGACCTTTGACTATCGAAAACGGATTATCATCGGTTTCTAGAAAGTGCGCACGCTCCTAGAATGCTCACTTTATCCAAATTGTGAGAGAATGTCAACTATGTAAGCTTGTCATTGTTGGCCTAAGGGTGGGGAAATTCCGGAGAGCGTCCCACACGACCTTATGGCAATCTGCTTTTGTACTTTGGAAAGCCAAGTGGTAGCAGATGCGAATCCGGTATCGGTTTTTTCTGACATTTACTGCAAGGCACGGTCTCATGTCCTGAGAGAAGGTTTTTGACAGTACTCCCATTCAGGTTCAGGACAATGACAATTCTACAGAATTATACACCAATTGATATTTCCGACATAGTGGAAAATCATGATTTATATGAGCACTTGCATGCAGTTCAGGAGATGCTGCCTAGAGGTGGCACTGGTCGTGATGGGTGATCTGACTGCCAAGGTGGCTCTTTTCTTGGATGCTACACAGGTCGTCTGTCACGTCCCGAAAGGGCGTCATAAGATCTGCTTCACTGTAAAATCGTGAAAGCGAATCGATTTACTGAAGGGGTTGGTTTGAGATTTGACTGTATCGACCGCCGCGATTAGTAGTGAGTCTGACGCGTTGGAACTCCAATACGGAACCAAATCGCAGAGAATTCAACCTAGTGTGGGCCGTGAAAAAAAATACGTTTTTCATTCGCTAACCGGGCAAGCGGAAAATGCCGCAAAAGGTGATGATTTCAGAAATGCGTACCTCATCACGAAAAAGCTTGCATGCGGTCGCAAATCTTTCTACGCCCCGGTGAAGAACGTCATGAGTAGACTTCTTATCCAAGATGATGAACAACTGACGAGATGGCAAAAACACTTCACCATGGTTCTTAACCGTATTACATCCGGTGAAGTTCCTCCTGTTCTGGATGAAATCGCTAGTCACCGTAACATGCGGATACGAACTGTTCCTCCAAACAGAAAAAAGAATAATTTTGTTCATCAATGTACTACAATGGAGTAAAGTCGCTGGGCTTGATGGCCTCCCCGCAGATTATTAATCACTGGAAAAATCTTGGGCATCTTAGATCTGCCTCAGAGAGTGGAAGAAGGGGATGATCGTTAAGATTCCAAAAAAGGGCACAACTTTTGTCTGTGACAATTGGAGGGGTACCTACATGCTTCCTACCCTCGCAAAGATAATAGCTAAAGTAATCCTGGAACCCATCAAAGAACATCTCGAAAGAGTGATCGTCAGAGGACAGGCTGGTTTCCGCTCCAGATCCTCTTGCATTGACCACATTGAAACAATGGAACAGTGCGTCGAATTTAGATCTTCGCTACACCTGCTCTTCATCGATTTCGAGAAAACATTTGGTAGTCTACGTAAGACGTCACGTGCTCAACCGAGGTCAAGTTTCGCAGGATTTTGAAGTCCAAGGGGAGTCCACCAGAGCTGCATATTGTCACCGATATTGTTTCTTCTTATTGTGGATGACATTCTTCATGCTGCTTTGTCTGGAGGTCGTTGTGGAATTCAATAGATGATGACAACTCTCACCGGGTCTTGGCCAAATGGCTCCGGATTTGGGAAGCGAGGCAAGTACTGAAGATAAAAACCCACAAAGCCAAGGGGGTGTGGTTTTTCAGACACTACACCGAATTAGCTGTTGCCCGATGCATTAACAGCGCTAGATCCGCTTTCGCCGTCCTGTCTAAAATCTGGAAAGATGGCTTTCTCAACACCAAGATCAACTTGAGTTTGTTCTGTGATAGTGTTTTTTCTGTGTTGCTATATGGGAGCAGCATATGGAAAGTGATCTCAGCTGTTACTCAAAAGGCCCAAGCTTTCGTCAATACCTGCCCGGTTGGCATCATCATCATCAAAGAACTTTGGTCGGCGCACAGGCTTGGCATTCCTGCGCGATGTGAACGGAAGACAGAAGTGGCAGTAAATAGGTCACACACTAAGAATGGCGACAACTTCATTGCAGGCTATATCATGCATGGTAATCCACTCTCCCAAGATGGCCGACGGGTGGGTCGTACAAGGCCATTTGGCGCAGAACAGTAGGAGTGAAGGGATATGGTTGCCCTATATATATATATATATTTGGCGAGAAGTGTCCCGTAGCACGCATTGGCTTGGTAGCTTCTTAAGCAGTTTCCTCGCGTCTAACATGCTGAGAGGACAGTGCCTCGTAGTCACTTTTGCAGTTTCAGTACCTCAGTTGGGACATTACCGATAAGACCGCCCTTACAGTAACTTTGCCGTAAAGAGTAGGACATTTTTTAGTACTGCTTCTCTCATCGACAACGTCAATTCAGAATAAGTGAGCAATACAAAATGCTTGGACTATTTCTGCCATTTTCACTGATTCTATGGAGCAGGGTAATCGAAAAGCACCGAGTTTCTTGGTAACTATCACATACCCGAGTTTCCATAGATCCCTTTTAATATTGCTGATTAGCTCCGGCCAACTGCGTGCCTTTGGCCTGTTGATTTTTTGGTGGAGTTCCATTTTTTCCCCTCTTGCATTCTGCGAATCTAAGTGTTACCTTATTTTGGCTTCTTTCGCACGAAGGCAGTTCCAGGTGGCTCCCGTGCCAGCGTCCACTTACAAATATCGATGCATTGCAAGCTACAGTGAGAAGGCTCCCTGTTGAGTTCGCTAACTTTTAAGTCGCAGTTTTTCTATCAGCGTTCGTGTCTTGTGGCTCATTTACTCCACTTGAGGAAGCTTCGGCCATTTGTCAACGCCGATTCTCCCGATGTTTCACCTGGAGGGTATTTGCCGTAAGTCAAGGCAGTTGGAGGAGCCGTTTGTCACTTCGAAAGAAATGTGTATGCGAATACTGATTGTAAAATTTTCCATTGCATGACGGGGCTCCGTTTTTCACTCTCTTCTATTCTGCGAATCTAAGGGTTACCTCACTTTGGCTTCTGTCAAGGCAATTCCAGGTAACTTCCGGTGACGAAGTCTACTTTCTAATATCGATGTATTTGAGAGAGCTTCAGCAAATTTGTCAACGTCGATTCTTCCGATTTTTTATCCGGCGGGTATTTGCTGGACGTCAAAGTATTTGAGGGAGCCATTTGCCGCTTCAAAGGAAATATGATGGTGACAACTGATTGTGAAATCTTCCAGTTTCCTCCATCGGTGCACTGCTGACACTAAAGACTTGGCCGTTTCAGTGATAGTGTCTTCTACACCATGGTATCAGAATGCCGAACTGCCATCGATATTTAGGACAATAAGTCCGACCCGGGCGACAGAATTCGGAAATTAATGTGGCTCGAGAATTTGGTTGAGAAATGCCCCATCCGAGAGCTCTGGCGTTAAAGTATCCTCCAACTAGAACTGTCTTTAACCACGTCATCCAAGTTCCCGAGCCTATTCCGCAAAGCGGACATAGATACGTTGGGTGTGAGGTCAACCCTCAAAATAGTCACTTCTGTACCATGAATCCAAACGAAGTCATCTCCTCTCTTCTATCCGAATAGCGTCAGATGGTGCTCATTGCACTGTCTGTCCCAATAGATTATGTGCAGTTGCACTACATCGAGTGTTCGCATGCAGGATGTGGACAATGGTGCTTGATTTCTCAATTCTTCTTTGAAAACTAAGACTAGGAGGACTAAAGTTGGCTAGGCAACTTTAGTCGTCTGAAGTTGACCGATATAAATCCCACCAATCCTTCCTCCACTTCTTCCATGTTCACGAGACAATCCAGATCCCTTATTTTGAAGGTGCACATGGGTTTTATGCTGGAAATGCTCTGAACTGTTTCCCAGATCATATTCCTCTTGTCAGTATTCAGTCGAAGCTTGGAAAGCATACCGCACATTCGAGACCGTCGGAAAGACCTAACGCCAACGTCTGTCTTCTAGTTTGACATTGTTGGGGATTTCACATAGAACTTCCAGGAAAAACATTCTTTCGTTGGATTTAATAGGAAGGTTTTTTTTTTTTTTTGTGCGTACACGGAGGTGGAAAATCTTAGAAAGACACGTCCGCCGCAGCTCCGCCGCCCGAACGGCGGAACAACAGCGGGCGCGTGTGGGATTCACACCCACTAAAAACCACCCCCGGTCCCTCCAGCCCCAGCCCCGCGGGACCACCATTGAGGTATTACTTCGCGGGGTAGGTTTGCCCTTAGGCACTCATCCTTCTCCTATTTGCAGCTTTCCTCCTTCTTTGTTCTTTCAGCAACTCCTCCTGCATTTAGATAATTGCGGAGCTAACCGCAAGCCACTTCTCCTCGGACTCCAGCATCTCAGTAACCAAACTCTCCGGGGTCACGCTCCTGCCCAGCACCTCGTTTAAGCTCCTTCTCTCCATCGCAAATCGTGGGCAGTGAAACATCACATGCTTTGGATCCTCCGGTATGCCATCGCATCTGGGACAGTTCGGAAAGTCATCCAACCCAAAGCGGTGCAGATACTGCCTGTAGCAACCACCGTGTCCCGTGAGGAACTGGGTAATGTGGTAGTTGGTATCCCCATGTTTTCGCTCAAGCCACACCCTAATGTTGGGAATGAGCCTGTGCGTCCACCGACCTTTCGCAGACTCGTCCCATCTGCGTTGCCAGAGATCAAGCGACTCTGACCTTGCCGCATTTCTACGCTGTGCATGCCCCTCCATATGTCTTGCATTGTACAGGACACTCATTTCTTTGGCCAGAATGTCAACCGGGATCACTCCTGCCACCACCAATACTGCCTCATCTGATGTGGTTGTAAAAGCACTGCAAACTCTCAAAGCCATCCGCCGGTAAACCGAGTTCACCTGCTTCCGTCTCTGAGAGTTTGCAAGCGCCTCTGCCCACACAGGCGACGAGTAGAGCAGAATGGAGCGCACCACTCCGGCTAGCACCAACCTCCGGCAATGTTTCGGCCCACCAATATTTGGCAACATTTTTGCAAGTGCCGTGGTGGCACTGGCTGCCTTTTGGCTAGCATACTGTAGGTGCTCCCTAAAACTCAATTTGGTGTCAATTATTACCCCCAGATATTTGATAGCCGGCTTTGATACGACCGTATGTCCACCGACCTCCACTTTTACAGTATTATTTTTCCTGCGTCTCGTTATCAAAACCGCTTCCGTTTTCGCGTCCGCCAAGGTCAGCCCGGCCTCTTCTAGCCAGGACTTTACCGCTCTCACTGTTTCCGTTGCGTAAACCTCCACATCTTCTGGGTGTTTTGCTGCAACAACCACAGCTAGGTCATCAGCAAAGCCGACAATCGTAGTCCCCTCTGAGACGGGAAGAGCAAGCACCCCATTATACATGATATTCCACAACAGGGGACCAATTACCGATCCCTGTGGTACCCCGGTTGTGACAATGTACTCTTTGGGGCCCTCATCCGTCCCGTACCAGAGAGTCCTCTCTGAGAGGTAGTTTTCCACCAAATTCGCTAAGTATCCGGGGACACCTATGTCAGCCAACGCCCCTTTAATTCTATTCCAGTTGGCCGAGTTGAATGCGTTTTTGACATCCAACGCCACCACGGCACAGCAGCCGCCAGAAATCAGTGCACCTTTTGCCAGGTTTACCACCATGCCAATTGCGTCCACCGTAGAGTGGGCGCGTCGGAAACCAAACTGGCGTTCCGACAAACCATTGCTGGCTTCGACGATGGGCAGAAGTCTGTTGTAGATGACTCTCTCCATCATCTTCCCCATTGTATCCAATAGGCAGATAGGACGATACGACGCTGGGTTTCCAGGTTGCTTGCCAGGCTTCGGAAGCAACACCAACTTTTGCTTTTTCCACTGGGCAGGGAATATTCCTTCTTTTAGGCACGCCTCGAAGGTGTTGGCGAAAAGGTCGGGCCTAGTCTTCACTGCCAGTTTCAAAGCTCGGTTGGGGATGCCATCCAAACCTGGGGCCTTGTTGTCACCGACCCTACCACATATTTCCCGCAGCTCCTCCACAGTTACAGGCGGTATTATGCCGTCATTTGGCTGGACAAAAACTTGCCTTCCCCTATTTTCGTGTTGAGGGAACAGAGTGGTAACAATCTGTTTCAGGAGGCGCGGACAGATCACCTGGGGTGATTTCCGCAGCCTTTTCATCACCACTCTGTAAGCCTCGCCCCAAGGGTTTATGTCGGCATGGTCGCACAGCTGTTTGAAGCAGTTCTTTTTGCTCCTCCGAATGGCTTCCTTTAGGCGGCCACGCAATTGTTTGTGTGCCTCCTCTCGACTGTCGCCACCGGGTTTTCCCCTGAGTCTCTGGCAAAGCCTCCTTGCCCGAAAACATGCGGCTCGCAAACTTGCGATTTCATTGTTCCACCAGTAGTTGGGCTGCCTACCGGGGAGCAATCGCCTTCTGGGCATAGTAGCATCGCACCCATCGAGTGATCTGGGTGGCTTTCTCTTCAGCCATACCATTCAGGGATATGTCGGATTTGAGCACCGCGGAAAACGTGTCCCCCTCGAACGCTTTCACTGTCCAGCCAAGCATACCACCCGGCATTTTACGAAAACTCTTTTTCGAGCTCGATCCGCCCTTGATCTCTATGCAGATTGCCTGGTGGTCGCTGTGAGTATAGTCCTCACTGACATGCCAACCGATTCTACTGGCTAAAGTGGCACTCACGTATGTCAGGTCCACTATAGACCCCAGGCCCCTTCCCCGGAAAGTGTACGAAGACCCAACATTCGCCCGTACCACGTCTAGCTCCGCGAATGCTTCGAGGAGAACACGTCCCCTGACATTAGTTATCCGGCTGCCCCATTCAAGAGCCCACGCATTGAAATCGCCTCCTATTATGATCGGCCAACGTCCTCTTGCATCCAATACAAGAGCAGCAAGCATCCGCTCATACTCGACGAGTGTAGCGCTGGGTGGAGCATAGCAGCTGTAGATGTCGATGCCCTTCACCTTCGCTCTGATGAAGCCCTCCTCCGGGTGCTCCATTATTTCCTGGAAGGCTTGTTCTCCACAAGTCCACAGCGCTGCTTGGTCCGTTTGGTCTTTGACCCAAACGCTACCACCGCGGTTTCGGTATGGTTCACTTAGTATGGCCACATCGATGTTTTTCTCGCGGATGGTTTGCGCGAGTAGATCCTGCGCCGCCTCGCAGTGGTTGAGGTTGATTTGTATCAACCTCATCTGCGACTTGTGATAAGGGCTCTCCTGTATTCCGGGCACCTGCTGCTGCCAGCAATGTGCCGATGGTCCACACCCTCCTTTCCTTTGCACAGTAGACAATTTGGGTCAGCTCCGCAGTCCTTGCTGATGTGGCCTTCCACTCCGCATCTCCTGCATTGCTTTGACCTGTCATTTGGGTTAGTGCATGACTTCGCAATGTGACCAAAGCCAAGGCATCTAAAGCACCGTTTTAACGCCACCTGTTCCCTAAGGCGACACATAACCCAGCCTATTCTCACTCTCCCTGCTGCTAACAGTTTGAGTGTGTTCTCCACTGGTAGGCTGATGATGGCGGTTTGTGTTCCCCCATAGGCTTTCCTTAGCGTTTTCACCGCTGACTCTTGTAGTCCGGCAAGATCGAACTGTTTCTCCAACGCTTCGCGAACCTCCTCCTTCGTCGTGATTTCATCTATATCTTTGCAGATTATAGTGATCTCCGGCCTGCTAGCTCTTATGTCGGCTTCCTGCCCTAAAGTCTTCCCGATTTGGCTTAAGAATTTTTCCGCGGTTACATCCTTGGATTTCTTAAGTTCCAACATAAGCTCTCCCTTCTGCGACCGTCTAATACGGCTGACGTTGTCTCCCAAATTGGTGAGTTCGGGGTCTGCCTTCACTTTCCTGAGAATGTCGGCGTATGACCCTTCGCCCCGTTTGGAAATGAAAATCACCTCCGGTCTAATCTTCCTCCGATAACTTCTTTTCCGCGGTTCTACCTTCCTCCAAGCTTCCGCATCCGCCTTTGAAGGTTCGATCCCTTTTCTCGAGGTAGCCACTGCAGTATTTTCCCTGATAGCTTCAGACGTACTTTTCATGAACTCCGCCTTTTTGGGAGTTGAGTCCTTTTTTCTTTTCGGGGTTTGCTGGCCTGTTGAGTCATTCAACTTCTCGCGCAGCCTCTTCCCCGGTTTCTCCCCTTTTGTGTTTTGAACCGGCGTTACTTGAGTTGCCTGGTTCACTTTTCCAATCGGCGACTTCCCTACTCGTTCATCCTGGGCCTTGCCGTACGTCAAACGGATGCCTCTTATCATGGCCCTTATATTTTGGTGAATGTTCCTGTGCTCCTTTATAAACTCACACAGCTCCATGATCTTTTTACCGAGGGCAGTAAAGGCAGCTCCAGACTGATCATTGCCCAAAACATCGCACGGGTGAATCGGCGTCAGCGATTCTTCCTAATCGAAGACTCCCGCTATACGCTTCCCACTGGGGGTAGCGATCGTGGGGGCTTGTGCCCGTGTGGGAGGGGATCTGCGAAAAATCGAGCTCCTTCTGAACGGATCCATCACTAGAGTCAGTTCAAGTTCCTCCCGTACGCTTGTAACATTAGATGCCACAGTAGCCAAGATTCCCACTACTGAGGCACTGCGGTCGTTGGATATCGACGGCCGGGAGCCCGCTTGCTCACTCCCAAAAACCGCCGGCACTGGGTTTCCGAAGCCCTGCACCGTAACTTCATTCTTCTTCTGCTCCTCCATGTTTGGTTTTATTTCTGGGTATCCTTCCCATAGCCAATTTTTATCCACGGGTGGGCGTTTACTTCCCACCTACCCGGCCTGCGCATAAGCATGCCCATACACGCACATCTCCGGATGCGTGCATGTGCATGGCCATGACACATTCGCTGAGCATTCCCTTATCCGCACGAAGGGACGCGCCTGATGGGAGATTTGGCAACTCCACACAGGTTAATAGGAAGGTGGTTTGTCCTTTCTCTGTTCCTTGTGGTGTTGTCGTCATAGTCGACCTGGCAGGTGCTGCGTTGGGAAAATGCGATGCCAATGTTGAGGGAATCTTACAGAAATTAAGATCGTTCTGATCACAATGACCTTATCTCCTCATCATATCTCAGGATCATCTTCACATTCAGATTTTAGGAATATATTACTACCCAAATATTTCCTATTAGGCTGTTTCCACGGCCGTTCGATACGGCGGCAGAGGCGAATTCGTGGTGGCGTTTAGGTGCGCGCCTCCGATGTGCCGCCACAAGGTCACCTATCAGTATTATAATGTCAGCTTGAGGAGGCTCTTTCAGGACTGAATGCAGTTGCTTTCCATGAGTGGATAGGACGACTCGACTTGTAGCCAAAATCCTGTTTAAAACTGGTAGTTGTCCTTGCGGAAGGGGTCATGCGGGCACCAGATTCATATCTGCTACCACAAGGTTTATAGGAATACAAAAACCCAGTCCATCTGGATGCGAGGACTACTGTCAATTTTTTGCTTTCCTTAAAATTCTGCAAATTGTTTCGACTTCCACTCAATTTTAAATGAATTTATGAATCTTCTGCTGACTGTAGGGGGTACCTGAAAAGAACTTTTCCAACAGATTTCCAGCGAGACTAAGATTGAGGAACTGACCAATTGGTAGAGCTACTCCCTGAAGTGCAACGCAACCAAAACCTATTTCAACCAGGAACATATGGTGGCGACTGTTGCTCTCGGATAGAATTTCTGAACCCAAAGGATGTCAATTGCAGTGCGAATCCAATTATCTCATTGCAATGAATTAAGATTGCGACACATGACTCCGAGCATCAATTGAATTCAAGCTTCCATTATAGGATTGTGCCTGTAGGAGATTGCAATGAACCTGCGGAAGATGACCTTTCATGACTTTGAGGATGTGTCTAAAGCTCTCGTCTAGTAAAAACCACCCTGTCCCCGGCCAGCTTTCCACAACGCTCTTCTTATCTGTACCAAGTCACGCGATACACACTTTGCTTTTCCCGGTTGGCAAGTCATTAAAAAGGGATGAAGCGTCACGTGAATAATCACTTGGACTTTTCCACGGAGTTCTCGCATTTTCAGAATTCAATCATTTATGGGAATGTAAGGGAAAATGGTTGCAACCATGCATTGTTACAGGATATCAACGAGCAGCAGTCGTTATGGATGGTCGCCACCTGACTATGGGGACGAGTGTCAAAGGGATGAATATGAAGTGAAGCGCTTATTGATACGGATATGCGGAAAGGATGGTGCTGCTGAGGAGGCTTTTATCTGCTTTTGTCTCTCGAGTGGGAGAAGTGGCGGCTGATTGCGGGAGAATTTAGCCAATATTTGGCAATAATCCAAGAAATCTTACTCAACTTTTACGGTTATGTAGGTTAATTTGTTCTGTTTATTGATTTATGGAAGTTACTGCGAAATGGGTCCTCGAAGTTTTCAAGGAATGCAATAAGGATGCGAGGTTTGAAATTTCCCGCCGTTCGAAGCGGATAGGAAGGGGAGAGTGGTTACTGTTTATTGTGTATGTTGAAAACTGCTATATATCCAGAGGAAACTTCCAAAAATTCCGCCGGAATGATTTATTATTCAATAGAAAAGTTTTTAGCTTGTAATTCTGTCATGTTGTTCTTCCACGAGGCAAGGGCGAGTTCAACAAAAGAGGGTGAAGTTTGAATCAGTTTTCATCGCTTATAAGATATTAGAAATAGTAAATTTCAGGATACATGGAAAATTGATTGTCCCCTTTCTTCGAAGCGGTTATTCGTCCCCAAGAACATCGAAGGATGCTGCTTGGAATTTTCTACTTTCTCTTCAAGATTTATTTCTGGACCATTCACAGGAGTCTCCTCATATTTCAAGGCGAGACAATTTGTCTACTTCGGTCGGTCCTTCCTCACATATGTGTTACAAGGATTGTGCCTGGTATTAAAGCTGAAATCCGCCTTGAAAATAATTTAGCCTACTCAAGATTAGGTTAACCTACTTATCCATTCTTCTGCCTCATGATGCTTCCACTTTCTCTCCTTATGGTGGGGGAGGTTTTATGGCTTATCTGTTCGCTAACGTGGAGCAGATGAGCCATTCACTGTGGCAATAAATACAAAAGCGTCCCATGAACAAAACATGTCGCAGTTTTAATTTATGCTTGGGATTCACTTATTTGCCTCGTCCCAATACCCGTTTTTTTTGCACCTCTGCAGCTTTCTCTTCTTTACGAGATTTTTTTCTAGTGGCAGAGGAAAACCTATCGGAACATGCATCGCCTTTATGTCGCAAGCATTGTGGAAGCATGAATGAGTGAGTAGAAAAACAATAAACAGCAGAAATAATACACAAGAAGACACTATTTTCCCACTCGCTCAGCACGTTCAGAGTTGGACGGCAGTGGCTCATGCCGGAAAGGGGGTGAAACAAGTCCCTGTATCTCCCAAGGAAAATTGCCAGGATGAGCGCATGCCTCATAAACCAACACTGCTGTGATGTGGAATGGAGCTTTATGGTAGTTCTGAAGAGATACCGCCGGGACCAACAACAGGGACGAGGAACTGTGCTCCACGTTGTCGTAGTATCTCTGTTGATGTGATGCTGAAGCTAAAGTGGATCATTCTACCCCAACTTGGAACTCGTTTCAACCATGTCATAATACCAAGGGTCCCGTGTGTGGGTATTCTTGTCACATCAATTTTCGAAGACTTAAAGCTCGCTGTAGAGCCCCAATTTTTCCCCCAAACGCCTGTCTAGCGTTCGCATGAGACCGTGCTCGTTTTGTGTTTTGTGATTCTTATACGGATCCAACCGAAATCCGGAAGCAGGAAGCGAAGAATTGCTTACAGCTCTCGAGTTTTTGTTTCGTAAGGATTTTGACCGGAGCCCGTCGGAACTGGAAGGAACATCTGCAAGTAATCGCCGGAAGCTACAATAGTTAGACCCTATTCAGCGAAGCTGGCCATCACTAGTTCTTGGCGTGAAAGCACGCGCTTTCTGTTATGTTATTCCGTGTGAATTTTTCGCGAACGGACGAACGAATCCGGTCAGTGAACCGTATCCTTTTTCGCTTCGGCTGGGTTCGTTGCTCGAGTGCAACAGCGAGCGTAAACCAGAAAAGCGGGTAGTAGGTATGCATTCCGTCGATTCAGTTGTGAATGCAAATACAGATCTGTGCCACGAATGCAATGATTAGACGAGCCCTTTGATTTCAGCGGCACTGACGTGAAGGTGGTGTGTAAATCACGGCCCAACGGAAAGTGGATTCGTACAGTGCCAAGGTGTTTCACGTTGCGGAGGAGTCCTTGCAATGCTGATGTGCATGTATTCTCCTTGGCCGTGCGGTTGTGTACACTGAAGTGATGCTCCTTTTTTGCGAAATATTTGCTTCCCACTTCGTCCCCTAAGCCGTCCTATTGTTTGTTCCGTTGTTCAATTAGAGAAGAGCACCAGTGCCTGGGGTGCCAAGAGTGAGAGAAAGAATGATGCAGACACGTGCAAAGTGTGTGTGAGATCCTTTACGCGCGTTCGTACGCTTCGTTAACGAGAACTGTGTGATCCTTTGCCCATCTTACGCTAGCTTATCTAATGAATAGTCTAAGTGAAAGCTCAAATCTATAAAATATGTTTAAGTGCCATTGAAACAGGATTCCTTACAGGCTTGTCGTGCGCACACATTTCGGAAACTAGCCTAAAGCAAAAAAGTCCTTCCAATTCTCTGCAGCAGACTGTCAACAAACTACAATTTTTCATCTCAAGCTGTTGTTAAAATACAGGTTCAGGACGACAAGGACGATTCACAAACGTATGTTAACAATATTTACAGATTCATCCTTTGTGCTAGCAAAAAACTTTCAGATTCCTCGACGGTCTTTCGCCGAAAGTTTTGCTGGAACAAAGATTTCGGTGGATACTGTCCTGCATAGTCTTTCAGAGCACATGTGGTTTATGAGTGTATTATGTCACCATAGTCAAACGTGATTTGAATCTCTAAGGACATCACAGTACATGAATACCAACTTCTGTTCGGTTTCAGGAATGGGATAAATTTATTAAGCAAAAGAAAGGCTAAATTCATGCTGCACAACGTGAACTACACAATGGTGATTTCTTTCAAAGAAAATATGATATATTGCACTGTCACGGTTAATATGACGTTCATTAAGAACCGGCAGGACATTTGGTTAAGCTTGGTGTTCTTGCTATTGTTTGTCAAGTAAAATAGAAGCTGAAAAGGACAATGGTTTAGGCTTTTTCTCGTAACGAAGTAGAATAGTTTTGGTGACTGAATTTCATCTGAAAAAGGATCAGATCTTGTTGCAACAATTTTCGTGTGTCCTGCTTCTGGATAATATTAAGAGACATTTTGGTCCTTCACGGAGGGAATCTAATTGTTTTTCTCATAAAATGTGACGTGGTATCGTTAGTTGTCAGAATGAAACCACACCTAGTAGAAGAGCTGATTCATATATGCCATATGTGTAGGCTAGCTAACAAAACACCTCAAAATTCTGAATTAGTTGCTTCAAGGAACCTGGAAAGTGGCAGAATACCAAGGCTGTCTACCTTACTGACAGTTATTACAACACTCCCCAAGACGTGAAAACGGAAGGTGCCTCTTAGGATCCCGAAGGTAGCGGTTGATTCCAAAGAAAGAAAGGTATCCATTTCAGGAATTCTAATGAAAAATGGTTATGCTACTAGATCTGACAATTGTCACCAACTTGTGTTGAAATATTAGTGAAATCCTACTGACCTTCCTCATCAGTATTATAATTGCTTTTCAATTTGCATTGTTTATCCATGGATGGGGAGTTCAAGCAGGGTAGCATTTCCTTTCAAGCCTTTTCAAGTCCTCTATAAGGCAAGGAATTGGACTAAAGGGGATGTCGGCTTAAACGAGAGCAAGAGGTTGCCAAACTGTGTGTACTGCAAAACAACTGACCGACAATAACAGTCAAGCTGGGTTGGTCTAGGTATTACTTCCACTGATATGGGGTCGACCTTGATACTTGCTTCAAAATCGATACTGTCTCTATCTTAGCTATGGTGACTCTGGCGCTAAAATTGCTAGAAGAGTAAGTAGCACCGATGGCGCGATGGTCCAGTTGGTTAAACGTCAGCCTCCTGATCCTGTTGTCTTTGGTTCGAATCCCGTTTGGTCATGGATGTTCGGAAAGGAGCAGCTGTAGCTAGCACCGGTTGGTGGCAATGTTGAAACTGAAGCTGGTCTCGTTGAAAATAAAATAGGCAAAAAATTACATAAAAAGAGAATATGTGGAAACCTTATACCTCAAATAGAACTGTAGACATCAATAAGCTCCACTAACCTCCTTTCTCCGTATATTTCCATGTTATATTCCAATTAGCAACAACATTATCGTAATAAGAATCAATTCAGGATGTCCCTAATAATCTTTTTAAGGTGTTGTTTGTAGAACAAAATTTTATCAAAATCGGCTCAAGGTCGGCCTATCTGTCTGTTTGTCCATTTGTCCGTCTGCGTATATGTCTGTATCTCTTTTTTTGACGTTGGAAGGTGGAAAGGTTCAAAACCTACCGCTTGCTGCTTCCATACGGTTATGTGAGACTTTTACTTACAAAACTCACCTTCTATGCTTCTCCTTCGTTTACCCCGCGAAACAGGGGCAGGGCAGGGTCAGCTATGAACTGCCGCTCGTGTCGTTATTTGCTACTTTCCCCCGAAGATTCTCCTTCCTCACTAAATTGTCGATTGACTTCATCAATTTTTCTACCGCCTTCAAAGTTTTTTAGAGCCCAACATGTGATCTATGATATTCTCCGGAGACAACCGTATCCCGTCGTAAATTCACGCCTCCACCATCCTCCGAAATCATCTCGCATGATCGGCATTATCGAGAGTCGTTACACCCAAAGCGATAAAGGTACACACGGTACCGTCCTTCTCCGTTTAGGTCATAGCTAATTTGATCGTGCCTTCGTTTGATCCATTTTGAGACATCAGAAATAATTCAATGAGTCCAGCGTTCTTTAGTTGAATCATCCCATCTTTTTTGCCACGCCAAAATCGCTTGAGTTCGCGCTAATTGCCGTAGGTATAGGACTCGCAGATTGCATATGATGGATCGACCTTCGTTCGCCGAGATGTCGATGGGGACCATGCTTGCTATCAACATCAGACAAAGCAGCACTTTGTCTGATGTTGTTGTGAGCGCACCATGTTTGCCACGCACTCAATCGATACGGGGCTACGAGATTTCTTCTATTGGCTTTTAGTTTTAATGCGATGCCCAGACTGGAGGTAATACAGCAAGATGAAGTTGACAACCGTCGAGATAAGGAACCCACGGCTTTGCTCAGGGCCACCTACATTCGGAAACATTCTTGCCATTCAGCAACCCCGGAAAACTTTCTCTCTAAATTTTATTCTTTAGTCAACTATGGCTCCTAGGTTTGTTGCGAATGATTGATGCGCTCGCCAATTTTGATCTTTATAGACGTTTGCTTCCTTCGCTTGGTGATCAAAACTACTACTACGAGCGTCAGACAAGCTTCTTCAATCTAAGGTCTTAGGTAGGTAGGTATCAGTGGCCGCTCCGAGGAGCCCAATTAGCGCTTTGGTGCGCCGTTTTGATGCCACAAACTCCTAAGACCGTGACTGTTGTTATAGGAACAGGGAAGCAGAGTCCAGCTGGCTCGGATCTTCAGAGCCAGTCCGTAGCATTCACGAAGGAAAGCAGCTCTCCGACTCTGCAGCTAGAAATCCCACTGAGGTCCCCAAAGAATGGTTTACCCAGTGTCCGCAGCCTGACTCGAGCCAGAGCTAGGCAATCGCAGAGAAAGTGCATGAGGGTTTCCCTTCTTTCCCCGCAGCTTCGGCAATGCGAGTTGTAGGGTAAGTCGAGCCTAGCGGCATGGTCCCCTATGGGCCAGTGCCCCGTGCAGACAGCCGTAATCTTGAATGCATTTGCACGCGTCTGGCATAGGAGCTCTCGTGATCGGGCTATGTTATAAGCGGACCAAATTCTCCTTGATTTGGCACAGCTTGTAAGCCTTCGCCATCTCAGAGCCGCGGCTGCTAGGTAGTGCGAGTAAACTCGGCCCCCGACAGCCGCCAGCGGAACACCGACTGTATTCGCCGAGGGACTGCCAAGAGCAGAGCCTTGCCTGGCCAATCCGTCAGCCCGCTCATTCCCCTCTATGTTCCTATGCCCGGGAACCCAGAGGAGAGTGATCTTGAGCGTGCCGCCCAGATGGTTGAGCGTGTCTCTGCACTGCCCCACCAACCGGGAAGATGTCGTCGTTGAGTACAAGACCTTGATGGCCGCTTGGCTGTCAGTCAGAATGGCTATGTTACGATTGGGGCTCGAATCACGCTCCAGCCATCGACAGACTTCCAATATCGCCAGTACTTCCGCTTGGAATACACTGGCGAAACCTGGGAGACCATACGACTTGGATACACCGTGTGTATTCGAGAAAACCCCCGCGCCGACTCCATAGGCCATCTTTGATCCGTCCGTAAAGAATACCGTGTCATAGTCTTGCAACACGCCGCCGGTCTTCCACTTTGCCCTGGTTGGAAGGTCCACAGCAAAGTTTCTCGTGAAGTTCAGCTTGCGTGTGACATGGTCCGTGGGGGATGCCCAGATTTCTCGAGGTATTTCATCTAGAATGTTGTTGTGGCTGTAGGACCTCGCTGCCCAGCATCCGGACTCACGTAGTCTGACGGCACTGTACACTGCAACATATTTGATGTGGAGGTCTAGGGGGAGGAGATGCAGGAGTACATTGAGAGCATCTGCCGGGCAGGACTGCAGAGCCCCCGTAGCACCTGCACACGCGGTTCTTTGAATCCTATTAAGCTTCGTTCTATTGTATTTCTTCTTTAAAGCCTGCCACCATACAATAGATCCGTACGTCAGGATCGGACGTACCACAGCGGTGCGCATCCAGAGAACCATCCTCGGTCGTAGACCCCATTTCTTTGCAAAGGTTCTCTTACAGGCATAGAAGGCTATACAGGCCTTCTTAACCCTCAGTTCTATGTTCAACCTCCAATTTAGCATCTAAGGTCTTATTTAAAAAATGAGAAATGTGAACACTTCGATATCCTCAATACCCTGTGCCACGATTGTCACTAATTTGGGCAGTTCCAACTTTAAAATTGCGTCATTCATGACGAGGATATAGGACTGATCCTTGCGGAACCCCGCAAGTTGTTCTATGCGTCTTAGGTATATCGTCCGAATGTAGAACAACAGCCTCTCCTGGAGTAATTCTATTCCATTTTGCAGTATTGAAGGCATTCTTCTATCATTCAAAATTTGTTGGCCTCTATTGTTTCTTCAGATTTTGACTTTCAGAATCAGAACTACCTATCTGAGAGGTCACCCTCCCTTTCTGTGATCAGTACAAGCCTATTGTAGATTCGAAGAGATTGCGGACGCGCTTTAAAAGGTAGTCAGTCAGTCAGACAGATATGCTAAAGGTAGATGTAGATTACGGGCTACGAAGAAATCGGATAGTTCTGGACTCAAATATATTTACATAAGAAACAGACAAAACCTCTCATACTTGAAGCGTCTAGCTTCCGGTTTCTCGATTGGTTTTTCTTTAGTCCTTGTTTCGTTTAGTAGCGGATTTGTTTCGTCTAGATTGGATTTATTGTTTTCCTGGGTTATAGGCTTGGTCCGCTCCACTCAAAAGGCTCTCAAATCTCATCTAGCGCATCAAGTCATCGCTGTTTTTGACGAAGACGACGAAGTTTTTAGGTTTTTGGGATGGCTCTTCCTTCTAGTTCAGCTTTGGCCAACCAGCCTTTGATCATCGCCTAATTAAAAAGAAGCGTGATACAGACTGTATCGGGAGAATTTCCTCCTCCTTCAGCCTTTGTCCCGCCCAGTAACGGGACGGCTTGAAAGAACTTGTGGTCGTTTTTATTGCACTCACGTTTTAAGTGCAGCTCCTGGCACCACTCCATCGATGCGCATCTTTGGAAGATCTCTTGCAACTCTCTTCATCTTACCAGTGAAGGCTCCATGCTGTTCTTTCTTCATGAACTCTTGTTCATTTTTAAACTGAAATGAGATCAGCCCTGCTGTGTCTACTAAGCCGGACACCCTAGCATATTGCCGAGACATGAGCAGGTACAGCTTTTACATGGCGGAAGTTTAACTGGGTTATCTTAGTGCTGGTCATTGGCTTCGTTAGTGTTGGACGCTCTATCGCGCGCCTCTACTGACATAGTCTTAGATAATCTAATTCTAGATGATCCAGCTTCTCCGCTTCACTCGGCAGCAGGTCTACCTCCCTGCTTTATCCGGTCCTTTCAGCCTCTATTGCCTCTGAGATTCCTTCGGGAGCCTCGATCGGTATTCTGCACAACATCACCTCCGAAGTATCTTTGCTTAGTTTTTCCCTGTGCACATGCACAAGGTTACATTGTTAATTGTGCATGTTTTCCAATTCCTGTAAACGGTTGTTCAACTTATTTTATTTGGAGGTGCGGCGGTTTCTGAATTTTATTTTACTTAATAATACATATTATAATAAAAGTGCTTTACTCGAAAGATGTTAGGAAAAGCGAGGTCGGAGAAATAGGGCGGAAGGGAGGACAGTTCACGCCTAAGACCGGAGATTGGCCGTTTTTCCGTGTCTCGACGTTCAGTGCGGGCTTTTTCAAGGAGCGCATGGTTTATGCTAACGAGGTGCTGCGCGTGGTACTCAACCATGAGCGTCTACCTAGGTTTGCGCAGCTCTTGTTACACCACATCCGCTGGTCTCAGCAGAGGCACAGTCTTTCTTTCTTGTGATGGCGAATAGCGCGAACTCCTCGTCAGAAATCCTCAGGAATGACTGAAATTTTTTCAGTTGGTTTGGACACTTCTTGTCCTTTATGTTGAAATTGTCCTCTCCCAAGGGTTGAAGCCAGTATCGGATCAGCATCGTTGGAAGTTGTTAGATATATCCGATAAATTCCACTCGCATCTTTTCAGAGATTGGACACAAACCACAACACGTGCCACGGATGCTCAATATTTTTGCCAAGCCAGAAAAGTATAAGGCTCCCTTTAGAGCTGCTCGCTGACATATCATTTGCCACTGTAAACCACTTTTGCCTTTCATAGATTCCGAAATATTACCCAAAATACCTAGTAAATAAAACGATGATTACCATTGCCATTACCATTCTAAGGAAAGAGAACATGAAAAGTTGATGGATGCTTTCCTGGAAAGTCTGCTGGGCCCTTTGCTACGGCTCACTGGTTCTTGAATAATAAGTTTCGTTCTACCAAACTTGCACAAAGCCAACATATTTCTGATGGGTAGTTTTTGAAAATGGCCCCTTAATTTAAGTGATCCTTCTGTGACCCCCTTACTTCCTCGTTTCGCAAGGTTTTTAAAACTTGAAGTCTTGATTTGTAAGGAGCTAGTCGAGACCTATCATTTCATCATCATACTCAACATGACTAAATTCGAGGAAAAAAAATATACAACTCCCTTTTGCATATATATCGGCCTCCCTCCCCTTAAGTTCTACATAGGACAGTGTAAGTCACCGCCTTAGCGTCAATTGGTACAACCGTCACTGGGAAAAGCGAGTGTGATAGACAAGCAGACGGGAAGGCAGACAGACAGAAAATCGATTTTGATAAGATTTTCTTGAAAATAGAAGGCAGGAAGCACAAAAATTTGGAAGCCAAGTGGATTTAGGGTCTTCCAAAGCAAAGCACTAACTTTGTAAAAACTGTGTGTAAAGTAAAACGCCCAGCGCTCTACACATTGCTTTATGCAGATGATGTTTTCCTAGCATCACATAGCAAGAATGATCTCGAGCAACTTGTCCAAAACTGGAATGATCGCCTCATGCAAGACGGTCTCAGATTGAATCTAAACAAAACTGAATTTGTGGCGACCCATCCCAATGAAACAGGCACAATCACTGTCAGCGTCAGTGATCTGCCCTGAACTGAGCAATTCAAATACCTCGAGTCAACGCTATCAGCCAGAACTGCGTTATAGAATTGCTTCATGCATTAGCGCAAAATAGATGAAGTGGCGTTCCACAACTAGTGTTCTTTGTGATCAATATATCAACGAACACCTCAAATCTAAAATTTACCGCCAAGTCGTCCATCCTGTGGGCCTCTATGGTTCTGAGTGTTGGCTGACTATAAAAGACAATGAACGGCGTTTTGCAGTAATTGAGAAGAAGATGTTGCGTTGAAATAGTGGCGTGACACGTTTTGATCACATCCGAAATGAGGATATCGGTCACGTAATTCGCGCTAATAAGAATTCACTTGCCAAGATTGGTCTGAACATCTAAGTCGATGGTAAACGACCAAAAGGCCGGCCGAAACACCGATGGCTTGATACGCTGGATGGAGATTTAAAAGCCTCAAGATTGCATCCAGATCAGGCATTTGATACAGCCAAATGGCGAAACCGATTACGACAAGCTGGAGAAAAAGAAGAAGACTGTTATCTGGTCACTGATGCCTATCGACGGCGTCAATTGTTTCCTGTTATTGGCAGCCTGTTTCCTCCTTATGTTAGCGTCTACAATGTCGGTGCTGTACCTGTTCTTTTTCGTGGTATCTTTTATATAAGCCAGTTCTTTGACATCTCGATTTTGTTAGGGGGATGTTTAGCATTCTATGTACATTCTGTGGAAGACCGAGAATTTATGCTGGGTGGTTGTGGGCTTTCTGAATATATCGAATTCGAAGCCTTCCCCGTTTCTAATTATTTTGATGTCCAGGAATTGATTTTTTCTAGCAATCCATTCAATAGCGATTTGTCCACGATGGCTATTACCTCATCAACATATATAACTCAAAAAGTGGGCATTATCCCACGTTGCTCCATTAGTTCCTCTGGACCTGCCATAAACATTTCGTTTAGTAGAGGGAAAAGTGGGTTACCTATAGCCGTGCCTGCGGTGGTTGAAATAGTTTTCACTCTTAGATATTCATATTAACTTTGTATATTGGCGATTCTTCCTCTTTTCCACGGTGAAGGTGCGGTGTTTGTTGAGCCACGTTTCGAAGGGGTAGTAGTAGGTAGTAGGGCCTGCTTAACGGGTACACTCGGAAAAAATGCTTTCACATCAAACGAAGCAAGGATTTGATGCTGCATAGTGTTAGCATCCTTCATCTTCTTGCCACTTGGAAGCTGCTTTTTACGAAATATTTACTAAGATAATATAATTTCCCGTGTTCCGTTCCCATTTTTATGTACCTTGGGTTGTATTCTGAACCTAGGCCAAGAGGGATTAAGCATGCGTAATGCGACTATGTTCTTGACAAGGTCTACATATTCCCTTAGTGTTTTCTCCACCCTTTTGATCGACTATGGTCGAGGATTTGTTCTAAGTTTGAAGGCTGCTGGAGGGAAGAAAAGGAGAGCAAAACCTTGCCAGTTGGTGGTATTCACGAAGGACAGTAGCTCTAACATCCTTCAACCACAGATTTGCATGTATCCATATCCTGGTTCGAGCTAGAGATATATATACGGTTGCAAAGGGAATGCCAGAGCGTCTCTACCTCCTTTTTTCATTTTCGACTATGTGAGTTGAAGGGTATTTTATGTCTGGCGACATGGTCCGCTTCAGGCTAGTACCTTGTATAAAACACCGTAATACTGTACTCTATGGCGATCGGGCTTTATTGATTTAGTGCGGGTCATGAGCTTTTGCTTCAATGGAGTCAGCAGCTGTCAAGTTGTGTGAGTAAAAGACAAAAAGTTGACAGACGGTTTCGTCCAGGGCAGAGGCAACTCATTAGACGCTGCCTCACCTCTGCCCTGGGAGCAGCGTGACCGAAAGCGACGATCGATGGAAAATGCTCCACTTAAATATAATCGCAAACACGTAATGAGTACGAATTATATTTAAGTGCAGATTGAGGCAGCGTCTGATGAGTTGCCTCTGCCCTGGACGAAACCGTCTGTCAACTTTTTGTCTTTTACTGTACACATTGGGTTTTACTCAAAAAAGAGGAGTCCGAGAACTGCAAAAGAGGGAGTAAGTTGCTCCCCAAGTGGTTCGGTCCGTCACTACGTGGGTGCGGACCTAGGACTCCCAGCATCCTCAACAAAAAAAATATTATTTGTGTGAATAAATTCCATATTTCACTGTCACTAGCGTGACTTAAGCTGCCCCCATCAAGGAACTAGCAAGAGCAGATACCGTCTCGCTAGTCCGTAGGACTGTTCATTCCTCTCCGGTGACTAGAAACCCAATGGCGATTAGGTCTGTCTATCAAAATGACTTTGTTACTAAAAAACTTGGAAGACATTTCGCGTATCCTGGAAGACCGTACGATTCGGTAAAATTTTGCGCATCGGAGAATACTTCCACCCAAACTCTGCAAGCAATAACAATATATATATATACCCGCATATTTTCTCTTCCCTACTCACTTTTTGATAGATTTTTAAAAAAAAATATGAGCCAGGGTGACCAAGCGACATTTAAAAAAATGTTGGTTGGCACATTTGACTTAAGTGATAGACTTAAGGCTGCCATCACGGACTAGAAGGACCTATTATTTCTAATGACTTTTATTAAAAATTCTCTTCTAATTTCCGAGCTAACGTGAAATAATTGATGCAGAATATAATGCATTTTATGAAGTAAAAGTTATTCACTTCTTTCTACAAGCTTTCATCTCGGAGAGCTTTGCAACCAGTTGATTCGGTTAAGGTAATTACTTAAGCCTATTTCCTATAGGCTGCATGGTCGTCATTGATTTCAATTTATCTGTGGTGGTGGTTTATTTGAAAAACATCCCCATTCCAATTTCACTAAATATATTGGTTTCTTAACACCCTTAAATAAAGTCACCCCTTTAAGTGCATAAACTCATACAGGTGGCATTCATCGTAACCAGTCAAAAGAAATTGCGACTGAATTAAGATAGAATAAAGCTACACACATAATCGCTGATATTCCACCTTGATTCAAGTCGTCAAAGGAAACTTAGATGGTTTCATTTAGCTCATGTTCAACAGACTCTTCCATTCTGGCTAAAAATATGCCTTCCAGCCAATTATATCATGTGAGGCTATGTGGGATGTAATGCAGTTAAAATTAAACTTAAGGCGTACACAAGGGTAAAATTCGTATCAGAGAAGTGACTGAAGTGTCTCCAACCTTTCCTACCTCACGCTTCAAGATGATGCCACGGAATGAAGCCACCTAATATCTACGCGCCACTTGTTTACCACTTAAGTCTGGGAGCAATTTTGCAACAAAGTTAAGCCATAATACTTTCTACCCCTTCCCGCGAGGTGACATTCCTTTCATGGCTATAAATATAGCGGACTTTCACCTGAGTTTTATGAATCAACTGTGAGGGTTTAATTATAAAACACTGGCTTGCACAGAGTTAATACAGAAGGAGAAGAAGATAATGACTCCTATTGTGATTCGGTGATAAAGTTTCATTCAAAGTCTTCACTGTTTGGAATAGAGGATAACCTAAAAGATACGTATTTCATGGATCATGCCCCTAAAAGTAGTACGTTCGGTGGCGATGAACTATGGGTACGACGTTAAATATCGTTTCAAGGTATCTCCAAAGAATTATTTAATCTACAAGTTTGCAATGGACGTAAAAATGCCTATCTAGTCGATAAAGAAAGTAAAATAGACCAAGAGCATCTTTTACAATGTATCTATACCTATGCTTATAGGACTACTCCTATTAGTATCCCAATGTGATTGATTTTACCCAGTTTCGGGATATCATTCTTATTTTGAACATAATAATTTTCGAGTCCCAATAGACTTGGAAATCCTATGTCGGTATCCCTAAGCTTGCCCGAACAAAATTATCAGTATGGAACCATAAAATGAACCTAAAGGACGGACATTAAATATTTTTTACAGTGGACATTATGAGGCCAGAAAGGATTACTATTGAAGCTTCCCTGAATTCCTTGAATCGATATAATACTTTTTGTCACTTCAATGCACTCTTTTGAGGTTTATTAATATTTTGGCAACAGAAACTTTTAATAATGGAAATACTCATGCCATGACCGTTTAAAATTGGGAAGAAAGTGGGACTCAACATGAGAGAGTCCTATTTTAACAAACGGATGTGGAGTAAAATGGTTTAGTTGGACCTGGATGGGATTTTAATCTGTTCAGTTTTGAATAACCCATCTTAAGCTCATGCACCACTGGTCTTAGGTGAATTAAGTATAATACGAGGAAAGACCATATATCCCCGAATTTAAGGCATCTTTCATTGAGTCTTCTATGGAATTTTCAGCCCCACTATTTTAGTACTGCTGCTATCTGATTTGTAATCATGTTAAATTTAGGGGAAATCATCAGTCACATATACGAAGAAAATAGACTGTTTAGTTATTATTTAAGATACTTGTTGAATGAATTTACTCTTCGTTGGTATACGAGATAACATACCCCAATTCTCGACCACTCAATGATAATCACGTTCTACTTCCCACATGAAATTAAATAGTATATTGTTCCAATTCAGTGAAGAAATATTACAGAATATTTAACGATGATTGGGCTTGAACCAAGGCTTCAATGTGTTCGCCGAGAAGGTTCCTAATTGTATCATTTCCATTGATAATTTTAGATTTTTCCAGTGCTATTAGGAGAAAGATAAATCATCAACTTACTAAGATAGTTCATCTGATTAGACGCACTTTTGAAGCAAATCAAAAATCGGAAGCTGGTTTGAAGAATTTGTGCTTTTATGTGTCAATAATTGGGGTTGCCTTTGCAGGGAGAGTTCGACAATATTTAGCAAGCATATTCGTGTTCGAAATAGATACAAAATTTTAGTGAAAAAGGCGCCTACTTTATTTATTATCTTGATTTATGCACCTTTTTAGAATTAGCTAAGAAAGCTACAAAATAAACTAAACACGCCAATTTGGTCCCCCATCTAAGTTCTAAGCACTCCCGACAATGCTTACCTTGGATGATCGAGTTTAATCAATTAGATTCTCAGGAATGGTATTATTGAGATTTCGTAATACGTAGGCAGTTGCAGCTTTTGGGCACAATATTTACTCATTGCCTTGCATGATATTATATTGTGTTCTAACGCCTCCCCGTTGCACTTCTCTTCTAACCAACCTAGTTACTTGTGCCTGCAGTGGTATCCTATTTCAAAATAAAAACGAATATTAAGTTACATTCGATCAAAACTTTCTCAAATCTTTTAAGTAATCCTACATTCCTAGAAGGCGATCTGTATCTCATAAAAATATGTAAACTTAAGTATGTTGATACATTGAGTTCTGGGGAATATCTTTCGTAGAAGATACTATAATTTTTGGGCAGCTTTACAGATAGCTGAACCACCCAGCATTGGAATTAATGCCGGAGATATTTGTTTAATATTAGACAAAAAGATGCACTTTATGTCAGAAACCTTAAGAAGATTTCTCTTATACATAGTTATCTTAAGGCATCTTGCACTCATGACACTTCTAAAGTTTTCTGGCCTGGGGAGGCCCATATTTGTTTTTGGAACATACGGCGAGGAAAGCACCCTAATGAGATCATTATATTGATGCAGCAAGCGCCTTTAATCAGTCCGCTTCGAATCTCGTTAGTTGTTCCATGGAGTTGCCAAGGTGAACCAGCTCCTTTTCGATCTTTGGGTTAAAGTCGTTCGACACAAGGAATGGAATTGGTCTTTTACCGAACCGTCCTTGTCATCCGTTGGTGCGTTCAATATATGTTGGCAAGACAAATTTCTTGTCAGAATCGTGGGGTTGCACATGGCGAGACTAATTGCGGAGTGAAATATACGTGGTTTCGTTTGTTACCACATGTTGGTAATGGCGACTAGGTTTTTCGACCCATTTATGGTGCTAATGGTTACACTGTTTGATAGGAATGACACTATAGTGCTTTAGGATAATAGCTCCGGTTGCACTTCCTCGCTTGATATTTTTTGATGGGGGGATGTCTACCCCTTCATAATTTCTGTGGTACTTCGTGGCTGACTAGAGTGATCTTTGTCATTGCGCTACTACGCCGTTTGGAATTGGGTCGGAGGCCATTTTCGTTCTTTCAAAGGAACCCAAAAGTTGGGGGTTGAATTAGCTGTTTCTGTTTGTTCTGCGGTGAATTGAATCTAGCGACCAACCGTGGAAAAATTCAATGACACTCATATTTACAGTGATATTTTTAACGGGAATTCGTCACGCCATCTCGTAAAGATATCAGTAACCATCTTAAAATGGCATGATGATAATATTGATATGGATATGATGAAACCATGTTTTCGGATTAGAGATGTGCTCCGACGCGAAGGGAACATCGGGCGCACTGCTTGGTGGCAGCATTCTTTTTGTCCATACGAAGTACTTTTTTGGCAGAGTCGCCAAAACGTACGGTGGAGTTTGTTTTAAAGATGCATTACATCAAATGGTTTGCCAGACGTTGTAGAGCTGTTTCGGTTCTACCTTATGCGCGCTTCTTCTGAAAAATGTTTCCATTCATTATCGACATCATAGTGACACAAACTGGAGGAAAAGCAACCGGTTTTATATTTGATAGACCTCTAGTGTGGACTATGTCCGCGCATATTGGAGCTATAAAGTCTAACTGGTTTTACTGCTGAAGTGATGTTTATCCGTCTTCTGTCGAAAAGTAAAAGTGGGTGTGTGTGTGTGTGTATGGTGGGGGAGAAGCTACAGCTTCTGAGCACTCAGGCCGTGTTGGCCCATTGTACTCGCTTCCCCCGTCTAACGGAATATTCCGGATTCGTTAACGTATCGCAGGATTTCCGTTAGTGGATGTGATGCTACCCGTCGCAATTGGAGAACATCGGCACCAAAGATCTGATGCCTGATGCGTCCATAGGCGGGGCATTCACATAGGAAATGCTCCGTGGATTCCGCTTCCTCATTACAGGAGGGACACGTATCATCTTCGGTAATTCCTATTCTGAACATATGCCCAGCTAGTGAATTATGGCCTGTCAGAATGCTCACAATACACCTGCAGGTCCTCCTCCTTTTCGACAGGATAAACTTTGCGGTACGTATGTTGGGTTCTGGTAGGAAAGGTTTGGTGTGTCGAGCAGCATTTAGGCTCTGCCACCTGTCATTATGGGAAACTTGTTCCCAGTTTTTGAAAATAGATTTAGCCAATGCTACTGATACCCCAATTGCTGGCTCCGGTCCCGACATAGGGGAGATTGACCCCTCTTTCGCTGAAACGTCAGAGATGTCATTTCCCTCTATGCCACAATGACCAGGTATCCAGAGTAGCTCCACCGTATTGAATCTAGACATAGAGTTCAAACGGTTTCTGCATTCCTGAACGATTTTCGAGGTGATTAAAGGACTGCTCAATGCCCTCAGTGCAGTTTGACTGTCACTGCAGATTGCGATGCGCCTGCCCTTCAACCGCTCGTCAATCACCCAGTTTGCCACCCTTAGGATTGCATAAACTTCGGCTTGAAAAACCGTTGCATATTGTCCCAAAGGAAAAGCCCACTTCTCGTTTTTATTCGAGAGGTAGACTCCGGCTCCAGAACCCTCTTCTGTTTTTGAGCCATCGGTGTAGAAGACTCCCGTATATCCCGCCACGCATTCCTCTGGGTCTTCTCAGTCCTCTCTACGCTTCAGGGTAACTACATAGCTTCTACCAAACGGATGTATGGGAACACGAGAATCGGAAGGCATTGTAAGAACTGGATTTAGTCCTCCCAGCAACTCTACCAATGCTCTGTGCCCCCACATCCATTGTTTTCCCATAGATCTAATCGAATTAGCCTATGAGCTGCTCTCATTACAGTGCTTTGAATAAATATATCCAGTGGCTGCAAATTGAGTAGTGCGTTCAGAGCTGCGCCGGATGTCGTACTCATGGCACCAGTGATACCCAGACAAACAGTTCTTTGCAGTGCGTCTAGTTTACGGTGAAAACATTTTTGTCTCACCTTAACCCACCACACTACGGATGCATATACGAACATCGGCCTAATGATGGCAATGTATATCCACATTACCACATGAGGCCTGAATCCCCATGTCGAGGCAAAGGTCTGTCTACACAGCCCATAAGGTGTGAGAGCTCGTTTCATCTTTACCTCTACATGTTTGTTCCAAAGAAGTTTTTTATCTAGAGTGACCCCCAGATATTTCACTTCTTCGGAGAGTTGAAGGGTAGTACCCCTCATCTCAGGGAGACAAAGTCCATCCAGTTTTCTCCTTTTTGTGAATAAAACCATTGTAGTTTTATTTGGATTAACTGACAAACCATGTCTAAGGCACCAGCTGTCTATCAAATCAACGGCACGCTGTATATTCGCAGTTCGCATAGCAGTGAGTCGATCGGCATACTCCACAGAAACGGTGAAAGCACACCTCCTTGGGGGCAGCCCTTCGTTGCTTCCGAAGTCAGGTATCGATCGACCCCTACCTCAGCGCACAACAATCTTTGCGTTAGCATAGCATGGATCCACTTAATTAAAGCATCATCAACACCATGCGCTCTGGCGGCATCACAAAGTTTTTGAAAAGGCGCACAGTCAAAAGCCCCTTCAATGTCCACGAACGCCCCCATCGCGTACTCACCATTCAAAGTTGCATCCTCTATCTTTGTGACCAAAGAATGAAGAGCAGACTCACAGGACTTTCCATGTTGGTAAGCATGTTGGTTTTCACTAAGTGGCTGTGACCTAAGTGCGTGTCCACGAATGCGACGCTCCACCAGTTTCTCCAAACCTTTCAGCAAGAATGAAGTCAAGCTGATCTGGCTGAAGTTCTTTGGATTAGAATAGTCATCTTTCCCAGGTTTCGGTATGAAAAGTACCTTAACCTGTTGCCAAGAAGAAGGCACGTAGCCCAGAGCAAGACATCCTCGAAAAATATTTCTTAGAGGTCGCTCTAAATGCTCCATACCCTCCTTTAGCATTGCCGGATAGATGCCGTCCATGCCAGGTGCTTTGAAATGTTCAAAGGACAGTATGGCAGCTCTCACCTTTTCATGGGTAACAACCGCTTTCGCAGTGTTCCAGTTCCCCTTGCAACACTTGCGTGTTGAAGGCAAAAGGCAAAAGTGGGTGACTTCTGATCATTGACGATCTGAATTTTTCGGCTTTGGGTAAGGTACAGCGAGCTGGAATTTCCTGGCCTTTGAGGGGGGCGGTGGGTGGGATTGGGGGAGAAGGGCAATGGGACTTTTGATCATTGATGGTAACTCCGAAACTTTGAGGCCCGTCAAAGAAGTTTTCGACGTAAACTTGCTTGCGATGCTTCTCTTTACCCTTCAATGCGACCATGATATAGTCAACGCATCAATGACGGAATTGAAGGTCGAGTAGGAAGGACTATATCCATTAAGAGTTGGAATGTTTGTCCGGCGTTTTAATGTTGATAACATTGCCATGGAATAAGCTGAGGACGTGATTATGGTAGTCTTCTACGGGTCTCGAAATGCGATTCTAATCTGTTGGTATACTATATCACGCTAAAAATGACGCAGTGGTATCTAGTTCAGTTTTTGCATTGAGTCCTCTGTAATCAAAACATGTTTGCTGGCCAAAATGTTTTTTGGAACTAAGCGTATTGGGGCCCCATTGACTCTTCGGCCTTGTTCGAGGGAATGTTGGGTCTCTACTTGAAACTCTTTCAGTGATTTCAATTTATTAAATGTATCCCGCCAGCTCCTGTCGAAATTAAGTACTCCAGCTACTGACGCCAGCCGCGATTAGGCAGCGATTAATCGGCCGCCTAATAGATCGTATTAGCGCCGATTGTAGGTAGTACCGGAGCTAGTGTAAGACTCAATTGAAATGATCATCATTGACTGAAATCAAAGTTGCGAAGGGGGCACTATAGGGATTTATCGGTAAACCATTTGCCTCAGTTTCCTTCGAAGAGCATCAGATAATTGGTTGAACTTTTGTGAACTCACAAAATCCAAAGCCATTCAAAAGGACACTGATATTGGATACTTAAATCTCGGATACTATCGCGGTACTATCAAGTACCGCTGGATATCTCTATTGCATTGCGTACTTATTCATAGCTACAATCTTCACGAGTTTACGGTAGATTACCAAACTTTGTGGTTCGAGCTCCTGGTTCAGATTTGCATATATAGGTCTCTAAATGCATACCAAGAGTTGTACTGAAACAAAACCCGGGCTTAAATTCGATATTACCCAGCAAGTTTCACTGCCACATTTGGAATGCACACTTGGTGAGGACGATGTCTTCGTAACGATTAATCTTAAATACTAAAAGACATGAAAAGTAGTATTTAAAAGGATTTTGTCCCCGGAAGTTTCATCATGTTGGGTCAGTTTGGATTAGTTTCTCGGGGGAACCGCAACTCCTAGCACTCTTTCCGTCTTCTCCTATTCTGACAGGCTGCTACATACAGCCAAATCTGGAATTCCAATTTTATTCTACGTGATAGCCTTAGGAGCAATATCTCGTTAAAAATCCCATCAGAATTTTCATGTACACTATCCTAATCGATAGTAAAAATGAATGGCCCCATCGTTGTAGAGTTAGCCACTTGACGAGCCAGTTTGTCTGCATCCTCATTACCAGCGATATTCGATTATCCTGGCTCCCACATCAAGAATGCTTCGTTTGGTCGGCAGCAAATCCACACCAAATTGCTTGATATGATGTTGCGACCTAGTGCTGATAACGCAATCCAACTATCGGAACAGATTTGAATAAAGTGACTCTTCTTTTTTTAGGCCAAAGATTCTCCCACTGCCAATTCGAAATCTAGCACTGAAGAAGTCGAAAAATAGTCCGCGAAATATTTACAATACCCCCGCCTGGAGTATGATCTCGATTTTCCCAGAAGTTGAATGAGTACTATTTTTGGGTTTTCCAAGAAAACCTCTCAGCCCGATCCATCTTTCATGACTGATCCGTGAGTAAAGAGCCATCAGTTGTTTGCGCAAGGATTTCTGAATGGCCACATAATCATCAAGTTATTGTTATTTTTTCAATAAAATATGGAAAAATAACGTTGATTCTAATATCGAAGATGCGAAGTGCGTACAAGATAGAGACTGGTAGGTGATGTATGTAATTTAAAAACAGTGATATCATCATCAAACATAATATCATGTTACCCTCATCGAGAGCGATCCAAACATTGCAACGTTACCAATTATTACAACTTTATCGCAGTACCTAACATTATCGCTTAACTAAACATTACAATATCACCTAACATCACCACATTACCTAACGTTACAATATCACCAAACATTACAACTGTACTGCATTACCTTATATTACCGCTTTACTAAACGTTACAATATAACTTGATATTATAGCATTACCTAACAGTACAACGTCACCAAATATTACAATACCACCCAACATTACCTTATTACCTAACACTACCGCATTACAAAAGTGATGTTGTAATATGACATCATATATTCAAATATCACCATTTCCACTCTTCGTAGTACAAGTCGATGCCGAGTATTGGGCAGGGGAATTTTAGAAGAGTCTTAGCGATTCTAGAACCAAGCGCCGTGAACTGTTGTACGAGGGTGGATTAGGCCAGAGGTTGGATTTCACCGTTCTGCTCCTATCAAAGGCAGGGTTTATCTAGGTTGCCCAGGTTAGTCCGCACAGAAAAAGGAATGAAAGTTATGTCCTTGCCGATCGAGAAATTATTTGTGAAAACAGATGGAAATGACGTTTGTAATTAGGGAGAGCTTTCTGGTTAAAATCGTTGATTGACTATGTATCTTTGCCTTTTCACCGTTTCTAACAAGTGATATGATATCATATTATCTACCAAGGTGATATTTTATTCACCCCTACTAGAGAAACCTGCGATTTAACTTTATGGAAACTAAGCAATCACTGCGCTCTACCCGTTGAGGATAAACCAACATTTTTCCGCTTTTTTGTTAGGAAAAGTAGTAGTTTTTACTGGCCAGACAGTTTGGGAATTATCTTCAACCAAGCTACATTAGCCCGGCTTTTAACATACACTACAATAATTGGAAGAAGAGAAACTTGAAAATTTACAAATTCCAATGCCTATCCTCCATGGAGAAGACATCCTTATGCTTTCATTACCAACTAGATGGGATGCGAACTCATTTGGACATTGCAAAACGTAAAAAGCTGTGGTTCACCTTTCAGGTAGTTGCAAGCATGAAATAGTAAAAATCCAATTTATGTGTTAATTTTTGCGTTCTGAAATGATATTATATAATCCAAAAATTTATTTCCTGCCAACAAATATGAAATTCCCGCATCTCTGCACTATTTAAACGAATCGTCAGTAAAAAAAAGTACATTTAGTACACGGGTTCACCCAAAAGATAAATAGTGGTCGGTTTTCATTCATCCACACTACGTTGCGCAGCATCCCTTTCGTCCTTTCCTCCAGTAAAGTGGTTTTCACCGAGGTCAAGTTATCCAGCAAGAAAACGATTATGAAGTATTTTTAAAAAAAGATGAATGCGAAATATGAATTTAAACTTGAAAAGAGAATAAATAACGAAACAAGTCTAGAAAGTTGAGAAGGTCACGTTTTTGTCTCTGTTAACTTAAATAAATGAAAACAATTGTAGAATTGCAGTTGTGGTAGAGCAAGGACGAACGTGGAACGCCTGAAGGAAGATTTTATTGATTGCTTGCAGGGTAGATTGGTTGTTATGCAATGGTTGAGGATTGGTAGGAGAAGGAAACGTTCTCTCTGAATTTCATGAGTAAGATGTGAATAAAAGTAACCATATCAGGATTCTTAGTCAAATCACTATTAAGGTGGAAATTATTGCACTAGCAGCACAGTTGAAAAGGTCCGTGCTCAGTTTTTTTCTCATATCCTGCACTCAATCTCATTTTAGTTTCACTCATACAGTGCAAGTGCAGAATAAGCTCTATCTGTCATCATCATGACATTACGCAGGATTAAAAGGATAAATATGCATTAATCACTCTGAAATTTTTCATCATATTTCGTGGTTATATAGCCGAGGCAGGATTCGTAGTGTTCTGAAAAATAGATGAAAGTACTGAAAACCCCTCCCTTCAAGCCACTTCGGTACACTTCAGATACATAGAAAAGTATTGGTTATGTATCTACAGCTGCGAAATTGAAAAACAAGTCGGAATACCGGAAGCTCATGCTTCGGGTATAAAGGTTTTGTGTTCATCTTATCAACGTACATTTTTCTACCCGTATACAGCTACAAAACTACGAGACATAGGTACATATTACAGCCTTAGATGTTACGCTCACCCTGAACAAACAAACTGCCTATTTTCAAATACTGTACACATATAGGCACGTATATAGATTGATCGTACCCATATTTCCGATTTACTTCTTATATCTATCTGAATTAGGCTCTACCCGCAAAGTTCATTAGCACGCATATAATATATACCTACATACAAACATGTCTGGCTGGAGTAATTGATATATGCAAATGACTAAAAAACTAAAACAAAATAATTCTTTGGGACCTCATTCTTAAGAACTCATTTCGTTGTGGTATTGACGAATTGATATGTAATGATGACGTCATGCAGGTTAGGTGTAGAGTGCATGAAATTCACGAAACATGGTAAAGTTTTACCCCCTATAACTTTGTTAATAATAGTTGGATTTTCTTCAAACTTGACCAAATTGTGCATTATATTCTACATTATACCCATGCCAAATTTTGTACTTCTGGGATGAACATAAGGGGGGTGCCGGGTAAATTTCTAAAATGTGGAAATATACTATTATTAACTTTATTTGTGCAGATATCGGCACCGGATATATTTTGAGGCCTAGATTTCGTAGAGATGCACTACTGAGATTTTTTTCAGATTTTTCGGTTGGATAGGTTCTGAGAACGAGACCTGTTACACTTTTTGGGGGTCATATTTTGAGCCCTCACTCCCCTATGTTTCACCCAATATCAAATATTGAACCAGTTTCGAAAAGTACTAATTGAGATCTTTCATTTGATACCCCACATGGCCACATTCTATGAAAAAAAATGTTGCACCCTCCTTTCATATGTATGGAGAGCCCCCCCTTAAACTTAACACAAAATGGCGTCAGTTGCTGCATGTAAAGGGAACGGCAGATTACATACTCCTACCAATTTTCGTGACAATCGGTTCAGCCGTTTCCGAATAAATCGGCTGTGACAGACAGACAGACAGACAGACAGACAGACGGACAGACAGACAGACAGACAGACAGACAGACAGACAGACGGACAGACAGACATCGAATCGATTCTAATAAGGTTTTGTTTCACACAAAACCTTAAAAAGTACGTTTTTTCTGCTGAGTGTTTACCTTATTTTTTGTTTTGTCAAAATTATTCCTTCCAAAAGATTTGGTGGTCAAATAATACTAAAATAATTCTTTTTTAACTGAATTTATTATTGTATCTTCCACTTTTTGCAGAGCGAATCTTATTGATTCGAAAAAGAAACATTAATTCCATTATCTTTAGCAGTATTCTAAGGATAGATTAATTTTGACATGTCAATCAGGATTATTTAACAATTTTCTGGCAAGAATATTTGGGCGATTTTTCAGTTTTCTAGATATTTGTTAATTTGAATAAGCATTTCGCCATCTACGAGAGGAATAATTAGATCTCGATGTAAGATGCGATTCTTGATGAACCTAGGTGTATTTGCCATTACTTGAAGGAACTTCGACAGGGTGTTTTGGAGTCCTGCTAATGATTTGCACTAAAGTAATTTGTACACTACCGAAAACTGGAATTTCGCTCGATTAGCTAATAGATACTTTAGTTTCACTAGAGTTCGTTTAGCTTCGAAGTCTTTTCTAAGTAAGACATCAATCTAGCCAGCCAAGATTTTCGACATTGTCACTTTGGGGAATATTGATTCCATTCAACGAAATGGGCGGGCACATTTACCAATTCGGAGTAAACGTAACATGACTACTTTTGCTTTAATTGGCGCAAATTCTTCATGACATTAGCCACTGTTCAAGTTTTTTTCAAATAAAATTCGAGGGAAGACATCTTCAGGGTTCTTATGAGAGGTATCACCGTGTCAACGGCGAACTTAGATATAGTATAAGCAGATTATCGTTAACCGACATATCAGAAATATGTATTAATACTAATCAGAACGACCAACCTTTTATATAGGGCTTGAAAACGTCATATACTTTTCGATGTAGAATTTTACTTATCTTGTACAATAGCCTTCAATGTTGTTCAAAACTCTGTCGAAAGCTTGGACAGACGAGGAAGACTGCGGAACAAAATGTTTTTTGGTTAAGAGTTTGCCTTATTGCCGAAACCATGTTTTGTTGTGCCATGCTTTTCTCGGAAACCAAATTGATGATTGAGGATTGACAGATTCAGTGATGCTAGCAATTTTTCAAACACTTTTGATAAAATAGGAAGGCTGCGTCTTGAAGATCTGGGGCAGGCGAAATATGGCGTGAGGATATAACCGATCTTGGATTTTCCCTCTTGATCGTGGCACCCAGGTTCTGAGTTTTACGGCTCCAAGCGTGTGGTCGTGCCAGTATTTTTTTATTTTCAGTGTAATTTCGCGTATATTCCGGTGGATTCACGCGATATTTTTCTATTTCAAGTTTCAATACGATCCCATGGATTGGGCAATTGTCACGTGGAATTTGGGTAAATGTCACATGAGAGACTGAAGTGTTCAAAAAGACTCGCCATATTCCCTAACCTGGCTCGAATAGTGGCATACAAGCTCGTCTCGACAGGACACTTCAGTGGAACTTTAATATTTGCAGGCGGACCAATCCCATAAGCTTTTTGGGATAGTTCTACCCCTCCTGGTTGGCTCACTTTAACCAGCTCTAATGATCCTCCTCAATCTAATATCTAATATCTAATCTGCTCTGGGGGCGCGAGCGCCATTGATGCGAAGAGGTGATTGTCAGATGACGCCAGGTCTAGGGCCTGGTCTTCACTGCCAGCTTCAAAATTCCGTTCGGGAAGTCATCTAAACCTGGGGCCTTATTGTCACCAAGCCTATCACATATTTCCCGTAGCTCCTCCTTGATAACTGGAGGCATCAGGCACTTGTTGACCTATTCCACCCTTTGTCTTCCGCTTTCTTGGTGGTCAGGAAACAGAATGGTAACCATCTATTTCAGAAGCCACGGGCAGGCCACCTGGGGGAGTTCTTTGACCATTTCACCTCTAATTCTGTGGAGGCCAAATGCTTTTTTAGAATCGCGTTTTCTGATGATATAAGTAGCTATTTCGGTTAAAGATGTTTTTTTTTTTGGGCATTTTATTGGTTTTGATTACAAAAATTAGCTTGGTGGCCAACCTCCCACTTGAATTATAGTATTGTAGTATCCAATCTAATTATTATATCTTTGTTTGGATTCCCTAGATTATTGCACGATTGGACAAAGCTGCACCCCTTAAGGTCAAATTGGCTTCAGGAGTGTTTTATATAGAAGAATTTTTGTGTTTAGGTTCAGTTTAGATCTTCTATTTAATAGACAATAAAGTTTACTGAATACAGGTTTGCTTGGTCCCTTTTCTTCTAGATATGGCTCTTTCAATTCAACTTCCTATCCAGGGGTATTCCTAGGTACCCCTCTAATTTCACCTGCTTTATTGCTTTATTGTTGATGCTAATTGCTCTGCAATTGTATTTCCTTACAGTAAATACAATTTTCTTTGTTTCACCCTCGTTGATCTTGATATTCCACCTGGTGAACCAATCCATGAACTTGTTAACATGTTCTTGGAGCGCCCTTACAGCCATTATGGAATTGACGTGTAAGTAGAGTAATGCTGTATCCTCAGGAAAAGTTGTGTGGTTACAATACGTTTGCCGGTTGGCATATCGGCGGTGTATAAAAGATAAAGGACCGGTCCTAACACGCTGCTCTGCGGTACGCCTGCTGTTATGGGGTGGTGTCTACTGACGCTGTTCCGCTTTTCTTCTGTCTTTCCCTGGTTTCGGGGTAACTATTATCCTAGCGTTTTTCCAGTTTGTCGGGTAGTAGCTATTTCTAAGGATTCCGTTAAGGATATATAGAATAGCAATTTCCCCTTTTAGTGGCAATTCATTGATTAACCTGCCGGTTATATAGTCATGCCCGAGGGCTTTCTTGGTGTTCACTTCTTGACACTTCCTGTTCAGAGAGGCGAAGGAGAATTTGAATTGCCCAACGTTATTCGGTATATTGTCTGTAGGTGGTCATTTGTGAGTCCTTTTATGTTTGGAGTGAAGGCTTCGGCAAGATGCTGAGGAAAAGCCTCAGTTTTGTCCTCATTGCTCATAACCTATTTACCCTTAACATCATTGATAGGTGTGTCAACAAGTATTGGTTTTTTAATCCGTTTAAGCGCGTTAGTTTTATCGTTGAGTGTTTTTCTGGAGCTGGAGCGATATTTGAAACAATTTGTCCTAATGTTCACTAGCCGTGGCTCCGCATAGGTAACCGGAGGAGCATCGCTCAGAGTTATTATTATTGGTGAGTGGTCCGATGAGTTCAACAGTTCATCGAATTGTTCCGTTGATATCTGATGAGTGGGAGGGCAATAGATTGCAGCGACGCAGATATTAATTTATTATTTATTTATTTATTTAACCAGCATTTAAGCAGGGTAAACCCCAGTTAATTATTGCCCTCAGGAGGAGGAGAGAGCAAAAATCTTATCCTACGTTTAAAACTACTTAAAGTAGAAAAGTTAAAAGGACCAAGCTGTTCTGTGTTGTAATTTCGGCAAAGCCTAGGAATCGGGGAATGAAAGTAGACTTCGAGCTCTGCGAAGGGCACGTTGAAAATGTCAGCGCTACGTGTGTTATAAGACGCAGGACCGCAGGTGATGTCATCAGCGGTGAAGCAGTCCATCAGACTCGAGGAAAGTTTAAAAAATGTGCATAGATCCAGATAGGATCTACGCTGTTGTAGGAAGGGAAGGTTCAGAAAGCGGAAGCGGGATGGGTAGTCCACACGAGCACGTTTTCAAGAGCAAGACAATCACAGCTACGGGAGGGTGACCAGATCACGGACCAAAGCGGTCCTGAATGTTAATTTCTGTGTAGTGAATATTTTACAACTGTCTGCAGACAATTGGGAAATGATTAATCTGGTTTCTCACAGAGATTGTCGCACCTTCATGTGGTCTATCTTCCGAGTGCGAGGCATTGTAGCATATGAAACCATGGATTTTCAAATTGTTCTTGGTAGTGAGGTGCGTTTCTGAGATAGGCATGATATCAATTTGCTTGGTATCTAAGTAGGCCTATACCGTTGGCACTCCCATGGATGGTCATGGTTTGGTTAGTTTGGCTAGTATCTCTGTTTGGCTGGTGAGCATGAACTGCATCGGTTGTATTGTAATCGTAAATTGCTGTATGTTGCTCGCTGATGTTATTAAAATCTGAAGAATTTCACTTTGTTGCCAGTTGCTGCTATTGTCAGAGGATTTTTGATTGCTTCTGCGTATGTAACGGTCTTTTGTGGGCGGTAATGATTGGGTTGACTGCTACTTGCAGTTTAAAGGTTAGTTGGCTCGTTGCGAGGGATCATGTTATTTGGACCTGTGCCAGAAATCACATTATTGGGTGTGATGTTAAAATTTCCTTGACTCCCCATTTCTACATGTGCTGCCAGTGGTCCGTTGGACTGGCCTGCTTGTTTAAGAGATATCTGGATCGTTGGCTGATTGAGAAGTAAACCGGACAACCCCGGTAGTTGTCCGTGTGTTTGCCATGGGTTATTTTTCTCTTTGTTGCAAGCGCTAGTTGGGTGAAGTTCTCCAAACGCTACGCAGACTTTAAACAATTTGCAATAGGTTTTCGTGTATCCCAATTGTTGGTAATTATGGCATTGGACTGGCGTTTAAAGATGTGAGCACCATTTTTAACTCTGAAGCGGACGTTCGCTTTACCACGTGTAGGTGAGCATTCCAGTGCAGCATCACTTCGGGTCATGCCATCATTGACTGTTCAAACTACTAGAAGCTTTCCAAGGAGAATAGTCGGTGTCTACTGTCGAAGTTGAATTTCTGAGGTAATTTTGCATACACTGCTAATTTTTATCATTCAGAGCTTTTTGTAGACCTTTTATTCCCTCTGACAGTTAGGCCCTTAACATTGGAGAACAATTAATTGAACGCTTTCAGTAAGCTTTTCTGTGGCCGAACACTTGGCAATTCTGACACTGGGGCGAGCCATTTTTTTATAGAGAAGATATGGTAGACTGAAACTGGATGCATTTCATGCATTTTTAGTTCTTAGGGGTTTTAAGACTATGTTTTTAAAAAGACTTAACAACGAAACCATTACTGGATAGTGCTTCCTTTTTTTGTGCGAATTCACGCCAGGCTTAATACTGGCGGTTATCTTTTACCCCTTAGTGTATTATAGTTCGCCATCGCACGCTATTCCCTGAAATGCACTTCAGCTCCTCGCAGGATTTCCTGAGACATCTCCACTTCTTCTCTACTCTTCCGCCCTTGGAACTCGTCAGTCATCATGGGAGAATGGATTCTTCGGCATGGTGTAGCCAGCAATGCGATTGTTGCCCCCTCCTTGTGTGACCAATCCACTGCCACTTTCAAAGTCCTTCACTTGTGATAGCATCAAGTTGGCATACTCTAACGATACGTCGCAGAGAGGCACGACACGAAGTCTTGTGGCTCTTGAGTAACAGGGAGGTTCACTTTTCATATCCTACTCCATATAGCAACATAGAAAGGACACTAGCACTGAACGGTCTTGATGCTAACATAAATGAAGATCCAGCATCCAGTTCGGTGCTTCTATTTGCAGAAATCACGCTTCCAAAATATAGACATTGATCGACGCCTCTGATGCCCTGCTCAATAATGCAGTTGGGGAGAGGACGACGACTTGTCAGACTGGAAACTTTGATTTTGTTGGTGTTTTTTACAGTCCAACTCTATTTGCCTCGCTTTCCAAATTCAAAAGCATTTATCCAAGGTCCATGAACCGGTGATAGTCAGGAGCATACTCGAGGTGTTTGAGGAAAGATGTCATAGTCCATTGAATTCTTGCACGTTCTCCGGACAAAACGGCATGAATAGCGTCATCGATAACAAGAAGAAATAATATTATTGACAACATGCAACCTTGGCGAGTTTCTCTTTGGAACTCAAAATCCTCTCTCGGTGCAGAACGTGATATTTTGTGCCATCATATGTTGCTCTGAAAAGAGCTATCGGTTTCATGGGAATGCCCTTCTTGCATAGATGACAGATACACTTCCTGTTCACGCTATCGAAAGCTTTATTGAAATCGCTGAGGAACAGGGGGAATGATGATCTTAACTTCAGGCACTGTTCCAAAATGATCCGTTGATTGTGAATATTGTTAAAACAGGAGGATCTCAAGAGGAAACCAGGCTGCTATCTGTCGTTTAAGATTTTCAGATGTTCATTGATGCCCTCCAAGATTATTTCAGCTATTATCTTGGCAAAGGTAGCGAGTATGCAGATGCCCCTTCAATTGTCACACTCAAAACGTGTGCCCTTCTGTGGAATTTTAACGATCGTGTCGGATTTTCAAGATTTCCGTAAGAGTGGAGTCAGCAGATCTGCAGTAACTGCAGTTGCAGCGGTAAATAACTCTCGGAGGGATCATCGGCTCTACTCAGCATGAGTGTCTTGACGTCCAAAACGATTTCTCTGCTACTTGAAGGAACAGTCCGTATCTGCATGTTACGGTGACTAGCCATTTCATCGACAAGAGGACCAACTATATCGGATATGATATGTCTAAGAATTGTGGTGAAGTGTTCTTTCCACCTCTTCAGTAGCTCGTCATCGTTGATGAGAAGTTGGTCATTAACATCCTTCACAGGGCCATCGAAAGATTTATGACCACATGCGAGCTTTTTGGTAACATCACTGTCTTCTGTGGCATCATCTGCTTCCGCGGTAGCATATTCTCTTTTCCCATGGCGCACATTACGCTAAACTTATCGGCATTTTGCTCAGTATCGGAGTTCGAGTGCATCACGCCCGTCATCACACGCAGCGGTCAACAGAGCTGTCATTCACGATTCCGCAACCAGCCAAATCTTATGATGCCCCTTCTGGACATGTCCTGTGCAGGACCCGAGAAAAGAGCATTTTGATGCCGGCCCAATGCCCATCGATATTCTCATGTGAGTTACTCAGTATATCTACCGTTTGACCAGCAAAATAGGTCTCCCACTGTCGAGCGACACCTGAATCATACAAACGGCTGATGTTAAATTTAGGAGATCGGAGCTGCCCAGTCCTGCAAGATGTGGCGAACGCAATACACAAGCGAACGTAAGCGACCATCAAATGTAGATCCCTTTAGGGGTTGATGTCAGCGTCTCTGTTGTCACGCACCTCCAACAAACAACTTATAAATCTGCCGCTGATCGTGAAGTGATCAATCTGATTGCTCGTACGCTGTTGGTCATTTGAAATCCAACTGATCTTGTTGCAGGCTCTGTGAGCAAACATTGTACCACCAATGACGAGGCGGTAGAAATTGCAGAAATCTGCGAATTTCCAAGATCGTATTTCCCCATCACATATCCGAGCAAGGTGTTGTCAGAGCCCACCTTAGCATTCAGATCACGCAATCACAATGTTACCTTTACTAAGCCTCCTCTGAACTACGTGTAATTGCTCGTCAAAAGCCATCCTTTTCCACTACATAGGAAAGCTTCGTTAGTACATACATGATGCTTTTTAATCTGGACCGGAATCATGAGTTCTGAAGCCTGTCAGAAATCGTGGAGCCTAGCGGTAGCCGGAAGGCGCAGCCCGGTATCGGATTCGCGTCTGCTATCTATCCGCTTTCCAGAGTACAAAAGCACATTTTATGGCACGAGGCAGAGGAGTACCCTTCAGTTCCAGCCCTTCGGTTAAACCCATCATGTCCAGCTTCTATCGTTGGAATTTCTACTCGAGTTGGAGAAAGCGAGCATGAGGACCTTCGCTACCATTGTCAAGGAGCGTGTACACATCCCAGTAATCGCCCTCTGTAGTTTGACTCGTACAGTGCTAATGCAGACTAAGCTCTCTCTGTTATCGTTATGACATTACGCAGGATTAAGAGGATAAATATGTATTAGCCACTCTGAAACTTTTCACCATATTTCGTGGTAACATAACCGAGACAGCATTCGTAGTGTTTTAAAAAATAGATTAAGGCGCCCACTTTCAAGCCATTTCGGTACCCTCCAAGTACATAGAAAAGTACTCGCTATGTATCTATGTACAGAAGCTGGATATACAGAAAGTCAGTGATGGCAAATGTGCCAAGTAATTTACAAAAACCAATTATTCTATGATTATTTTCTATCAAATTTAACAGCCATTAAGCAGTAATGGTTCTCATTTAATAATCAAAAGTCGGCTCCACATTGTCCGTTTCCTTCCAAACCTCCATAACAATTAATCAACTAATCGGTCGTCGGCTGAAGTACCCGCTTTCCAGACCGATCCTATCTAAAACTACTCGAGGCCCATAAAACTGCACGGAAAGCTACGACAGCGTTCAACCCGCTATGTATCATATAAAACCACCCAACATCGTCACCCACCCTCAAGGCCACATTAAGGTTGATGATAATTTTCGGGCAAAAGATCTGAAATTTAATCAATGACCTAATAAAAAATGCAAACGTTACGGACCGTTTCGATTGTAACACTCTTTGAACTTTCCCTCCAGGCGACTTTCGAAATTCATTCAATTTTCATTGCGCTAGAGAAGCTCACACCACACCTACCGAATTATCATTATCCATCTTCAAGTTTTCCTCCAATGGCGGGGATGTAACTCTCTTTTTTCCTAATCAGAATAAATTACGGTTGATCTAAATCGAAATTTTCATAGGAACGTGGGGATGGTAAACGATTGTGGGATGATATGGTGGGGGGATGACAGCATGGAGCGGAGAAAGCAGGGGTTGGAAAGTGATTAGTGTGCATTTTTTTTTTCTGGAATTCAGCTCCAGACCTAGTTGAAGTGCAAACATGAAAAAATCAATAGAACGCCATGAGTGGATACAATAGGTCGTCACTCTCTATTGGTATGCGGACGTAATTTCGAATAATAAGCGGAAGATGAGGATGTGCAATTATGTCTTTTCGAATAATGAGCAATTTGATACCATTCAAAAGGATTTGCTTTTTGGAAATGTTTTCAGATGAGCACATATTCTGCGTAGTTGAACGCCATTTATGGCTGAATTTTGGCTTTCTCTCGTTTAGAGTTTCATATTTTTGTGGAGATTACATCGTTCAGAATATCCTTTTTACAGTGTATGTAGCCCATAAAGTGTTTCTGAAAAAGTGAAATGAAGGCTTCTAGCTAATCTCTTTCTCTGGATAATCCTACGATATAGACGAAGGCCTCTGTACTTATGCGTGGACACATGCAACCTATTTGCCCTTTGTCTAGCTAATGTAATCCGAACATAAAAGCATAGTTAAAGAAAGCAGACGCCTGCAGCCGAGCGTAAAATGAGATTAGGTTCCTTCACTCTTTTGAGCAAATGGCTCCTAGATGGCCTTCTCTAACAAAGTCTGGGTAGCTAGTCGAGTACAACAGTAGGTCAGGCATTTCCTCCACCCTTAAATACGCACCTAATAAATAAATGGTCCGCACAATGATCATCTCGTCATTTACTACGAGTTTGCCATAGTGAAAGTAATTAGGTCAACACGGTGAGACCAGTACATGGGGAGGTATGTTCGTTATGGACATACCTATATCATTTTTGGTTTGATTTCGGCATAATTTTCAATACTGCGTTTCAGTTTACCAAGGATTGGGTAGTAATACTCGTCCTTGTTAATATTTTAGCTTCCTTCGAGAATCATCTCCGTTTTAGTTCCCTCAGAGGAGATCCATCACAAAAAGTGATTTTCTTTTCGTTCTAAAAATGTAAAAATCTTAGAAAGACACATCCGCTCTAGCTCAACTGCTCGAACTTCGGAATTAGAGCGGACGGGTGTGGGGTACCCAGACACTATAAACCACCTGCAGTTTCTCCAACCCCAGCCCGCAGAACCACCATTAAGCTATTACTGCACGGGTTGGGTTCGCCCTTGGTCACTCGTGTTTCTGCTCCTTTCTGCTCCCTCCCCCCCCCTTCTCCTGCTGAATCCTTTTTTTTTTTTGGGGGGGTAGGGTAGGTGAATGCATTTACGCACACAGTGTTGGACTCCCGATTCGGTACGTCGTCGGACTACCAACTAAACACCTCCCCATCGTCAGAGAGCTAGCCTGGAACCGTTTGTCACATTACTTCGGGCCAGCCCCCGAACTCTCCCGCCTTGCGGAGCCTTCAAATCAGGGAATTCCTTTCACCAACGGGAGGGGAGAGGAGGAAGGGAACTGTCAGTTCAAGGAACCCCCTGCCATCCGGCTCCTCCACCGGTCGAGTTCTATCTTCTTAGCAACGAGAAGGGCCCGAACGTAATGGGCAACACGGTTCCAGCTATCACCAGTCCTCAGCATCTCTTCCACAATGTTGTCTGGAGAGAGATCCCCTGTGTTTAAATAGAGCTGCTGACGAACCCCATCCCACCTTCCACAAGGAAAAAAGTGTGGTAGGCATCGTCCACAACTCCATTACAAAACACACAATCCGGAGAACGCGCCTTTCCAATCTTGTGCAGATAAGACTGAAAATTTCCATGCCCACTTAAAAATTGGGTAAGGAAATAGTCAGTCTCACCATTCTTCCGATTCAGCCACGCACCTAAGTTGCCGATGAGTCGCGCAGTCCATCTGCCTCTAGTTTCATTTTGCCAAGAGGGCTGCCACTCGTCTAGAGTGTGTTGCCGTTCTTCGCGAGCAACCACCTCCCTTGGCTCATCTCCCTTGCGTTTGTATATGGCCTGACGCTCCCCAGCAAGAAGGGCAACGGGGATAACTCCCGCGATCACCATCACGGCCGGTTCAGAGACTGTGCGGTACGCAGACGCCACCCGTAAAGCTCCCCGTCTCTGTACTTGCGCGAGGCGTCTACGATATACCTCCTTGTTAAGAGCGCCAGGCCATACCTCTGCGCCGTAGAGCAGGGCAGACTGCGTTGAGCTCATCAGAAGACGTCGCCTACTAGACGTAGGACCCCCAATGTTTGCCATTAGCCTACTTAACGCCGAAACTCCAGCCGCAGCCTTGTTCGCTGCTGCTTGGATTTGCTCAGAAAAGTTCATCTTTGAGTCAAGAGTCAACCCGAAGTACTTTATCGCCGATTTTAACTCGATTATCGACTCGCCGAACGATATGGGATGCAGGGTCGGAATTCTCTTCTTAGTCAGGATGACTACTTCGGTTTTTTCCAGTGCAAGGTTGAAACCATGAGTAGTCATCCATCCGCTTACCCGTCGCATCAATATGCCGAGTCTGCTTTGCGCCTGTTCGACAGTGCGTCCAGCAACAAGCGCTGCGAAATCATCTGCGTAGCCGACCAGGCACGACTCTTCTGGCATGTCGAGTTTAAGCAGACTGTCATGGGTAGCGTTCCAGAGGTCCGGCCCGACGATGGATCCCTGTGCTACCCCCGATGTGACCTCCATCCACCTTTGACCCTCTAGTGTTTCATAGAGCAGGGAGCGGTTCCTCAGATAGTCCCTCAAAATCCGTAAGATATAGTTCGGCACGTTGAAGGTATTGTCTAGTGTGCCTAGAATGTCTTTCCATCTTACGGAATTGAAGGCGTTTCTGACGTCAAGCGTTACGAGGAGCACCACCCGTCGAGTTCGGCGGCTATGTGCCTCTGCTCGTCGAACGGCGTCCACGACCTGCATGACAGCATCAATTGTCGATCTCCCTGCCCTAAAACCAAACTGCCGGGGAGATAAATCTCCGGCAGCGCGTATCGCTTCAGCGAGTCTACTTCTGATGAGCTTTTAGAGCACTTTCCCAGCAGTATCAAGCATACATACTGGGCGGTATGAAGACGGCAGTTCGGGATCGCCTTTCCCTTTAGGGATCAGCGCAAGCCTCGCAACTTTCCAACGAGCAGGGAAAATGCCCTCTTTCAGGCAAGCGTTGAATGCGCCGAGCAGTAGATCTGGTCGGTGTTGGAATACCAGTTTGTACACCTCTGCTGGAATATCATCGGGTCCTGGCGCCTTCTTGTTTTTCATAGAGAGGACTGCCTGTTCCAACTCTTTTACAGAGAAAAGTGGACAGTCCTCAGCGCTCTCCGCGCCGACGTCACCATCCCATACGGGGTGTGCAGGGAAGAGTGCCCTCACAATGCGGTCCATCTGTTTGGCCTTAAGTGAACAGGGTTTCCGCAGAGCCCCGATTTTTCGGGTTACAAGTTTGTAACTTGTCCCCACGGATCCCCATTCACCTCGTCGATCAGATCTTGCCAGCAGCGAGCTTTAATAATAATCGTTGGCGCAACAATCCATGTTGGATCAGGGCCTTGAAGTGTGTTAGAGCACTTCATTCAAGACCGTAACGGTACACTAGGAGGCAATGTGGTCAGCATTGCGCAGCGAGCTTTGCTCTTGTTTATTGCGCTGCGGAGTCTCCTTTTGGCTGATTTGTACTTCATCATTATGGTACATGCCTCCTCCTGGTCGCCTAGGCATTGTGTTAAGCGGCGGAGCCTGTGACATTCCTTCCGGAGTTCTGCGATTTCCACTGTCCACCAATACATGAAAGCTTTGCCGGGCCTCGATGTCTTCCTGGGCATGGAGGCTCCGCAGACCGTCGTTATCAGGTTCATAACTGAATTTACGATAGTGTCAGCAGCGGCGCCACCGTCCCCAGGAGTACCCTTCAGCGTGGCCCCACCTGTTCCCAGAGTTTCGACAAACTTCCCGGTGTTCACTTTCGCGACGTTCCATACACAGAAAGATCGCTGGGGTGGCACACACCGAGAGTTTGTGTCCACCACTTCGAAAGCAATGTATTGGTGGTCACTTGCCGAAAAGTCTTCCAGAACTCGCCACCCGTCCACTTGCGACACCAGTGGTTCCGATGCGAAGGTTACGTCTGGAATGCTTCCTTCGCAGCCCGGGCGCCGGAACGTTGGGGTGGATCCGGTGTTTAGAACTACCAGTCCTGTTCTCGCCGCCATTTCCAGAATTCGTTTCCCTCTGGAATCTGTATGAGGCATGCTCCATTTAAGTGCCCTAGCATTGAAGTCACCTCCGACCAGGATCCGCCCATCCGTGCTTAAGGTAGCGTTCTCCAAAGCCTCAAGCTTCCGACGAAAGTCCGGCATCGTCTCATTCGGCGTAAGATAGACACTAAAAAACGTTTTCCCTGAACACCGAATCCAGACAAAGCCGTCCCCTCGGCCTTGGGCAAGAACCCCCAGGAGGGTGCCGTCCCGAACCCAGATGGCAGCGGTACCTGATATGTCTGGGTGCCATGAAACTGGGCCCTTGTTTCGGTACTGCTCACTAATGAGTACTAAATCAGCTTTGGTCTCCGCAGCGAACTGCGCTAGCAACTCGTGAGCGGCTGCCCTCCGGTGCATATTGATTTGTAGGATGCGAATCATGTTGACCGTATCCTAGCATTTACGGCATGTTGCCCTTCTGTCAGGTCCCCGACAGTTTGCAGATGTATGCCCATAGTCCAAACATCTGTAACATTTGGTTGGGGCGGCCCGAATTCGTATCCTACACACTACCCAACCAATTCTTATTTTCCCGCTGTTTAGAAGCTTCCTCGCGTATTGCTCGGCAACTTCCACCACAGCGAGTTTTTGGCCTCGGGAGTTTGTGGAGGTGATACCAATCCGGACATTGGTTACCTCCGGGCATTCGCGTTTGATGGCCTCTTCTACCTCGATCTTTTCCGTGAGACAGTCAAGGTCTCGGATTTCTAAAGCACACATGGGTTCCAGGCTTGAAACCAAAGCTTTTTCTCCTAGAAGCCCCTTGACTGCTTCACAGAACGTGACTTTATTTATAGTCTTCGGGCCTAGTTCGACTAAGACTCCACCACCCTTGGTTTTACGTATGGAAGACACCTCCGCTCTGTTGTCTTCGGGTTTGATTTTGTAACGGATTTCGCTGAGGACTTCCGCAAAAGTCTTGCCTTCCGTCGGCTTAATAAGCAAAGCTTGCGGTCTAGTCCTCCTTCGTCTCCCCACCTTTTCTTTTGGCAGTCCGTCCTTCGTGTCCGCCTTAGTTTTAGGCAGACGTTTTTCTGATGGCGCGACGTGTTGTTGTCTTTTGATCCTCTTCGCCTTCTTCTTTTCAGCCCTGGAGAGTACCTGAATGAAGTCTCCTTCAGATGTCCCTTCCTCCTTTCGTTTTTTACCAAGTTCGCTCTGCAATGGGCTGTCAGCGATCCGTTTGGTACTCGTGGTGTTCTCCTCGGGAAGCGCGGTTGTTTCTGCTGCGGATTTTTTCTTACTTTCCATGTTCGCCTACAGTATGAAATCCTGTCCAGGAGCTGTTCCAGTTCCATTAGCCCGTTTTTCACCCCCTTACCGACGTTTTTCTGAAGGAACGTCGAAGATCGCATGTGCTTCACAACTGCCGTGCATTTTTTAATTAGTCTTTCCTCTTCCGCTTGCGCCAGAGTAATCGACAGTCCTCCCACTCGGCTTATATTCGAAACCATTTTATTAGTTTCGGCAGTTTCCACTGTGTCTCTTTCCCCAATTACAGCACTGTGCTGTATGGTCTGGGTTCCTATCTGTGTTGCAGGTGCTGCATCACTTTCCGAGTCTTTTTCTCCGTCTGTGCGTCCCGATGTCTCGTCGGGTATTTCAGCCCTTGTTGCGTCCTTCGCTGGGTGCTGGGGCGAACGGCGCATTTTCGTGCTGCGAATAAACGCAGCCAGCTCACTCTCCATTTCCACTATCTCCTCGTTTCGTTGGTTTTTTTCTCCATTTGAGTTGTTTACCGGCGCATCGTGTGCAAGGGAGCGGGCCGCAATAGTCAGGAACGGGTATACCCTCGGGGACACAGCCCCTACCCCAGTTCCCTGAGGCCTAACCTACGCTTAGCTGATCCCGGAATTCACGGACGGATCAGCGCTCGCTCGGGGCAACGCGGTCTACTAACACCGGTTCAATGCACACTACCCGACCAGGGTCCCGAAGGGGCTGGCTCCTGATACACGCCACAACTACCACCTTGGCAGAGCTAGGCTCACATCACCCCATCGACGTCGACAGGGAGTTGTCGACGGCTCCGGGGACTCCCAGTGTGTCCCGGCGTGTATCGGTCATTAGCAGTTCGCTCTTCACCGAGGAACTTTCTCGAGGCTACTACCTAGGACGCAAGTATTATGCCAGCTAGGGGGTCAGAACTACTTGCTCGGGCACCTCGGGGACGCCACTCTCCGTATCGTAAACGACTCATGAAGGATCGTTGACGATCCCTGAGGGATGCTGTATCCTTACGGTTGCCGAGGAAACCGTAAGTTTGACCTCACCATCTCCGCAAGTAGAATATATATTTTCTCCTTGATTCAGATTCTTTCTCCCCATGGCGAACATTAGCCAGTGAGAAATAGCATGCCCTTCAGGACAATTTGGCGAATCATCCAATCCAAAGCAGTACAGATACTGTCTGAGGCACCCACCGTGTCTTACTAGGAAGTGGATACCGTTGTAGTTGATCTCCACATACTTTCACTCAAACTATTCCCTAATGTTGGGAATCAGCCTTTACGCACACCGCCGTCCCGTTTGCTTGCCAGAGGTAACCACCGCCTTCTCCTTCACCTACTTTTCCTTTTCTCAGAATCCACAAGCGCCACTGGCCACATAGTTAACGCCCAGAGTGGACTGGTTCGCACTACCCTAACTAAAAGCAATCTGCAAAAAGTCAGGAATTGTTTTCGCAAGTGCCGCGTTGGTACTACCTGCTTTTGATATACATACCCTAAGTGTTCCCAAAGTTTAGTTCAACATCGATCATCAGTCTAGGCTATTTGACAGCCGCTTTCGTGAGGACCGTGTGTCCACCAACTTCCACTTTTGCAATGTTTTTCTTCCACCATTTGTTAGTAAGATTACTTCTATTTTCTCATCCGCTAAGATCAGCTTGGCTACCCATCGTGTTGAGCCTAGCAAAGCTGATAATCGTAACCTTTTCTGGGATAACAAGAGCAGTCATATCTATTATACATGACATTCCATATCAGGGAACCCAGTACAGAGAACAGAGACGCCCTCCATGGGACGATATAAACTCTGGGGCCATGATCCGTCACGTACCAGAGGGTCCTCTCTGAGAGGCAATTCTCGATCAGACTTGACAAATATCCAGAAATATCTATAGAACTAAGAATCCTTTAATTGGGTTCAAATTGGCGGAATTAAATGCACGATTGACATTCAATCGCAATACCTGCACTGCACTCGCTAAAACTCAGCGCGTCTTTTACTAGATTCACTACTGTGCTTATTACATCCACCGTAGACTAGGCATGGTGAAACCCATACTGGCGCTCCGGCAAGCCATTATTGCATTAAAGACGAGTAGCAGTCTGTTGTAGCTGGCTCTCTCCATAATCTTTCTCATTGCATCCAACTGACATATCTAGGTTGGTTTTGGAAGAAACACCAATTTTTGTTTTTTTTTTCACTCAACAGAGGATACTCCTTCCTCTAGATATGCCTTGAAGGCGGAAGCGAAGAATTCCGGCCTAGTCTACAGCACCAGCTTCAAAGAGAAATCAGGGATGCTATCCAAACTTGGTGCCTTGTTATCGCAGATCCTACCACATATTACCCGCAACTTTTTCTCGGTTACTATACCATCAGTAACACACACTTGTTGCCCTAAACCACTGTTTACCATCCTCTGCATTAGTAATGAGCAACGAGAGTAGGAACAATATTTTCTAGAAAGCGTGGGCAGGTCACCTGGGGGTCCTTGCGGCCTTTTCAATGCCATACCGAAAGCTTCATCCTAAGGTTAATATCGTTATGGCCACACAGCCGTTTGAGCATTCCTCTGGCTTCTCCGAATGGCCTCTTTTAAGTTACCCCACAGATATCTTGGTGAGTCGTTTTGATCTTTGCTATTGGGTTTTCTTCTAACTCTCTAGTTAAGCCCCCTTGCCCGGAAATATGCGGCTCGCAAAGTTGCGATTTCGTTGATCCATCAATAGTTAGGACCCTTCTGGGAAGCAGCATTTTCTGGGTACAGTAGCATCGCATTCTTCCATTATTCATCGGGTGATTTTGGTGACTTTTTTCCTGGCCCTGTAATCCAGTTATATATCGAGTTAAGTGCCGGAGAAAACGGATACCTCTCAAAAGTTTTCATTGTCATCGCGGAGAAACTGGCATCCCCGAGAGCTCTAAATGAACTCGATTCGTTAGGTGTACTATAACGCCAACATTTGCGAGTACCACATCTACCTCCTCACATTGATTAATCAGTTTTGCCATTTAAGATCTCATGCATTCAAATCCCTTGATCTTCTCTTCGGCCATCATCCTCTCGCGTCCAAAACTAACGTGGTCAGTATTTCTTGATGCTTGGAAAATATGGTGTTGTAGAAAGAAATTGTCACGTTGAATAGTTACTTACTCAAGACTTGCCTTATTTTGGTGGTTCTCCTTTCATACCCTCCGAGAGTATAGCTTTCATACACGTAAGTAGGTTATAATTCTTCTATTAAGCCCGTGAAGTTTACCAAGAATATTACCTCTGTAATCACTTAGTGAGATGTTGATCCAGGTCAACCAAAGGATCCCCCACATTCCCAAGCCTGGCGTGTTGACGGGACACTTCAGTGGAGCTTCAGTGTATATGGGCGGACATTCACAGTCAATCATATGCCCTTTTGCCATTTCAGTCATGGTATTTTTGATAAACTTCACGAGATTGATCTAAGAAATTGTATTAATTAAAAATGGCGCCAATGTGGGATAACAATATTTGTTAGGTTTCGCCTAAGTGAATTTGTGGAAGATACCTCATTCCGACTCCCAACTTAGTTTTGGTGTATCAGATAGAGAGACAACAATTTCCCGGTTTTGGTTGCGGCTAAGCTCCACATGCACTTGACTTCGTATCTCAAACTCTGGGTTACAGGCCTTTTCCCTGGAAGGAACTTTTCCTAGCCTCATTTCCCATTCCACCTCATAGAGCACAGTTTTCTATCCTCTCCTAAGTAGCATACTATGAAAGTTGAGTTCCCCTGTGAGTGCGCTTAGTGCTGCTTTTAAGGTTGAAGTGTGGACTTCACAAGTAAAGCCTTTTAGGTATCATTGGAAAGTCATGCAAGCATTATATAGTCAATTTTGCCACCCTTTTAGGCTTTCTGCATAACTCTGCCCTCTTGGTGGACTTCACTCAATTCTGTCGGTCTCTAACATTTGACAACTCGAAATCTCCCCTGAGGTAACCAAGGAACGGTTTACCTTGTGTCCTTCATTTAGTTGCGGACTTTGGTGGCATTGGCGTCTACTGGTTAATTTATCGTCCAGGCCGCTACGGTTTTGTATGTATTCGCACGTGTTTGCCCTTGCGTCTAGGTTCAGAGGTAGAGGAGCAAAACCTTTCTCAATTCAACGCAGCTAGTGAATCCTCTGAACCAATAGTTAATTGCTTAGTAATCTTAACTCTTCTAGGAGCCAACGGAAGCAGATTGCATCGCACAAGGACTGCCAAAAGTGAAACGATATCTGGCTAGTTCGTTGGCCTATTTAGTCCTCTCCATATTCCTGCATTCGGGACTCCAAAGAAGTGAAACTGAACAAACCGCCAAGATAATTTAATTTTCCTTAGACCGACTTTAGTTTGGAAGATGTCATAACAGGCTTTACCACTTAGGTGGGGGCTTGGTTGTTGATGAAAATACCTATATTTCGCTTAAGAATTCGAACAAACCCTTTCAGGCGATTGGCCTTCCATATCGTTAGAATCTCTGCCTAAAAAGGGCTGTCATACCTTGAAAAACTGTGCGTGTATCCGAGAAAATCTTTGCTCAAACTCCAGCGCTATTTTCGACCTGTCTAAAATACGTTATTATAACCTTACAAATTATCGCCGGTTTTCCACTTCACTTTGGTTGAAAATCCCGGAGCGAAGTTTCCCTAGAATACCAACCTATGTATAGCTTAGCCTCCTTTGGCAATAGATTCAACATCGGTATGCAGCTATAATGCCCCGTTGTTTAGTGTCCTACATCCCGGATCCTTACAGGATACAATGCATTTGATAGGAGGATTGAGTAGAAGGGGATGTAGGAATATATTGAGAGCGCTCGTTGTGCAAGACGATACCTACACACGCGGGTTTCGGATGTTATTGATCTTGGTCCTAAGGTACTACCTGGTTATCATAGGCCATCAACCAAGAGAAGTAAGAATTTACGCCAAGTTCCCATCTTACCGCCAACAGACCAGTTCCTTCAGGCGCTCTTTCCCAAATTTCACTGACAATGGAAGAAATCATCCCCATTATTTCGTCCCTCTCGAATTTTCCCCGGAATTTTTCCCATGGCTTTCGGCTACAGTGCTGGAGCGATACTGAAGATCTATTCCCGCTCTTGCCTGCGTCCCAGCTTTGATTGGATCATCTTAATTCTTACCGTAGATGCTATGCATAAGATGTTCCTTCAACTGTAGTATCGTTAGAGTCTCTCGGATGGTTTTGGTGTATTGCTTATGATATAATGTCCATTAAGTAGAACTAATCACTCCGTGGAGAGCAGTCTCCTTAGATTTGCCTTGAAGAGAGTCGTGTTGAAGTTTGTAAAAGGACGACTTTTCCTTCATTGTGCCTTAAAAGAATGTGTAGTACATGCTACAGCCTTTTCAACGTAAAGGAGATAAGACTGACTGGATTAAAGTCCTTCTCGGGCTCGTGGCCATTGCTGTCCGTATTGACTATGAAAATTGCACATGTGCCTCTCAATGTTTGCGTCACATGCTTAATCAAAATATTGGGGAGTCCTTTCGAATGGTCTACTCCCTCAATTGTCGTTTCACAAAATTTAACGTGTAATCTAATTGATGAGTGAAACTCCAACCCACCCATAAACAAGGAGCCAGAAGACCTGAAACCAGAGTGCTATGATTGAGAGTGGGGATTCACGGCGAATCACATCCTCTATCCATGATTTCCCTACTTCAAATCTCCAACAGGTGCAGCGTTTAGGGTCCTCCCCTTCCTTGGATTCCTTCCTTGGGGTTATAAAAATGGAGAATGCCCCTCTATTTGATGTCAGAACACGCGAGCTAGGAAGGAGGAACGGTACTAACTAAATAACCAACTATGGTGGATTTACCTTGGTAATAGTTCGTAATCACGTTGTGTTATGCAAATGTATAAAAGAAAAAAACATTAACATCCGCTTTGGTCACGCTGCTTCCAGGGCAGAGATTACGTAGCGTCTGCTAAGTTGCCTTTGTCCAGGGCGAAATCGTAAACCGTCTTGGGGGTCCTGTCAATAAGGATTCTCGAATGCTTAGCTCGAATAGTCTGACAAAATTTCCACCAGTTAGCTCTCCTACAGCCTCTTAATTATTTGTTCATTTTCACCACAGGGTTCAAATCAAAAAGTATCCAACTGTCTTCCACTCTGAAAGTTCCACTGTCAGGGCATAAGGTAATGCTAAGGATCTCCTTCCAGAGTGTCTGCCTTGGGTTGGCCTGTGGCTATCAAAAGGAAACTAAATGATAAGCTCCTCCTGTGGATCTGGCTAATCGGAAACTATGGAAGGGAAAACACATGTCTGCTCCACACAGTTTCAGTTTAATCACAGTCAAATCGCCGGGACCTATGTTAGGAAACAGAAAAATATGTGAGCCCTTCCTATTGATGAAACAGGGCATGGACATCTCTGTTTGTTTTGGAGTCTTTTTATTGTGATATCTCGTCCAATTCAGGTAATGTCCATTAAGGTTGCCTCGATATTTTCCTCTAGCATATTGGCCGAGATGCACTTTGGGTGGAGGTTGATTTGAGCCACCCTCATCATTGCTTATTTTCGCAGTGGTCGACACACATGCTGCACTACTTATTTTTGTCTCCTCCAACATTTGCCTGGTTGTTTCAACTAGACTCAAGTCGGCGCCTGGTTTTTCTGACGTTAGTGCCCCTGATCGCAAAGAGCGGTTTTTGGTTATGTCTTTACAGTGCCTCCTGGCATTCTGCGTTAATGAGGGGTAAAAAAAACATATAGCCTGTTTGGAGCTTTTCGCCTTCTAAGATACTCCATTCATTTATAGGCACTGTGTGGTTGTCAAAGCATCGGCATTGAACAAATTTGCCTTTGTCAGTTGAGATTTTCGGCACACAAATCCAGATGCCCTAGGAATCGGGGACTAGTTTTGATTTCTCCCAGGCTTGAAGTGGAAAACTTCTAGGAGACCTGATTTTTACATGTAACAACTTGGTACCAACGGATCAATTACTGGAGTTAAAACATGGGACGTCCTACACATTGTTAAGCATGTATTCGGTGACCACATCAGATACCATGGCTTTCACACCAGTGAAACTACCATCCACCGGCGACTTCTGTAGGTAGCGCCTGGTCACCATACTGGAATGCATAACCCAGCGTATACTATCACGCGGCAGCCGTTGTTTTCCTTTTTATGAGGGTATCCTGCTTTTGTAACTTTACACATCTTACTCCTTTTATTAACATAACCAATCTCCTCCTACGTTTGGTTACATTTAGTTACAGAGAAAGGTATATTTTATTTGGTTTCCCGGCGTTTTCTGTTGTATTCGCTAACAATTGCCCGGTAAATAACTTCCTCCTTTTCGTCCAGTCCATCTGGTACTTCAGTAACTTTGTCCTGAATGTGAATGGCTTCTTGGTATTTGGTCTTGAGAAAAACTCTAAAAAGGCTTCCGTTTTCCCAAGGTTTCCAGCTACAACAATTTGGATGTTTTTCCGTGGCAATTTTCCGGCGAGCCCCCGGAGTCCACAGTTTCGGTGGAAGTGATTTCGGCGGGGTTAAAACCGTCTTCTGATTAAATATCAGAGAGGGGTACTGCAATTGTTGCTTGTTATACTATAAACGACGGTCGTTGTTTGTTAACGGCGTCGACTGGGACTCCAGCTCCCCTTTCCTCTAACACTATTGCTTTTTCCCTCAAAATGGAGCCGACGCTTAATCCAACGAGTTTTCTGGTAAAGAAGGTTTCCCTGCCGCCAGCCCGATCACCAGGCTAAACGCGTTAAATGAAAACGAGATCCCTAGTGTATTCGGGGTCTGCATACTCAAAACCAAGCTCTCCATTGACACAACCCAAGGCGGACGTTTTTTCAACTTGCATTGGACTCTTTTTAGCACCTTCCATGCTATCGAGGACAGTTATGTAGCTGGTGCTTTAGTTTATCCATTCATTGTGCCAGAAGACAACTTACAACGGCGATCTTAGAGATGTCGTGCAAGGGCCTACCTGTGGATGAACTTTAATCTGAAACATAACCAGCCGGCTGTTAACCCAACCAAAGATAAACCGAAACCGAAACGTTTCGCTGCCTGGATGCTGCGATTAAGGTACTGGAAATTCATGTTGAGTTCCACCTTCGCGTAATATTTTCTTTCATCTTGGAGAAAGTGGAATCACGATTTACGGGATTCTTGCTGTAACTAGATAGATATAGTGTGTGTGTGTGTGTGTATGGTGGGGGAGAAGCTACAGCTTCTGAGCACTCAGGCCGTGTTGGCCCATTGTACTCGCCTCCCCCGTCTAACGGAATATTCCGGATTCGTTAACGTATCGCAGGATTTCCGTTAGTGGATGTGATGCTACCCGTCGCAATTGGAGGACATCGGCACCAAAGATCTGATGCCTGATGCGTTCATAGGCGGGGCATTCACATAGGAAATGCTCCGTGGATTCCGCTTCCTCATTACAGGAGGGACACGTATCATCTTCGGTAATTCCTATTCTGAACATATGCCCAGCTAGTGAATTATGGCCTGTCAGAATGCCCACAATACACCTGCAAGTCCTCCTGCTTTTCGACAGGATAAACTTTGCGGTACGTATGTTGGGTTCTGGCAGGAAAAGTTTGGTGTGTTGAGCAGCATTTAAGCTCTGCCACCTGTCGTTATGGGAAACTTGTTCCCAGTTTTTGAAAACAGATTTAGCCAATGCTACTGATACCCCAATTGCTGGCTCCGGTCCCGGCATAGGGAGATTGACCCCTCTTTCGCTAAAGCGTCCGAGATTTCATTTCCCTCTCTGCCACAGTGACCAGGTACCCAGAGTAGTTCCACCCTATTGAATCTAGACATAGAGTTTAAACGGTTTCTGCATTCCTGAACGATTTTCGAGGTGATCAAAGGACCGCTCAATGCCCTCAGTGCAGCTTGACTGTCACTGCAGATTGCGATGCGCCTTCCCTTCAACCGCTCGTCAATCACCCAGTTTTCCACCCTTAGGATCGCATAAACTTCGGCTTGAAAAACCGTTGCATATTGTCTCAAAGGAAAAGCCCACTTCTCGTTTTTATTCGAGAGGTTGACTCCGCTTCCAGAACCCTCTTCTGTTTTTGAACCATCAGTGTAGAAGACTTCCGTATATCCCGCCACGCATTCCTCTGGGTCTTCCCAGTCCTCTCTACGCTTCAGGGTAACTACATATCTTCTACCAAACAGATGTATGGGGACACGAGAATCGGAAGGCATTGTAAGAATTGGATTTAGTCCTCCCAGTAACTCTTCCAATGCTCTGTGCCCTCCACATCCGTTGTTTTCCCATAGATCTAATCGAATTAGCCTATGAGCTGCTCTCATTGCAGTGCTTTGAATAAATATATCCAGGGGCTGCAAATTGAGTAGTGCATTCAGAGCCTCCGAAGAATTTTTGGCCCCCTACATGAGGATGGACGATTCCATACCCTACACAATGACGAAATCTATGAGCGATACCATGACCGTCCGGTTGTGGATAAAATCCGGCTCAATAGGTTACGGTGGGCGGGTCACTTAATCCGTATGGATGAAGATGATCCCACCCGGAAAGTCTATAAGGGCAATATCTATGGTAGGAAAAGAAGACGAGGCAGACCCTGCCTAAGATGGAGCGATGACGTGGGCCAGGACGCCAGACAGCTTTTAGGCATATCGAATTGGTGGACCTCGGGGCAAAACCGGGATGTGTGGAGTTCCTTATTAAGGCAGGCCTAGACCGGATACCGGTTGTTGCGCCGTTGATGATGATGATTCAGAGCTGCGCCGGATGTCGTGCTCATGGCACCAGTGATACCCAAGAGTTCTTTGCATTGCGTCTAGTTTACGGTGAAAACCTTTTTGTCTCACCTTAACCCACCACACTACGGATGCATATACGAACATCGGCCTAATGATGGCAACGTATATCCACATTACCACATGAGGCCTGAGTCCCCATGTCGAGGCAAAGGTCCGTCTGCACAGCCCATAAGCTGTGAGAGCTCGTTTCATCTTTACCTCTACATGCTTGTTCCAAAGAAGTTTTTCATCTAGAGTGACCAACAGATATTTCACTTCTTCGGAGAGTTGAAGGGTAGTACCCCTCATCTCAGGGAGACAGAGCCCATCCAGTTTTCTCCTTTTTGTGAATAAAACCATTGTGGTTTTATTTGGATTAACTGACAAACCATGTCTAAGGCACCAGCTGTCTATCAAATCAACGGCACGCTGTGTGTTCCTACACACCGTTCCAAGATCCCGATCAACAGCAAGTACAGCCACGTCATCAGCATAAGCTTGAGCGTGTATTGGCAAATTTTGCAGTTCACAAAGCAATGAGTCGATCAGCATACTCCACAGAAGCGGCGAAAGCACACCTCCTTGGGGGCAGCCCTTCGTCGCTTCCGTAGTCAGGTAGCGATCCACCCCTACCTCAGCGCACAGCAATCTTTGCGTTAGCATAGCATGGATCCACTTAATTAAAGCATCATCAACACCATGTGCTCTGGCGGCATCACAAAGTTTTTGAAAAGGCGCACAGTCAAAAGCCCCTTCAATGTCCACGAACACCCCCATCGCGTACTCACCATTCAAAGTTGCATCCTCTATCTTTGTGACCAAAGAATGAAGAGCAGACTCACAGGACTTTCCACGTTAGTAAGCATATTGGTTCTCACTAAGTGGGTGTGACGCTCCACCAGTCTCTCCAAACCTTTCAGCAAGAATGAAGTCAAGCTGATCTGTCTGAAGTTCTTTGGATTAGAATAGCCATCTTTCCCTGGTTTCGGTATGAAAACTGCCTTAACCTGTTGCCAAGAAGAAGGCACGTAGCCCAGAGCAAGACATCCTCGAAAACTATTTCTTAGAGGTCGCTCTAAATGCTCCATACCCTCCTTTAGCATTGCCGGATAGATGCCATCCATGCCAGGTGCTTTGAAATGTTCAAAGGACAGTATGGCAGCTCTCACCTTTTCATGGGTAACAACCGCTTTCGCAGTGTTCCAGTTCCCCTTGCAACGCTTGCGTGTTGAAGGGGTTGCAAGAACTGTCAACTCTCCCCCTACCACTTCTCTCACCCGTTCTCCCGGGTGGTGTACTTCCAGGAGGGTCTATGCTGAGTACAGTCTGGAGCTCGTGAAAGTACCGTCGGGTTTTCTAAGAGAATCCAACTTGGCCGACTCATCCCTTTTGAGGACTCTGCACAGCCTTGAAGTCTCCCTTTCGCCTTCCAGTTCCTCACAGTACGCTCTAAAGGAGTCTCGTTTCGAGCACCTCACGAGCCTCTTATATTCACGTTGTGAGTTCCTGAAATTTAACCAGTCTTCGTCCTTGTTACTTTTGCAAGCACGATTTAGAAGTCGCCTGGTTGATTTCCTGAGTTTTTGCAGTTCTCGGTTCCACCAAGGAATCGTTTTACCGCTTTGGCCTCGGGAAATAGGACAAGCCTCTTCATATCACTCTAAAAGTGTGCCGTTCAGAGTTTTCAATTCATCTTCCAGCACCAAAGGAATCCTTAGTCGCCTAGGGAACTGTACTTTATTGCCAAGAAGTTCATTGAACTTTGCCCAATCCGTTTTCCTAGGGTTCCGTCTTTGTACTGCAGACTGTTCGCCCGCAATATTCAGATTGAATTCTAGATATCGGTGATCTGACAGTGAGACCTCGTCTAGCACTCGCCAGTGTGTAATCAACTCTAACAATTTTGGGGTACAGATTGTTAGGTCAATTACTTCGCTTCTTCTCGGTCCCACGAACGTAGGGGCGCCTCCTACGTTTGCAGTCATAAGACCAGCTGGAGTGATGAAATCAAATAGCTTCTCCCCTCTTGGATTGCATTTGCTACTGCCCCAACAAATATGTTGAGCATTCGCATCGCAACCTATTAAGAGTTCGAGACCACTTGATTCTGCATACGCCACCAGATCCCTAAGTTCTTGCGTCGGTGGAGGATACAAAGAATCATATGGTAAATAAGCGGAGGCAACTATGATGTTTTCCCTCTCGCCATTTATTTGGTATTGTATGATGACCGTAGCTAAGTCCTGGGAACAATATTGTCTCAGCATAGTTGCTTCTAACCGTCTTGACATCAGGACGCAAGCTCTCGGTCTTATGGATCTTTCGTCGTAGAAGATCCTAGCCCCCTTTACTGATCCAATGCCACAGATTCTGTTAAATCGAACCCACGGTTCTTGTACCAGAAAGATATAGGGGAAATCCTGCAGCTTTGTCATTCTCGCTGCCAACAGGTAGGAGGGAGCTTTGGCATGCTGCAGGTTGATTTGACCAATCTTTATGTTTTTCGACATAAACTTAGTCTATTGTCGCTGACAGAAGAGTCTGGTGCGTCCAGTGTGGATCTCACCGGGGTTTCCAGTTTATCCCCACCTTCCGCCGGAGATTCCGCTTCCTTGTGTCCGATTTCTCTGGGCGTTACCGCGCCTAGTGGTACAGCCACGTCCATGTCCTCATTCCCAAGGTGCTTCATCTTCCTTCGCAGTGCTCTCTTCTGCCGTCGGCTTCGGGCCTTTCCAGGTTCACGGTGTCCGGACCGCTTGGATCCATTTCCACACACCGGCGTTAAACCAGTAGCGTCCACGTCACCAGCTTCCCGTTCTTCCGCTCTTCCTGGTAAGGATGAAGGAGGAGGTTCTGACAGGCAGAATTCAGCCGTAGTCGGATTTCCAGTTTCTCCCAAATTGAAAGTTTCCGTACTTTCCTTTCTGGCTAACTTCGCCGTAGGCACCAAGTGCAAACTTTCCACTGAGTCGGAAAGCATGCCTTCTACCGATTGATCTGTAGGCGAGTATGAATGTGGTGAGGCTTGCAAAATCCGCGCCTCGGCCGCGACATGATTGCTCATGGTCGCGGGTGGATTCGAAGTCTGTGACTTCTTACCACTTGGAGAGTTTATATCCATCGTTTCTATATTCATATTTTTGGGCATCCTTAGTGTAGTAGTAAATTACTACAGGCTCCCCCGCCACGACAAGGTGGTGTCCGAGGGGGAGATAGATATATTAATAATTGACTTTCTGCAAAATTGCGAACGAAGGGGGGGGGGAGGGGATGGAAGATAAAAGACGGTTTTATCTACTATAGTTTCTAAACATATATTTCGAATTCATAAAGTTGTGGAGAAAAGGGAGGGGTTCACTGGCCTTGCTTCACGATTGTCCAGTTCTAGGTGTTCGAAGATATCTTTGATTGTAGAGTGGGAGATATGCCTTTCCCTCGTGAATACAATGGCTTGCCTAATCTGAGCCAACTAGATCTTCCCCCTGTCCTTCTTGTTCTCACCACAGCAATCATGATCATAGGAATGTGTGGTACCAAAGTGGTGCACCGCATGACTAATTGGACTCCTCGCAACGGCCACTTATGCCTACCTACCCCACTTCTGAAAAGCTTGGGCGGCTCAATCTTCCTATCCCTGCCCATCTTAGATATTAGTGTGAGCACAATTTCCTGCACACCGTTACTTCCTTCCCATCAAGTTGCAGACACTGAAAACCAGCCTACATTTTTGACCCTATTGCATAATCCGCCCTCCGGTTCACTGTTTTTTGTGTAAGGCATGGAAAACACAAAAAGGGTTTCATGTTTCCCGAATAATGACTCTCTGAGCAGGTCCAAGAATACCTTCAAAAAATTGGAAAACTATTCGAGAGAAAGGAGGAGGAGGAGTCTAATTTCTTGGCTCTTCTACTACCCTTACAGTCAACTTACGCTATGTCCCAGCCTTGTATATAATGACAACTCCTTTCGGCTTCTACTGCAAGGACTCTACAAACTTTAATTTATGAGAAATCTTTATGCCAACATAATCAACACCAATCTTAGAAAAAGTAATTAAGATACTAAGCTTATGACTCACATACATAACTTCCATAAAAAGCGTTACTTCTTTCAGGAGCTTTGTGCAAGAAAATTATTTCATTTATATGCGTATTTTTTCCATTTTACAAGGACCTTTGTGAAAAAATAAGCGAGGACCAGAGTGCTTTAAAGGTGTTAGTCGTGCAATCTGTGCGGGAGCTAAGATTCTTCTATTTGTGCATGGCTTTATGTCCGCACTGTTACCAAAGGAGTAGCACATTCAAACCTAAAGTGTAGTCTCATTAACGATAAAAACTACGCAGAGGGCACAAAATTAACTTAGGTTGTTTTCGTACGTCAAATATCAGAAATTTTTCAGTCCTGATAACTTTTCAAATATCAAATTTTTAGTACCTCCATCTGTTTGCTGATAAGTTGAAGTATCTGAAAGCAATTCCAAGTTCTGCAAATAGTCTTACCTGGCCTTTATTTGTGCACACTAGCCATTAGCAAACTCATATTACCTTTCGCTATGAATATACATTCATACAAAAGTGCATCCTTCATACCTATGGGCGAATGCAGGTGCACGAATGACAGCACACTGGACTCATGACATTGCATTCTAATCTTGCCATTTAAATCCGCTGCAATGCGAACATATGAGGGCAGTCAAGTAGCATACATCGGGGAAAAAAATGTCAAGAAATGGGAACGGACAAATAAAGCGCTAAAAGAGCAGAGCAAATGACACCCTCATGTTGCGCAAACCAAAGAAACATAATCCAAAATTCATATGCCTTCGTGTGCCTTTTTCAAAGTGTCCTGAGGGCTTTACGTCAGGATTCAGGAAAAAACGTCACCATACGTAATACCTCGGGAGTTTTCAAATTTCACTTGCCAATGGGTTGATTTTCGAGTGGAAAGGATTCTAACTGGTTAACCCCGGACAAGTCGCAGGGGACATGGATGACGCTGGAAAAAGATAAATCCTAGGATGGATTTCAAGGAACTGAATCGGAATTATGAAAAATACGGATAATATATGAGGAAGAAGTATCTTGACGCTAAACATAGAAAAGGATATTTGAATATTTCATTGTTTGAATTGGATCCTATACGATTCTAACCCGGGGGTAGCTGAGTGGGAAGATAAGGATTTTCCATTAAATAAGCGCTCATTGGTTTCTTGTTACTGCCTCAAATAGAAAAGAAACACCCAGATGACTGTAAAGATGATGCGGTCAGTATAACCCCAACCCCTGATATCAACTATTCTCAAAATTTTGAAAGTCTAAAAAGTTATACAACAGGGCAAAGTTCCATCTACTGAATAACACCAAAATGAACTTCGAATTTAACAAGCAAAAGAAAGTAGTGAAGGAACAGGCAACCTCAAACCCAATCATCATCGGTTGCAGTTCTTCTCCGGGGGATTTAAATTTAATATGAAATTGTTTGAACCGTTGCTTGAAAGCTATCATCCTAGCCAAAATCATCATCCTAAAACCGTAAGACTCTGAAGATGATACAGACAACTTTCGACGTTGACAGGCTAGAATGTACATATCCACCTACTAAGCACCCCTTCCAGTTTCTTTTGTGGAAAGGATGTGTGAGTTCTTGGGTCCCAGTAGATCTAGCGTCTGACCTGGCCAATTGAACACAAGCGTATCATCATCAACGGCGCAACAACCGGTATCCGGTCTAGTCCTACCTTAATAAGGAACTCCACACATCCCGGTTTTGCGCCGAGGTCCACCAATTCGATATCCCTAAAAGCTCTCTCGCGTCCTGACTTACGCCATCGCTTCATCTTAGGCAGGGTCTGTCTCGTCTTCCTTTGCTACCATAGATATTGTGCTTATTGACTTTCTGGGCAGGATCATCCTCATCCATACGGATTAAGTGACCCGCCCACCGTAACTTCCGGATTTTATCCACAACCCGGCGGTCATGGTATCGCTCATAGATTTCGTCATTATGTAGGCTACGGCTACCCCAAGTATGCCTGATGTATATTCGTTATACACAGACCAACAGGATCAAAAAATAATTCCATCTGGACCGACACATTTATATCTTGCCATTTTCATTTCATTTTCAATGCTACATTGGAAGTACACTTCAGATGGATGGTATGTCGTTTGCTATTCGGGTTTCACATAGCTTCGCTGTCTGTCTGTATAGATTCTTTGATATGAATCCGGCTTAACTTTGAGGTCACTAGATAAGCACTTCCCAAAATTATGCTCTTTCGTTAGAACGTTCCGAGCCACTTTGTAACGATGCCAGCTTAAAATTGAATTAATTTTTAGAGTTAAGTTATCCTCTTCTCTGGTCTGTTGAGAGGACGACCTTTATTAGAAGCTTCTCTCTTACTGGTTATGATCACCTGCGTCCCTTTCACAATTTCAGCATTTCGCTCCACACCTGCTAGTCGTCGAAAAGACCATGTCAAATCAAGTAAGGTCACCAAACCACACCCTCTCACACAACCTCTCGTGTTGAGATAAGAACTTCTCCAATAAATGTGGTGAACGTTAGTACCGTATACCGCTATTATTCCAATCCCTTTACTGTAGGCATTTTGGTTAGTTCTCCTGAATATTCTACTGAGAACTTCGTCCTGGCCTTATGGAACACGTATTCACTATCTATGGTTACTTTGGCTTACAGCTAACGGAAGGGACATAATCAAGGACCCAGGCTGTAGGACGTTGTAGGGCCGGTATAGCCTTGGGATCGGGGAGTGTAAATCGATATTGAACTCCGCGAAGGATACTTCAAAAATGAAAAGAGGGACAAAGACGGCTTAGGTTTCGTACCAGGGCAGAGGTAACTCATCAGACACTGCCTCACCTCTGCCCTGGGAGCTGTGTGATCGAAGTGGCTCGTAAGTGTTGTACGCAGTCTTTTATAATTCGGTGTTGACCCAAAAAGAGGAGTCCGTGGACCATAAAGAGTGGGAGCAAGTTGCTCTCCATTTGGTCTTAGGACTCCTCAATCCCTAAAAAGAAATTGTAATATCCGAGTTTGCAGAGCAGTCCATCAGGCATTTACAGAGTTTGAAAAGGGTGCATGTATCAAGGAAGATACGGCGTTGTTGCAGGGAAGGGAAATTAAGGGTGCGGAGTCGTGACGGATAGTCAACTCGCGGAAGGTTCTTTTTGTAAAAAGGGATCTAGATGAATTTGCGTTGTACAACTTCGAGAGGGTGACAGTCAGGAATGCGGAAGGGCGACCATACTAGACACCAGGACGATTGGATGAAACCAGACATTTTGGAAACTTTATTGAGAATGTCAACGAAGTGGGAACTGAAACAAAGTTTGTGATCGAATATTATCCCCAGGACTTGGAAGGAGATCAGCATTAAAAGGGGTTGTCCACTAAGAGAGTGAGAAAAGGATGTTGGGAGGGAGGTGGAGGGTTTATGCGAATAGCACATCCAGTGGCATTTGCTGACATTGGGGGTCAGCTTGCTAACCGAATACCAAGGGCAACAAAGTATCAAGTATCAGTGCAAGAGAGCACAGTCCAGCGGAAACAAAACAAAGGTAAATAATTTATGGTCGCCTGCGTAAAGCAAACACGGGCAGGTGAGGGTGGAGGCGAGGTCATTAATAAAAAACAGGAAGAGTAGGGGCCAAGGAGAAAAGGAACGAGATGAGTAGTCATGAAAAGAAACTCTGCAGGGACGGTATGAGACGTAAAAAGAAAGCCAGGAGATGATAGAGGAAGGGAAGTTCAGTGGAAAAAGCCTGGAGAGGAGAATATTATGGTCAACGGTATCAAAGGGTTCGAGTCGCAATTTAAAGCAGTTTTAAACGAAGTTGGTAAAGACCACAAGGTCTGAAGCTCTTGCTCTATGTTTAACGAAACCAAGCTGCTCTTTCACAATGATGTGATCCAAGCGCGCAGTCAACCACTCGTTGACGTATCTTTTGAGGATTTTGGTGCAAAAGGAGAGAAGAGTGGGGTGGCAGTTCACTGTAAGAAAAAGGTCTCCGCTCTTGAGGATAGGGATGATAACGGCCTCTTTCCAGAGATGGAGAAAGTAGCATTCTTCTTGACTTTTGTTGTAGATTATACCCAGCGGGAGGAAAATGTGTTTTTTTTTTCAGTTAAGAAGGTAGAGGTTAGGCAGGGCTAGGTCCGACATTGGGGTCAAGATTACCAATCAGGAACTCAACCAATGAAGACGTAAGAAGAGGAATGGCCACAGATTTGGAGCAGTCTGCAGTTGGAAGAGGTGTAGAGGATGGAGTGATCGAGGGAGAAAACACGGAAGAGAAGTAGGAGCAGAAAAGGTCGTAGGATTGTTGTGGTGAGTTGGCAGTGGAATCTGCAAAACTAATAGAAGAATGGAGAGATTGGGTGGGATTGCGGGAATGGCCAGTGTGAAACTAAGGCGGTTTCCATGCTCAGCAAGTACCTTTTATAGGCTTTTTTAATCTTCGACTTTACAGTGGAGCGCATAGCCTTAAAGTGAGCAAGATCGCAGTGCATGTTTCTGGCGAATGTTATTAAAGATCTCCGTTTTGAACCAAGTCGGACACGAACGGAGGCAAGCAGAGGAAAGGGGACATAACAGGAGGTGAGATCAGACAGCATGTTAAAAAAGGTGCTAAGAGATTGTTCACACGTTTAGTTGCAAAATATGTAAACCCAGTTGATGGCCGCTAAAGCTGAATTGAAACAGCGAGCCTAGTTGAAGCAGCGACATGCCAACACACAATCGAGATGCAATCTTATCATTGATTTGAGGTAGAATTCTCGGAGTTGCCGGAGATGCATAGAGCCTGGGAATACCTGGTATATGCAAAGGATCCATGTCCGAGAATTCTATACACGCTCTTTTCAATTCGTCCCGAACCTCAGCGGAGACTTCAGTCGGCTGGTGAAAGGAGAGTGATACGGCGAGTACTGGGACTTTTTTTTTTTTTTTGAGGAGGTGGAAATCTTCAAAAAGACACTGGTCTGGACATACCAGCGTGTGGGATTTTTACCCACTAAAACCACCCCGACTCCCTCTCTGCCCTGCGGAACCACCATAAGGTATTACATCACGGGGCGGAGTCAGCTCACTCTAGCTTTGTCACCTTTCTTCTATACGCGGCGCACGTGACCGCGTTTTTCTCCTCTCCTCTGCTTTTTGCAGTTTATTTTGGATAGATGCGATCATGGAGTTTGCCGCATCCCAATTCTCTTGATGTGCTAGCATATTCGGCACCAGATTTTCTGGTACCAGCACCTCCCCTAGAGTCTCCTCTAGATTCCTCCTTTCTTCCACAAATCTCGGACAGTGGAAGAATACATGCTCTGGGCCCTCTGGAACTCCATTGCAATTTGGACAATCGGGTGAGGTCTCCAATTTAAACCTGTGAAGGTATTGGAGATATCCTCCGTGCCCCGTGAGAAACTGGGTGAGATTATAATTAATCTCACCGTGTCGTCTCTCCAACCACTCCTTGATGGCAGGAATGACCCTGTGCGTCCACCGGGCCTTTCCCGAGCGTTCCCACCGCTCTTGCCATCTATTTATGGATCTCTCCCTTTCAGTCTTCCTCATCCGCGATGAGGAAGAAGTTGGCTTTGCATTGTATATGTTCGCCATCTCATCTGCCAAGATGTCAATCGGCATCATTCCAGAGATGACGAATGCTGCATCATCTGAGACAGTCCTGAAGGCAGAGCATACCCTCAGGGCTGTCCTCCTGTAGACTGAACTCAGTTTGGTAGCGTTCCCTGACATCCGCAACGCCTCCCTCCAAACTGGGGTTGCATAGAGCATGATCGAGGTCACCACCCTGGCTATAAGCAACCTAGAGGTATGCCGTGGCCCTCCAATGTTCGGCATCATCCTTGCCAGCGCCATACTTGCAGTGGATGATTTGTCGCAAACATACCGCACATGTTGCTTATAGCTAAGCTTCCTGTCTATCACCACTCCCAAGTATCTGATGGTCGGCTTGGAAGTGATGATATGATTCCCGATTCAAATACAGGCGTAATTTCTCTTCCGGCGCTTAGTGATGAGGACCGCTTCCGTTTTTTTCCTCCGCAAGTGTCAGACCAGATCTCTTTGGCCAACTTTTAACAGCACCGATTGCCTCACTTGAGTATAACTCAGCATCTTCGAGATGCTTTGCGACAACAACCAGCGCTATGTCGTCAGCGTAACCCACCACTGTGACTTCCCCCGGAAGGGGAAGATTAAATACATCGTTGTACATGATGTTCGACAGTAGTGGGCCCAATACGGAGCCCTGCGGGACACCTGCGGAAGCAACGTACTCCTGGGGTCCGTCATCAGTGTCATACCAGAGCCTCCTTTCAGTTAAATAACTATCCACGATAGCAGCGAGATAGGCGGGAATACCAACCTTCGCTAAAGATTTCCGTATTAGATTCCAATTGGCCGAATCGAATGCATTTTTCACATCCAGGGTTACTACCACGCAATATTTGCTGGTACTACCCTTTCCGTGAATTGCATCTTCGGCCAAGCCAGTAACCAATTTGATGGCATCAATGGTTGATCTGGCTTTATGGATCCGAAAGGCCGCCTTGGCTCTCAACAACCGGGAGTAATCTATTATAGATTACCCGCTCTAGCATTTTCCCCACCGTGTCCAGCGGACATATGGGTCGATATGAGGATGGTTCACCTGGAGGTTTACCTGGTTTAGGCAGAAGTACCAACTTCTGCCGCTTCCATCCCACTGCAAATATCCCCTCGGACATGCACGCTTCGAACAACTCAGCGAACATGTCCGGTCTGGATTTCACGGCAAGCTTAAGGGCCTTATTCGGTACTCCGTCCAGGCCCGGCGCTTTGTTGTCTCCTATTCTACCGCAGATATCCAACAGCTCGTCCCTGGTGACTGGCGGAATTGCCGCCACATTCAGAGGTGGTTGGAATGTGTCGGTGCTCTCCTCTTGCTGGGGGAATAACCCCTGGATGGTGTTTAGCAAGAGGGTGGGGCACGTGATCTGCGGAGATGAACGGCCTCTGAATCGTTCCATCACGATTCTGTAGGCATTCCCCCACGGGTTTATGTTCGCTTCTGAGCAGAGCTCCTTAAAGCACTCCCTCTTGCTTCGCTGGATGGCGAGCTTGAGGTTTTTGCGGGCTGCCTTATAGGCGCGCTCCTTTTGTCCCTGTTCGACTCTACCTACCGCCCTCTGAGCCACTCTTCTGGCTTCTGGCAGGCTGATCGAAGACCGGTCAGTTCATCATTCCACCAGTAATTTGGTCATCTACTGGGGAATGAACACCTTCTAGGCATGGACGCGTCACACGCTTTGGCAATGCATTGAGCCAGATGGACGGCTCTTTCCGTAGAGGTGCCTGCTTTATCAGGTTGATCTAACCACACTTCTATGAAGGTTTTGCAGACCAGCCTGAAATCTTTCTCGCTTTCGGGCATGATAGCCCTTTGGCCTGTGGCTCGACACATGTCTCAAAGAAGATTGCCTGGTGATCGCTGTGGGTGTAGCGTTCACTGACGCACCAGGACATACCACGCGCCAGCGAAGGGCTGACAAAGGTCAGGTCTACAACCGAGGCTGACCCCCTTTCTGGAAGGTGTTTACAGCACCTTCGCTGGTCAAAACTATGTCCATCTGCGCAAAAGCTTCTAATAAACTGCGCCCCCTAGCATTTGATTCCCTACTACCCCACTCTAGGGCCCAAGCATTGAAATCACCAGCAATCACCTTTGGACTACGTCCCCTCGCGTCGAGAACAAGATTATCAAGCATTTGCTCGAATTCAGACAGTGTCAAACTTGGCGGGGCGTAGCAGCTGCATACATATACACCACTAATTTTCACCCACACGAAGCCACTGCCTGCTTGACTTGCAGTACATTGTATGGCCTGTCGACCGCAAGCCCATATCGCCGCTCCACCAGTCGAATCTTTGAGCCATATGCCACCGTGACGGTGTCTATACGGTTCGCTTATGATGGCGATTTCCATCTCAGATTCGAACGTGGCTTGCTCAAGTAAATCCTGAGCGACCCTGCAATGATTGAGGTTTATTTGGATAAACCTCATTTTCTCATTGCAGTGAGGGCCTTCCTAAATTCCGGACATTTGCCACTTCCGGCAATATGCCAGTTATCCTGTCCCTCTCTCACCTCGCACAACAGGCATTTGGGGTCCCTATTGAACTCTCTGGCAATATGGCCTTTCTCCCCACACCTTCTGCATCGATCGGATCGATCAATGCTGCTGGTGCATGCCTTTGCGAAGTGCCCAAACATAAGGCATTTAAAGCACCTCTTCAGTGAAATTTGTTCCCTTAAACGGCAGACAACCCATCCAATCCGAACCCTTCGGGCAGCCAACAACATCTGTGCTGCCTCCGCTGGTACTCGTATTGTGGCCGTTTGAGTACCACCATAGGCTTTTCGCAAGCCCTCAACTGACGCCTCGGTGAGTTCTTCCAACTTGAATTGCTCCTTCAGAGCAGTACAAATTTCTTCTTTCGATGTTACTTCATCGAGATCCTTACATTGTATATAGATCTCATGTTTTTGGGCACGCACTGCGGCATTCTCCCCGAGTGAGTTTTTCACTTGAGTGCGAAAGTCATCAGTTTTGCCCACGCTGGATCTTTTCAGCTCGAACATGAGGTCCCCTTTCTGGGTTCTTCGGATTCGGTTTATATTTCCGCTCAGATCTTTTAGGTCGATTGATTGCCCTTACTGGAGATAACAATGACATCTGGACGAGTTCGCACTTTTGCTTTTCGTTCCGCTTTTTTGTTGGTAACTTTAGTCCATCCATCGTTTTCGCTGGTCTTGGGTCTTGGGTCTCCTAGATTCGCTGTACGGTTTCCTTCTTCTGGCCTGTTGGTGTTGGTTTTCAGGATATCCTGTCCGCCTTTTTTTCTCCTAGGCGCCTTCTGATTATTTACAGGATCCCCCTCTTTTTCACGTACTCGCTTATTTCGCTGGAATTCGATGGTAGTACGGTTAGGCGTCACTTGGGTCGCTTGTGATACTGTTGGTACAGCGGGGGTGTCCTTATTATTCTTTTCCTCCGTCTGTGATCTATTGTAGAGCACTCTAATAGCCCTCACCATATCCTTTATGGCTTAGTGCATTTTTGCCCCAAGCTGGGTGAAGGGTAAATCCTCCAGATCGGGACTCTGTTCCCTATAAGTCCCGGTAGGGTTACCCCTTTTACACGGTCCTTCACTTTTGGCGTTTATTGACCTTGCCTGTACTTTGTACTTCATCGTCTTTGGCATTGGTGGAGATTTCAAAGTTGATGAGCTTCTTTTGAATGGGTCTCTTCCTTGTTCCTGGAGCACCTCCTGCTGTCGAGCATCTTGAACATATGCGGTGGGTGTTGTCACGGTTTTTATCGTCCAAGAATCTGCCTTCAGTTCATCTTTGTTTGGTCTTGTTATTGGTGTTCTCGGTAAGGTCGTACTTCGCTTGAGTACTTTCTTCTCCAGATCCAAATCACTTGTATCATTATATGCCAAGGTGGCCAAGTTGTCCACCACCGCGGCACTGCGGTCGAGGGATATCGACGACCGGTAGCCCGCTTGCCCACTCCCAAAAGCCGCCGGTACTGGGGTTCCGAGCCCCTGCACCGTAAGTTTCCTCCTTCTGTCGTCTTCCATGGTGGTTTTATGTTCTGGGTATCCTTCCCATAGCCATTTTGGTCCGCGCACCAGAGATGAGCAAACACTAGCCCATGCACAGTCAGAAAAGAAAAGTGCCTGAACACATATTTACACATCAATAGGTATGCCCCAATCCGCCAGCTGTGGTCGCGCCTGATGGGAGATCTGGCCACTCCTCACAGGCGAGTACTGGGACTGTTGCCTAAAGTGCGGCGTGGTGTGTGACCTCAATTCGAACACGTTCCTTGACGATGGCCGGGATTGTCTTGCTGCGAGTAATGAAGCGAGCTGGTCTGTGACCCGCTGCAAGTGCGCGTTTTACATGAAGCGCTCGATTAATCTCTGGTGCTATAGTGCATAGTTCCTGCACTTTTGTCACCTACCCCCTGAGACGCTCCCTTTTCCTTTGAAGACCGAGCTTGGGACCGACTGCAGCGGTCATATTATTACTTCTGAGTGAGTACCGTATCCTTTGAAATCAGGAAATCTAATTTCCATCATAAATCTTCCGGGATGGCATAGATACATATTTGATTGGATTCATTGATAAGTTTTTACAGAGCCTCTCTGCGGGCCGTTTCTGTAAGAAGCAAATAAAGGGACTACGATTATTAATGCACAGGACACGCTTCTTGGATGCTATCTTGTCATTATGTAGATATGGTCGAAGCTATCTAATGAGTTTTTCTCACCACTATCTGAGGATAAATCACTTAGTAAGTCAAAGGACACTTAACTTACAAATAATACAATATTTTCCAGGATATTGAACAGAGTGATGATGAAAGGAAAAAGGATGTGATTCGATTGGATTCGAAACAATTGAAAAATTAAGTGTAGATGGTGCACTAAATGCATCTTAGATATAATAGAATTAGGGTCAGTCGAGATTGTGGTAATCCTCAACCGGATGTGTCCTAGAGGAACCTGTGGGTACTGGTTATAGTTCGTATTTTACGTAATTGTTCATTGCGGAACCTTCATGTCAGCAAGGAAAGGGGTTATTACAAAAGATAAAACTAGGTTAATTGAAGAAAAGAAATAAGATATTGTGAAATACAATGAAAGAAAATTCTGTCGAATGTCATTGGATCCAATGGTTTATCCTGGCAGTTATAATACTGGGATAGTATTGCATGGTTTGACCTGGAACAGTTTTCGATGATGCTTGACCAGAGTGGGGTTAAAATGCAGGTTCAGATGTTAAGATACGAACAGATGTTAGGAAGAACGGATTATCCTTGCTTAAGGATAGCGCGGAGTCCGAATTATTTGACATTAGTTCTGTGGGTAACTTGCCTCCCGTCCTTTTAGTGAATTCATAGTTCCCTTGGTTCGGTATTTCTACATTCCATGCTGTGAGATGGAGTATCTTGGGAGCTAGGGGTAGTATCTTTATGTTTAGTTATGTCATCTTCTTGTACTTACTACTTACCCGGGCTGCATACTGCATGTCATCATTTGCTTTGAGTAAATAAGAACTGGCAAGTATCTGGCGTAGCTGAACATCTCCTGTTTACTCAATGAGAATATTTAGAAATCTCTCCTTATCCTCATGTATCTCCTACTGGGGGTTGCGGTTTATTGTGTACACTTTGAACTTGTCATTGCTTCTAAGTTAGTTCAAGCAAATATTTACACACATATGTATCTTTAACGATAAACTTTCGTATCGTTTCCGCCTAAAATATTGACAAAGGTCAAATAACTTTAAACTTGTTCAGATGAAATTTTGTCTAAATCCCAAGTAGCCTGGCATCGACCAACCCCCACTTTAACAGAAAAGGAAGCTATAATAATCTGAATCAAATTAAAACCATAGATGAGGGTGGCAATGACCATCTATCATGCAATCCATGCACGAATGTTCCTTCACTCCTTAAGCCCTGCTTCGACTCACTGTTCACAGGATATTCAAGCAATTTTCTTATTTCACTGACATGGCAAGAATAAGATATAAGAACCCCCGGACATGGAAGCCTGCGGGATGGGGTCCAATTTAAATGACCCAACGTTCAATTGAAATGAATGAAAGTGGAAAGTGGGTGAAATGCAGTCGAATCAGTTGAATGCTTTGCAGGATAATGCAATTAGATGATTGTGGACTATGCAACGATTGGAAATTGGATTAACCAAATGGGCAAGGGTTGCGTGGAAATTCGCACTCAATGAAAGTTGCTTTTAGTGCCGATGGAGCTAGTGCTAATTAAATTGCTGTTGGAATAGAAAATGGGGTGAAGCTTTGCATTCCTATGCAGGATAGTCATTAGGTTAATCGGAGAATAAGGAAATATGTTGTGATGGAGGATTTAGTGTTTTGAAAACGAGAGTTGTTTCATGGATTGTGTTAAGTCTATACGGAATTCATGGGGGTTGTATTGTATGTTTTGATTCCAAGTTTTTTAGAAAGTCGTTCGGGTTTTATTCCATTCTGTTCAATGGTACTATTCATAGAATACTCTATATTCTTGTAACATTTGCTATTGAGGTTCTAGTTTGTTTTTGTTTGTTTTAATAACATCTGGATGATCATCACCCTTAAAATCTCCAATCTTCTGCCTTTGATTGAATTGCATATTCAAATTATTCAATTTATGGCTCCCATGGGTATCTTTTATTACAATTGGCAAGAATAGATACAAATACAATTGGAATTCAATCTATCTAAAAGTTCTGAAGTTTATGACTGAAGGTAGGTAAGTATCACTGACCACTCCGAGGAGCCCAATTAGCGCTGTGGCACGCCGTTTTGATGCCACAAACTCCTAAGACCCTGACTGCTGTTATGAGAGCAAAAAGCCGGCTCCTATCTTAAGAGCCAACCCACCGCATTAACGAAGGACAGCAGTTCTCTCACCCTACAGTTAGAAGTCTGTCTGAGGCCCCCAAAGAATGGTTTGCCAAGTGTCCGTAGCCTGACCCTAGCTAGAACTGGGGAATCGCAGAGGAAGTGTCTGAGGGTATCTCCCTTCTCCGCAGCTTCGGTAATGCGAATTGTGGTGTATGTCGCCTATGGGCCAGTGCCCCGTGCAGACCGCCGTAATCTTGAATGTATTGGCACGCGTCTGGCACAGGAGCCCGCTAAGCGGGTCAAATTCTACTTGACTTAGCTCAGATGGTAAGCCAACTTCATCTAAAGCCCGCAGCTGCTAAGTAGTCCGAGTAGATTCCGCCCTTGACAGTCGCCACCGAAACACCAACTGTATCCGCCGAAGGACTGCCATCAGCAGAGCCTCACGTTGCCAGTACATCAGCCCTCTATGTTCCTATGCCCGGGAACCCAAAGGAAGGTGACTTTGAGCGTGCCGCCCAGATTGTTCAGCGGGTTTCTGCACTGCCCCAGCAGCCTGGAGGATGGTGTCGCTAAGTATAAGGGCTTAATGGCCGCTTGGCTCTCAGTCAGAATGGTTACGTTACGTTTTGGGGATCGGATCATTCTCCAGCCGCCGACAGACTTCCACTATCGCCAGTACTTACGCTTGGAATACTCTAGCGAAACCTGGGAGACCATACGACTCGGATACACTGTGTGTATTGGAGAAAACCGCCGCACCGACTCCAGAGACCATCTTTGATCCATCAGTGACGAATACTGTGTCATAACCTTGCAACCCACCGCCGGTGTTCCACTCTGCCCTGGTTGAAAAGTCCACAGCAAAGTTTCTCGTTAACTGACTCCACTCGTTTGTAGTGGCAATCTTACTAATTTGCACACTGGAGAGTTTGTTCTTAATTACTTGGCCAAACTTTCTCCAGTTGATCCTCCTGGGGTCTCTGAAGGGTTTGATAACCTCTGCGGCGAGATCTAGACTGAAAAGTATCCAAATGGGATTTAAAAATGATCGCTGGTTACACATTGACTAGTTCTCCACCCTAAGAATTCCATTGTCGGTTAGTAGGGTGATATCAAGAACCACAGCTCGTTGGCGACGTCGATTGGATCCAGGTTGTCACTCGGTTTTGCAGAGTGGAACAGTTTCACCTTTGCGCTCCTGACTCCGAACTGCAGTTTATAGTCGACCTTTTCCAGTGCCTGCAGGCATTCTCCGTCGCTGATCTTAGCGACGCACGATTCGAGAAAGTTCCTGGAGAATTGGTACTCGCAGGCTATAATGTAGGAACCACGGACCGCCTGAGATTAATCAAAGCACCTAGTCCGCCGCTAGCGGATTTATCATCCACCAGCACCATACGTAAATGGCTCCTGGCCACTTCACTGAAAGATTTCGCAATTTGTAGCTCGTCGGCTGGCTGGTGCTACGTACTTTTCTCCAGATGTTGCTTAGCGTCCGAGCTCTTGCCCACTCTGGTCCGTTTATGATCTTGTTCGACCTCGTCTTGAGATGGATTGCTTTTGAGAGCGGTGAGTTTTGCCTTCCGCTCGTCGGCCAGGAGTTTGTTGCTATATTCCACAACAATGGCCAGGAATTTATTGAGTTTCTTTTTCATCCCGCTCGTCGACAATACTGGCCTCCTTATTCCTATCAATCTTGCTGAGAATATGCATGGCCTTCTCGTACTGGCTCTTGAGCAGGACACAAGGACCTTCGCATTTTAGCCGGTTGCCGGTGGCCGATGTTCTTGTCGGCCTTTACTTTTGAGGGATCTCCCAACGTCGAGGGTTTCGGGTTAGGAGTACTATGTTTGGTACTCGTTACAGCCAGCTTGACGGCAGTAGATTCAAGGCTGGAAACCACTAGTTCGTCTGCCGCTTCGCTCCGGGAGGTCACTGTGGTTGGTTTTAGCACAGTGGTGCTACGGCTTGCACCGAGTGTGTTGCTGTCGACGTCTACTACCTCCCGGTTTGTTTATTTTTTTAAGGATCGAGTCCATGTCTTGGTCCCACGAGTAGTCAGGGAAGAATGTCCACCCTGGCTAGCCCGGCCACCAGGGTCTTATTTGAAATTGAAGGAACCCAAGGTATTCAGATTTCGTATATTTAAGACCAAACTCCCCATTGGCCACGCAGCCCTTAGTGTATGCTGTTCAAACTTGGCTTGGGGTCCTATTAGCACATTTTCTAGTGCAGGAAGGACGATCTCCGGGCTGTTGCTTCGGCTCATCCTTCCGCCAGATACACCTGCCACTAACACATGACCTGCAGACAGTTGGATGAGCCTACTTTCATTCCGGTCCTACGCACTCTTGGCCCGTCCGAAGACGTTTTCCAGCGGTCACCTCACGGAGATCGTGTGAGAACTTGCCGAATTATGCAACTTTAACCTGAAGAATGAGGGCGCCCATATAAGCTCTTTGTAGTTGAACAGCAAGGCCTTTTGTGGAGTGGGGATGTTGTATTCGATGATAGCGCATAGGGCTCTAAACGCATCTCTTGCACGGGATGATATGGAGTACGGAAGCTGGAGTTCATAGTCACCCCGGGGAAGGTGATTTCATTGGCGGTTAGAATGGGAGTGTGTCATGAATTTTGAGAGACAGGGTAAAGATGTTCCTCTAAATATTCGGCATCAAGTAGGTACTTCCATGGAACAGGTAAAGCTCGTTGAATTCAGGCAAGCTTATCAGGATATTTTTGCTGGATTGATGGACTCAGATGGAGTTTGGTTGTGGTGGTATTCTAGGTATATCCGCGGTGAACAAGGAGAAGACGGTGACAGAAACAGCTTCTCCTTTCAGAATGTCGGTAGGATGCAAGTAACTTTTTTTAAAAAAGTTTGGGTGCAAGCCCTAGCGAGGGGTCCGTGGACCAGAAAAGAAGGAGTAAGTTGCTCCTCAATTGGTCCGGTCCTGCATTAAGTTGATGCGGACTTAGGACCCCCTTCATTCTCAAAACGAATGCAAGTAAGGTGCTGCGAAGTGTGACTGTATGTAAAATTGGGATTTCAGTCCATCTAGGAAGCTGTGAATTAGGTTAATACTCCGGAAAACTTAAAGGGCACCTTGTATCGTCACATGGAGTCGAAAGCCTTCACTTTATATGGGGAGCTTTTCCCAATGCGAGGAGGGGTTTTTCTAAGCTCCCTGCATGTAGCAGAGTTCCATTCAGTGTTGACAAGGTGGTTGTAAAAGTAGTTGAAGTAGACAGTCAGAACCCTCCCGAGTATTATCTCGTTAGAGGAACGGATTTCATCAAGGAGGTGTGAAGATTGCGGATAATATGTGTTTCTGAATAATCTTGGTCGGAGTGCGTTCCTACATTTTATAACCTCCTTCAGCGGGGAGTGAGATAAGTTTGCCATAATTAAGAGAATGGGAATACTGGCTGAATTGCTTTAATGTAGCCACAAACTGTCAGGTCGATGATATTGTTGAAGACTTGGCTGTTGGCGGGAGTAAGAATGGTTGACGTTTGGATTTGCCGGTTGCATTTCCAATTGGCTTCCTTGAAGGCAAACAATGATGATGGTATTGCACATCGTGGTCGCTGATGCCTGAGAAAGTTTCAAGAAAAATGAAATGTTGAAGTTTATGGTGACAATGATATTATTGTTGTTGAGGAAACGGTCGAGTCAAGACCGAGCGCACCCTTTGTTGAAGGGAGGAGAGCTAGGCTGTAGCAGGACAGGTTGAGGGTGGGATGTGAGTTGGTGAAGCCGTGCATCGTTTTAGTTCGCCCAAATATCAAACCTGGATGAGCGTCTAACTTTTATGTCTTTACCAATAGTGAGGATCCGGGATTAGCCAAGTGTGCAGGGGAATAAATTTTTCGTAGGTCAAATCAGGGAGTAATCTCGGTGAGTGTAATGCTGACCACATTGCCTCCTTTTTTTTTTTCTTTGGGGTAGGGTAGGTGAATGCATTTACGCACTCAGTGTTGGACTCCCTATTCGGTACATCGTCGGACTACCAACTAAACACCTCCCCATCGTCAGAGAGCTAGCCTGGAACCGTTTGTCACATTACTTCGGGCCAGCACCCGAACTCTCCCGCCTTGCGGAGCCTTCAAATCAGGGAATTCCTTTCACCAACGGGAGGGAAGAGGAGGAAGGGAACTGTCAGTTCAAGGAACCCCCTGCCATCCGGCTCCTCCACCGGTCGAGTTCTATCTTCTTAGCAACGAGAAGGGCCCGAACGTAATGGGCAACACGGTTCCAGCTGTCAGCAGTCCTCAGCATCTCTTCCACAATGTTGTCTGGAGAGAGATCCCCTGTGTTTAAATAGAGCTGGCGACGAACCCCATCCCACCTTCCACAAGAAAAAAAAAGTGTGGTGGGCATCGTCCACAACTCCATTGCAAAACACACAATCGGGAGAACGCGCCTTTCCAATCTTGTGCAGGTAAGACTGAAAACTTCCATGCCCACTTAAAAATTGGGTAAGGAAATAGTCAGTCTCACCATGCTTCCGATTCAGCCACGCACCTAAGTTGCCGGTGAGCCGCGCAGTCCATCTGTCTCTAGCTTCATTTTGCCAAGAGCTGCCACACGTCTAGAGTGTGTTGCCGTTCTTCGCGAGCAACCACCTCCCTTGGCTCATCTCCCTTGCGCTTGTATATGGCCTGACGCTCCCTAGCAAGAGGGGCAACGGGGATAAGTCCCGCGATCACCATCACGGCCGGTTCAGAGACTGTGCGGTACGCAGACGCCACCCGTAAAGCTCCCAGTCTCTGTACTTGCGCGAGGCGTCTACGATATACCTCCTTGTTAAGAGCGCCAGCCCATACCTCTGCGCCGTAGAGCAGGGCAGACTGCGTTGAGCTCATCAGGAGACGTCGCCTACTAGACGTAGGACCCCCAATGTTTGCCATTAGCCTACTTAACGCCGAAACTCCAACCGCAGCCTTGTTCGCTGCTGCTTGGATTTGCTCAGAAAAGCTCATCTTTGAGTCAAGAGTCAACCCGAGGTACTTTACCGCTGATTTTGACTCGATTATCGACTCGCCGAACGATAAGGGACGCAGGATCGGAATTCTCTTCTTAGTCAGGATGACTACTTTGGTTTTTTTCCAGTGCAAGGTTGAAACCATGAGTAGTTATCCATCCGCTTACCCGTCGCATCAATATGCCGAGTCTGCTTTGCGCCTGTTCGACAGTGCGTCCAGCAACAAGCGCTGCGACATCACCTGCGTAGCCGACCAGGCGCGACTCTTCTGGCATGTCGAGTTTAAGCAAACTGCCATAGGTAGCGTTCCAGAGGTCCGGCCCTAGGATGGATCCCTGTGCTACCCCCGACGTGACCTCCATCCACCTTTGACCCTCTAGTGTTTCATAGAGCAGGGAGCGATTCCTCAGATAGTCCCTCAAAATCCGTAAGAGATAGTTCGGCACGTTGAAGGTATTGTCTAGTGTGCCTAGAATGTCTTTCGATCTTACGGAATTGAAGGCGTTTCTGACGTCAAGCGTTACGAGGAGCACCACCCGTCGAGTTCGGCGGTTATGTGCCTCTGCTCGTTGAACGGCGTCGACGACCTGCATGACAGCATCAATTGTCGATCTCCCTGCCTTAAAACCAAACTGCCGGGGAGATAAATCTCCGGCAGCGCGTATCGCTTCAGCGAGTCTACTTCTGATGAGCTTTTCGAGCACTTTCCCAGCAGTATCAAGCATACATACTGGGCGGTATGAAGACGGCAGTTCGGGATCGCCTTTCCCTTTAGGGATCAGCGCAAGCCTCGCAACTTTCCAGCGAGCAGGGAAAATGCCCTCTTTCAGGCAAGCGTTGAATGCGACCACATTGCCTCCTACGGTGTACTGTAGTGTACCGGTACCGGTCTTGAATGAAGTGCTCTAACACACTTGAAGGCCCTGATCCAATATGGATAATAATAATAATCGTTGGTGCAGCAGATTATTATTATTACTGGTATCAAGTGACTGATCGAGACAGTAGATGGGCGCTACGAACACTGTGGAGGACGGGGTTGGTAAGAAGATGAGGGCGACTTCAACAGAATTGAAAGTTTCGAGGGGAGGATTTTCTCGGATGTGAGAATGGATGTGGAGGGTGGGTTGGGTTCGCACCATACGGAAAAGGTTGTATCTAGAGTTCAACTTGGTTACACACAGGAGAACTATGTTAGGTTTATGTTCGCCAAGAATAGCTCGATTATTCTAAAGTCCATTGCCGAATGTCAGGATACCATGCGTTTAGGCATCTGGAGGAATTCCTGGAATTTTTTGACGAATTCGAGAAAGTCAGGATTGAAGATTGTGGAAGGTGCTGCCGGGCAGACGCGATATGTGGTTGGGGAGCTGGTTCACAAGGTATCTGTGAAGAGCAGGTGAATGCCATAAACGGGACAAAGGCCGGTAGTTGATTGGGTGATCATTCCTCCACAGCATACGCACTTAGGTGTTTGTTCTGAGGTTTTCGGGGACTCGCCCAGACTATGTAGCTGGTTACACATACTGCATTTGTAGATAGAGTGGTAGTTTGATGCCGTAGGCTCCACTGGCTGGTTTCAATATTGCAGCAACCGTTTGTTTTCAATTTGCTCGAAAAGGGAGGATGAAGCGATTTTATCGATTTTATGCGCCTGATCTGCTCGTCAGTGAACGGGGTGCCGAATATAACGGAAGGTTTTCCGATTATGGAGGTCAAGGCCAATTGAGCTTCCAATTTATCGACGACACTTTCAGGAGAGAAAGTTGAGTCAGGACCTTGCAGAATGAGGCGTGAAGAATTTGTTTTCTTTTCCTGCCAGCTTTATTTTTGGTCGTCGGGTAATCTGCTCAGTTTCTGGTGTGCGTTATTGAATTTTTCTGGGAAGTAACTGTTACTGAGAGTACGCGCTATACTATATTTGACGTATTTCGACTGTCTCGTAATTTTCTGCGATAACAAGTGGAGGAGTTTCTCGTCTTACCCTCTTTCGCTTTAATGCAGCTTTCGTCGCAGGAGTTCTATCTCCTCAATCACTGCTGCAGGTGTGTCGCGATTGACTGGATGTCGGTTTCGTCGAAGATATGATGGTCGTTTAGAGTCCTGGAGTGAGGTCGACTTCTAAATTATTTTTGGCAAGCGCTTGCCCGACCCTTTTGAGAAGGTGCTTGCTTTTTGAGGGTAACTGATTCTTGGGTCCGCATTTTTCTTGCTAAGAACCCCTTCGAGGAAACTGAGACTGTTAAGATCATTGTCTTGTATATTAATAGCTTTGAAATTACGGTGCGATGGTTTGACTGAAACAGTGAAGATAGTGAAACTGATCCTTTGTTATCTTCTGGGTTGTTGATGATAGTGAAAGGACGTGGCAGGAATTGGCAGGATGGGGGCATAAGGAGCTAGCGGCGTGACTTAGAAAGGGGCCTCTCCAGATTCAGAGACCATCATTTTTCTTTGGGTTGGCAGTTATAGCCTGTTGGTTAAGCATAGTCTACGTGGATGGTCTTTGTAGCCTGATGGCTAGTGGATGGATGATAGGTTGGGATTATAAGATTTATTAACCAATATTTTCGATGCTATATGCGAAAAAAATTACACCATTGCTTCTTTAGGTATTACCAATAAACTATAAGCATTATCCACGGAAAATTTTGGAACTCCAGGTCCTCTCCTCCAGAATATATCACAACCAGTACAGCTCCTCCATGTTACCGTTAAATAAAACTCAATTACTGAATATTGTTCTTTCCTAAAATATTGTTAAAACAATGAGAAAAGCCTCTCTAAATTGATATGTTTTCCTTTCTGCCCTAGTTTCGTTTATAAAACTACCACAATCCATCCAAATACGAGCACAAATTCAAACATAACTCCGGTGATTGTATCCATCCATCCGACAATAGATATTTATTTATTTAGCTTCTCTGGGTATGCATATGTTTTCCACACGGGCGTGGTGGGTTTTTTCTTCATTGAAATCAGCTTTTGTTAACCTAACTTGCTTTCTCAATATGGCGCCCAACGTGGGTTTTCAGTAGTGGCGCCCAACGTGGGATCGATTGTTTTAAAATCTATTCAATTATCTATTTGACTCCTAAGGCTCAGATAGATGGAATGCGAAAAGGCAATACAGGTACACTGCAAATAAAAAGTCCTTTTTTGGTGTAAATTACTTTTGCTTTATTCCTAGGGCTCTGTGCCGAATGTGATTAATTGTTCTCCCTCGGGTCTTCGGGGCTTTTATGTATATAAATCTACGCTGCTTTCTCAGATATTCACCAATCTTTTTATTATATCATTACTTCCTTAAGGTCATGGATGAAATCTAATAATAATGTCATTGGTTAGCATGAAACTGCGTTGGCTTACATCGCACTTTCCGGTCACGCAATTCAAATTAAGCAACTTTTCCCCAAATATGTCCAATCCCGGTCAGTTATCGAACACAACAAGTGCCACATTAGAAAGTGTGGGAAGGAAACGGGCATTCTAGATGTGCCGCACGCAATACAAATACCTTTTATCGAGTGTTAAACGGTTAATTTTCCTGGTTTCAATGGATTACTCCGAGGTAATGCTGTAGAAAATAATAGGAATAGCGCGTTTCCGTGTGCTCTCTATTGACATAATGTTGACGATGCCCATTTGGGAAGCATTCAGGACTCTCTCGTGATTCTTTTCAATTAAGGTGAAGCCATTGACTAGGACACCTGACGGTTTTATGGGACTTTCCATAATAGAGGGCAATAAAGAAAAGTTCCGACACTGCGAATAGAATACAAATTCATCCGAATTTTGGAAACCGGGAAAAATTTTCATGATTTCACGCGATGAAAGTACGTTTGCTCGCCTTTAAGATGTTATTGTCTATCCTGGAGGAATGCTTCCTTGATTTAGGAAATGGTAACAAAGATTGCCTTCTTTCTCTTAGTCAAACCACCCAAATGGACTCTATATATTCCGAAATTGAGAGGTTGAGATATGCAATAGTTTCGTAAGATCGCATACAAATTAAGGCAAATTATAATTACATTCGCGGTGTGACTGACGAGGTCACCGTCATCAATGCGTGTTGGGGCCAAGAATTCTGGAGCAATAGAATTTATATCTTTATTCCTGCTATCACGGCGGGAATATCAGTATAGACTTATAACTTCCACAGCATTAAATGTTAATGTAATGGAACTGAATCATAGTCTCATTAAAGAAGAAAATAACAATAAAGTACCATCAAAAGACATTGCCTGAAATTACTACCAAATTTCCAGCGAGAGCTTTTCGTTTTGCGCTGCAACATTAATTTTTGGTGGAAGTCCTTATGATGGTCTCTATGTTCTTGAAATACTACCTTTCATACCATCTATATACACTGATGACTAAATTGTTTGGCTTATTGTAAAGGATAAGGGCTAGTCTGGGTCTAATTTTTTGTAATAGTGATGATAAATATAACTTAATTTAAGCGGAAATTGAAACAACAGCAAAATTTGAATTCTTAAAATATTCGAAGCAGTCATCACAAGGATACTGTGCTCAACATACGATACAAAATACGGAAAATGATTTGAAAACAACACCAATTATAGGGGCTCGCAACAGCGCTGAAAAGTGAAAAGCTTCAAAAGCTAACACTGGCTTTTACCAGATGGTTATGTGGGCAACTTCCCCACTAAAACTATTTCCTTCTGATGTTACGTAACTGGGCTGGATAAGGATTTATCCTACACCCGTGTTTCTCGTTCTTTCTTCCGGCTGATATCTTATTGGCTAGGCTTCCTATGGATAGCTGTGATCATCTTTTCAACATCAGTCCATATGCTCTCCGGTTGTAGCTTCTGCATTGGAAGTCCGAACCTTAGGCATTTAAATAAAGCGTGCTCTTCATTCTCGGCAATGTTTGGGTACTTACGGCAATCGTCATGCCAAATTGATAAAGGTATACTCGATAACCTCCATGTCCGCTCAAAAGCTGTGTGAGGTGGAAACTTACTTCCCGATGGTGTTGCTCAACCCATCTCCGAATATCCCATATGATTCTGTGGGTCCAGCGGCCTTTTTCTGACTTGTTTCACCTCTCTTCTCGATTCTTCTCCGCAGTGCGAACTACCGGCGGCTGACAGGAAATTCTCCGGTGAGATACGCTTAATCATAAAGACGTTGTCCTTCTTTTGTCAGAATATTAATTGGGATCATTTCTGCAGATCGCTCCATCGGACATTGTTCAGACGCACTTAGGCAGTATGCAGCTTCGCTTTTTCTTTTGTTCACTTTCCATTAAAGTGCATCGGCCCACATCAAGCCGACCATCCTTGAAGTAGGGAGTTCACGGGTCAGCCTTGGGCCACCTATATTTGTCAGCATTCTCCTCATCAGTACTCCGGCGGTGTATACCCTGGTTGCTGCATTCTCCACATGCAATTTGATCAATCACTACGCCTGGGACTGTACTGTTTGTGTTCTAATTTTGGTCTTCATAGATATTAAGTAATAATTCCTGCTAGCGATAGGCTGCGTATTCTAAACAGGACTTAACGTCGTAAACCCAGAGATCCATGGAAATCACCTTCCTTTTCTACAGCTAAAAGTAGTCTGTTGTAAATTATTGGTTCGAGTAATTTGCTAGTAGCATTTAGATGGCATATTGGCACGCATGACGAAGTTTCACACAAAGGCTTGTTTAATGTGGGAATAAGTGTTAGGTTCTGCTGAAGAGGCAAATATGAGGAAACCCTATGTGATAGAATCCAAACTAGACTAAGGGTTACTAGTGCCTGGGGCAGGAAGGTGGAACTGCGGATCAATCCAGCCAAAAACACCATAGTACCATTCACTTGGAGACGAAAGCTTGATCACCTGAGGGCCATACGTTTACATGACATGGAGGTGAAACACGAAACAGAGGTCAAATATTTGGGAATTAGGCTAAACCAAAAATTACTCTGGAAGACACATGCCCGAAACCCTTGGCGAAAAGCCACGAAGGCTCTGATGATTTGTAGGTCCATAGCAGGAAAAAAATGGTGTTGCACCTCGAAGATACTACTTTGGATATACGCTGCGATTGTAAGGCGGTAATCTGGGCAGAAAGAACTCAGCACACAAGCCAGGGAGTTACACAAACTCCAAAGACTAGCTTCCGTGTGTATCAGTGGAGCAATGACGACATGCTTCCTGGAGGTCCTTCTGGGACTAACCCCTCTCAACTTGCACATACAAATGCAGGCAAGGAGGGCAATATTCAGGATGGCCGGAGTATCAATGGGGCGGGGAGCTACCTAAATTGAAGGAAGATTAATATTTTTTCTTGGCAGTATACCGAATTATTGATACCAAGGGATAACATGAGAAGGAGGTTTTACTTTGATAAGAAGTTTGAAACACGTTGGAGTAACCAGGTAAACTGAGAGAGCGTGACTGTGACACATGTTTTAAACCAGCTATTGATTACTTGGTACACTGACGGATCCCTCACAGTAGAGGGAGCGGGTGCCGGTTGGTAGGTGTTCTAGCATATTCCAGGCGGAAATATACGCCATAGACAGATGTGCTTCTTTTAATCTCCAAAGGAACTACAGGAGGCAGAACATTGCTTCTCTCACCGACAGCCAAGCGGCGCTTAAGGTAAGGTATGGGAATGCCTTGGGAGACTGGATACGCTCGGCTCGTTCAACAAGGTCTGGATACTCTGGGTTCAAAACCATGTTGGGTTGGAAGGCAATGAGGGAGCGGACGAACTAGCCAAGAAGGGTGTAGGGACGCCTTTACACGGGCCAGAACTCTTCTGCGGAATCCGTTAAGTCTTGAATAAAGTGTACCGTTAGGTCCTGAATGAAGTCCTCCTACACTTCAAGGCCCTGATCCAATTGGATTGTTGTGCCAACGATTATTATTATTATTATAAATCGCCCTGATAATAAATATTAGTTTCCCCCTAAAGCCACTCTTACGTGGAGCATTCCAGATACACACCCTGTTTCTGTTATCAAAGCGAAGGTCTGAAACCCGAAAGGTGTTGACGTGGGCAATGCAGAAGGACCCAAAGTCGAACTAAGCCTACTGTCTGTTAATTCAGCCTTTATGGCCTTCCAGGATAATTTTACATACGATCTTTGGGACGACAGGCAGCACTCGTATACCACTTCAATTGCCGAACTCAACATAGGTACTCTTTTTCGGTACCTTGATCATGATCCCCTTTTTCCTCGTACCAAGTGGAAGGAGCGAATCTGCAGTCTCAAAATGAATTGCTTCACCACACTCCAAAGCAAAGGTTCAAACTAGATTGTTGCTAGTAATCAACGGTGCTTACACAACATTCTGAAGAACTCTCTTTATCGCTTTCATTGCAACGCCTCTTATTAAAGATTCTCCCCGGGATTTCCCTATTTTATACAAGTTTCGGACAATGCCCTAAGCTTCCGATGGAGATTTTGCGGTTCCGCCCATATAATCTGTAGATAAAGTCATCATTTATTTCCAGCTTCCTTAGGTAGTAGTTTAGTCTGCCCCTTACCATTTTTTAGGTAGGGCAGAATACTGTACTTCTAATCCTAATCAAAGAACTAGCCTGTAAATACTTGACGCATTACTTCGAGCTAGCTCGGTAGCTCTAGCCTTAGAAAGCCTTCCAGTCAGGCAATTCGTTTCTCCAACGGGAGAGGAAAAATGGGAAACATTTTTTTTAGTTCGAAGAGCCCCTACCATGCGATCCCTCCACCGGTCAAACTCAATTTCCTTCGCAGGAAGAAGAACGAACACAAGCTCGATCAAGCCACCTGTACCCCCGTACCTGCATACATTGCTAATAAATCCAACCTCGTCTTACCCAAGACGAAAAGTATAATCGGCGTGGTTCGATACCCCCGATACCTAAGTATCCAATGAGCACTGCCGTCCACCTGCCTCTTGACTCCTTTTCTGAAAAGAATTGCGACTTGTTCAGTGTATTTGACATTTTTGAACAATCTCTCTTGAGCCCTCTCTTTTGTTCCTTAGCAGGGAGGGCAATCAAAACCGACTCTGACACAGTATGATAGGTTTCAGTTCTTACTCAAGATACTTACAATGCACCTCTTTGCCAAGAGCATCAACTGGTAGCATACCTCCGCACCGTACAATAAACGTTACTGCATTACACTCATGAGAAAGCATCCTCTGGTAGAGGCAGGACCCCGAAGGTTTGCCATTTTACGACGTAAGATCGAAACTATTCAAGTTACTTTTTCTGGCAATTCTCTGACTTGGAAAAGTAGGAAAAACTCGTCTTTGAATTGAACATAGATCCAAAGTACTTACCGTTCGCTTGACTCTATAATGATCACGTCGATTACTTTGGCATCAAAAGTTTTTAGACAAAATCGCTACTGCTTTAGCGCCTGTTCAACAGTGAGTACGGTAACAAGTGCTCCGTCATCATCTGCATAATCAGCCAAGTGTAACTCTTCTGGCATGTCAAATCTTAGCAACCAGCGGTCGGAGGCGTTCTAGAGATCTTGCCCTAAAATGGATCCCTGTGTTCCCGACGATATCACAATCTTCTTCTGGCCGTCCAATGCCTCCTAAAGCAGGATCTCAGAAAAACTCCCAATATGAGTAAAAGGCAGACCAGCATATGAAAAGGCATTAAAGTAGACCCACCATGATCCTTAGGCTACTGTTAGTTAGGTTTGCGAGGGCATTGGTTCATATGTTCTCATAAACACCCTGGATTTCATTTTTGGTAAGCTCGGCAGGCATAATTTCCTCAACCGTTCCTCCTCCTTCCTGAGGGTTATGACCGTCATTTAAAAAAAAAAAAACTGTAATTAAAGGCCACAAGCTAATAGGGGCTACTACTATGGCTCCCAACCTAATAATATTTCATCAACACAGATGAGAGAAGAGGGTAAGGATAAATTGTGGATAGGAATTAGGAGGAAGCGACTTATGAATGGCATGTACTGCTTTGATTAGGCATTGAAACGCATTAGGCATAGAAATGGTGACCTAGGGGAGAGGCCTACCCTATCCTTTGTGTCGAAAAAAACGGTTATAATTTTCATGGAAAACGAGGATTTCTAATTCTCAAACATTTTGGAACGAAGGACAAAGGATATAACAAACACCTTCCATCGATTTTCACAGCGGCATCAATTCGTGATATTTTAGAGGCTTCATAGAGGTTCTGATTAGATATGTACAGCATCCCACAGTCGTTTGTAAATACGCAGTACAGCGGCAGAAGATCCTATCCTATCCTATCCTATCCTAGCCTTCCTCGAGATGCAACCTCTCCATATGATAAAAGTCAGCAAAAAGGGTCGTTATTATAAAGTATAAGTATAAAGTATAAGTATAAGTAACTCGCTTCATTGTGGAGATGAGAGACGTATGGACTTTTGACAGGTTTCAGAGGTGGAAGGCCATTTTCAGTGTCACCTTTATTTTTTCCCTTGCCATTTTTGAGGACTGAGAGCCAGTTCCCATTTAACGAAATATCGGTTGATATCGCCTAAATATGAATTTAAAATAGCCCTACCCTCCACTAACTCCTTTGTGATGGTATAAACCACGAGATCATTGGCATATTGACGAATCTCGATTGGGTTGCGTGTGGGAGCGGATCAAGTCCTTGAAGTATGTTAGACCACTTCATTCAAGCCATTCGGGCAGAGAATGAGGTATGAAAGGAATTAATTGATACTTGGAAGTAAGCTCCAACCATGTGGAGAATGGAGTTGTGGTCTATCACGAAATAGCAAAAAAGCGCTTGCTTTCTCAGAAGGAGGAGGGGGAGGATTGCAGTCTTGTGGAGCAGCGATGAATATTTCTACGGAAATATCGTCAAGCCCAACAGCTTTACTCTGTTCTAATGCATTAGTAACTACTAAACTAAAAAACTGTTCCGGAAATCCGCGGATAGTTACGGAGGCAGAGGTGAAGTTAAATTAGATAATAAAATAAATATTATACTTCATTGCTGAATTGTTTCCCCGCCAAAAAGTGATCCAAATGCTTAAAAAAGTGGTAGTCGGTTGGCGAGAGGTCGGGTGAATATGGTGGATGAGGAAGAGTCTCATATCGTAATTCATTTAATTTTTGGACCGTCATTCTGGAAACATGAGGTCGGGCGTTATCATGGAGCAGTATCACTCCATCCGCTGAACACGTAATTTCTCGTGCATTTCATCAAGTTGGGCACAATATTTTTCTGCATTAATTGTTTCACCACGCTCCAAAAACGAATAATGAATAATTCCAGATGCAGACCACCAAACAGTTACCATTACCTTCTTCGGGTGAAGGCTCGGTTTTGGCATGTGTTGTGGAGGCTGATCGGCATCTAGCCATTGCGCTGATCTGCGACGGTTGTCGTACAATATCCACTTTTCATCGCATGTCACTATTCTGCGCAAAAAGGGATTGTTCCTGTTGCGGTTGAGTAGAGAACTGGATATTTCCATTCGCAGCGCCATGTTTTGCTCGTTGAGTTCATGCGGAACCCACTTATCAAGCTTCTTCACTTTTCCAAGTTGTTGTAAGTGCCGAGATACTGTCGAATAGTGTACGCCTATTTTCTCTGCAATATCACGAATCGATGATCGGGGATCAGATTCCACTATCAAACGCAACTCGTCGTTGTCGATCGATGGTCCTGGGTGTCCACGAGGTTCACTTTGGAGGGTCATGTCGCCTGATCGGAATTTTTCGAACCACCGCTGTGTCGTTCGTTCGTTTGCTGCGTTAGCTCCAAATGCTCTGCAAATATTTCCGGTTGCCTCCGCTGCGTTGTGACCAAGTTTCAATTCATATAGAAAAAGTAGACGTTTTTGACTCCCTTCCATGCTTTTTTCTTTGAGTTTTACTTGGAACTTCAATGACGATTGAAACTGAAATGACTCCTCACTTCATTGAAAAATCCGACATTTCATTTGCAACAACCTAATACCAACTAGACTGCGCCCGAAGGGAGGCCTGCATTCTACAACTGAAGAAGGAAAATCGGCGGTGGATTCCATTTGATGCTTCCTTTCCCTCAGCTGGAAGGAAGACGTGACTTATGATGTCCCAACCTTACTTTGAACAAAATTAAATTTGTACAAAATGCGGTATGGAGGACTGCATTTATTTTTAATTTCTAGGACTGTGAAAGTATTGAACATCACTGTACTACTATGTAGTACGTCGTGGAAATAATCCTTCATTAAGCCTTTACTGTGATATACAACAACCTTACATGATTAGCCTCCATAGTGTGTCATTGGGTAGTGATGAAGTCTGGACCTAGGGTTCTGGGTTAACTGTGCCTTCGCTGAAAATAATGCCTAATTTCTGCCATTGGGTGACATCGTATTGAAATTATCTAGTGGATCTTACATATACCAATCAGATTTGTCTAATATCAAATCATCAATGGTATAACATAATATCACGGCTGTCAGCGTTGACACTGTCACGGCAGAACTAGCTTTGGGGATAGCCTAAATTTCTCACTTTTTTGCCAATTTATTTTATTATAATTACGTATGACATTCCGGAGAAATTCTCCGTCATTTTCCGCTTTTCGAAAAAAAAAGATACTAAAACCTTTCGCTTTAATACCACTCAGTGCCAGTACTTTTACATTCAATAAAAGATCGGCCGTGTCACTCTTCAGTTTCACACCTTCTATGTGGTTTTCCTTCAATTTTGATGTCTCAATTCCTTATGTCCCCAAAACTACGCTTTCCGATGCAACAAGTCAGCAATCAATCGAAGGGAATAGCAGCTGCTTGCCCTGTGGATCGACCAGTCGATAACCTAACTCACTCGAAATCATCAACCGGCTGTTGGTCTATGCGTAATATACAATACACTATCTACGGCACCCGATATGTACGTATTTGTACAATGACTTGAACCAGATTGTCTTAAGCCTAATGCATGTAATTGTTCGCTAACCGGAAAATGCACATAGCATTATAAAAAATTTCAAATGGGAACGATTTCGTAATTATTGTATTCAAAATTGAAAAAGTTCCAGGATTAACTATTTTAAATAAAATTTGCAAAATAAAGCAAGCATCATAATTTTGAGTGACATTTTAACAGGATCTTAATGTCAGCATTGTAGGTTCGGGAAGGAAATAGGAATTAGGATTATAGAAATTATGAAAATGGTATCTAGTGGGTAGAAAATAGAGATTAATTGGGTTCAGTTGGGGATGATGACGACGACCCGGTGTCAACATTTTCTTTGAAATCAAGAGGGCTGATGCAAAATTTGTTCCTTTTGTTTCTGTGATTCCCACATGTATCTCTAGACGTGAGGCTATTAAAACAGCTTCACCAGCCAAAGGTTCGGTTAATATAATTAGCGTTCATAACGTCGCACTTAAAGCAATTATTTTTATATTATCAAAATACCACACCCACCTGTAATTTCAAAGCTCTTATCTACTTTTCTCCTCTCGAAGTCACTTTTCCAAAAAGTTTTCTAATGCATTTTCTGTTATCCTGTCTATTAAATTTCTTATCCTGCCATTCACTCTACGTACAGGCTCTTCAATATTCATCCTATTAACAGAATATGTACATTTTCCCCTCCCTCTATTCAACTTAAATGTTTTCCCGATGTCTATCGTCTTCTAAACATTTATCCCACGTTCACCTCAACCACTCCCACTACCTTCTTGAAATATACTTCCACGTGTGTATCTTATATTTGTGTCGTCAACTCATCTTAAATCAGCTTTTAGAAAGTTATTTGTGGCTCTCAACAGCTACATTTTAATAAATGATTGGAACAATACAATGGAAAATGTATCAAGTAATGAAGCTATAAATAACTTGCCAATTTGAGGAGTAACGTTTCTCAGAGTACCTTACGGAAAGGTCCTTCCTGTCAGACTGCAGAAATTTGAGATTCTCACGGCAACGCTCCTTTGAATTTCTGTTGGTCTGGATGGGGTTAACATTTCCTTGGTCTTCCCGACCTGTATCGAATTAAACTATATATCTAAACAAGGATAATTCCCATCAAGGAGATCAAATCCTTACCTTAAAATTCTTCTACCTAAATACTTGCATTGATGAATCGTCGCCAAATTCTCTCCCGACGAAGTTCCTGTCGGATCACTTGCCTCCCTCCATGTTCCAAGCTAATTTTACAACGGATTTGTATTCAATTTTGCGCTTTCCCTCCATCCCTCAACCACCAAAACCACACATCAAGCCTATATGATGTAAAGTTCTGAACACGTAAGTAATATAGTTCACTCCACCTTAGCAAAGTCAACATAAACTTCATGAACATGTTGTGACGTCTTTCGAAGTTTGTGGAAAGAATTTACTTTTCATTATAATAAATGGGAATGCCACTCCTGTTCCGTGTAGTACTTAATATATTTTGTTCTTGTTTATCTAAATGTTTCAATAGTACCGTTCGTCGTATTTACATGCTAACTTCTACAACCAATAATAATGTATGATCCTCCTGGGGTGCAACCTGAGTAGCCACCATATAGTCATCACCCCATAGTCCTTTCCGGATACATATTGATCTGGAGATCGCAATCGGAGCCCTGCCGGAAATAGCGTAGGGTTACCATCCGGAGTTGTAAAGCGCGGTTGAATCCAATGAACCCTCCAAAAGCTCTTCCCACTATGAAGGTATAACCATAACCATCATGAAACTTCTACGATGGGACCACTCGCAAATATCCTTATTGAAAGGACCTTTAGTACCAGATAACTGCGTGCTTCCTACCGCCGCAAAGAGCATAGCTAAAATAATCCTGAGACATATCAAGGAACATCTCGAATGATCGATCAACAGAGAGGTGGATTTTTTCCGCTCTGGATCCTTCTACATTGGCTCTATCAACACTATACAGATCATTTTGGAACAGTGGGCGGAATTTAGATTTTCGTTGCGTTCTTCGCGGGGGAGGCTCTGGTTCGCTATGCCAGCTCGTCCATGTCGTGTCTCCGTCGCTCCGCCTTCCGAGCTCGATCCAACTCCAGGAGTTTTGTCTGCACCACGGCTACTGCCTCATTTACCTCCATCCAGTTTTCCCCCGACTTCAGCATCTCTTCCACCAGGTTCGAAGGCTCGATGTCCGCCCCTAAGATGCTGTTCAACCTCCTTTTCTGCTGCAGAAATCTGGGACAATGGAACATAACGTGCTCCGGGTCCTCGGGTGTAGCACCGCATTCAGGACAGTTGGGAGACTCGTCCAACTCTAAGCGATCCAAGTACTTCCTATAGCCACCGTGTCCCGTAATGAACTGTGTCAGGTGGTAATTCAATTCTCCGTGCTTTCGGTTGACCCATTTCTCGATACGCGGGATCAATGTATGGGTCCACCGACTCTTGTCGGAGTTATCCCACCGTTGTTGCCACTCGCCACACAACTCTCTCCTGATGGCTTTTCGGAAATCCGCATTCACCTCGGCTGGATTTGCCTTCCGTTTTTCGGAGAGCCAGTGTGCCTCGCTCGCTAGAAGATCTATAGGGATCATTCCTGCGATGACACACACTGCCTCCGTCGACACCGTCCTAAATGCGCTGCACACCCTTAGCGCAATTGGCCGGTATGCCGAACTTAACTTCCTCCGGTTGACAGCGTGGTTCAACGCTCCCGCCCAGACAGGGGCCGCGTATAGCAGGATCGACCTCACCACTCCCGCGATGAGTAGCCTGCGACTATACTTCAGCTCTCCCACGTTAGGCATCATCCTTGCAAGGGATGAGCTGGCATTTACTGCCTTCTCTCGCGCATAATCCAAGTGTCCCTTGAAACTCAGCTTGGCATCGATCATCACCCCCAGGTATTTGATGACCGATTTTGAGACGACCTCACGATTACCAACCCGGATGGTAACCGTGTTGTTCTTCCTACGATTGGTAATGAGGACCGCCTCCGTCTTTTCGTCCGCCAGGTCCAACTTGGCCATTCGTAACCATGACTTGATGGTATGAATGGCTTCATTTGCATAAAGCTTCACGTCCTCGGGATGCTTTGCAATTGCAACTACCGCCAGGTCATCCAGCCCCAGTTGGCTGAGTTAAAAGCATTTTTGACGTCCAGCGTTACCAGAGCACAGCATTTGCCCATGGCCATTGCATTTCGAGCCAATTCCACGACCCTTGCTACTGCATCGACCATAGAACAGGCTCGCCGAAACCCATGTTGCCGCTCCGAAAGACCACCCGCAAACTCGAAGAACGGGAGCAGCCTGTTGTATATCACCCTCTCCAACATCTTCCCCATGGTGTCTAAGAGACAAATAGGGCGATATGAAGAGGGCACGCCGGGTGGTTTCCGGGGCTTCGATAGCAACACCAGCTTCTGCCTCTTCCACTGGGCGGGAAACACTCCTTCCGCCATGCACGATTCGAATGTGCTTGCGAACCACCTTGGTCTGGCCTTGACCGCCACCTTCAGAGCCTTGTTCGGAATTCCGTCCAATCCCGGAGCCTTGCTGTCCCCAGTGCGTCCGCAGATTTCCTCTTCGGCAACATCAGGGATCGAGAAGACGTCCTGTTGAGCTGCCAGTTGGGGTTCTCTTTCGTCCTGCTCCTGCTGCGGGAAAGGAGTTATAATTATTTGCAACAAGAGCCGTGGGCATGTCACTTGAGGTGATTTTTGCCCACGGATCTTCTTCATTACAACTTCGTAGGCTGTATCCCACGGATTCGTATTAGCCTCCATGCAGAGCTTCTGGTAGCATTCCCCCTTGCTTCTCCGAATGGCCTTCTTAAGGTTGCTTCGCAGATCCCTGTATTCCTCCTCACGCTCGTGGTGCTCCGGCCTTCCCCTTGTCCTGTGGGAAAGTCTCCTCGCTCGGAGACAAGAGGATCTCAAGGCAGCGATCTCCGTGTTCCACCAGTAGTTTGGCCTCTTGCCGTGGTGCAAACGTCGTCGTGGCATCGTAGCGTCGCATGCTTCGGTTACACGCTAAGACAGCTGTGTGACCCTTTCCACCGCTGTTCCATCCGGATCATGGGCTCCCTCCAATGCGGCCAGGAATGTTTCCTCGTCGAAGGCTCCGATAGACCAGCCAACCGCCTTAGCCTTTCCACCTCCAGAGCGTCGTTGACCGGTTCCCCGGTTCCCAATGCGGAGGAAGATGGCCTGGTGGTCACTGTGGGTGTAGTGCTCACTCACCAGTGAAGTGCTAACAAATGTCAGGTCAACGATCGAACCCGCCCCTCTTCCTCGAAAGGTGGGCACGCATCCAACGTTAGCCAGCACGATGTCCAGCTCCGCAAATGACTCCAACAGAATTTGACCTCTGGTGTTCGTCGATCGGCTTCCCCACTTCGGGGCCCACGCGTTGAAGTCGCCCGCAATGATTTTAGGGCTGCGGTCTCTAACGTCCAACACCAGACTGTCTAACATCTCCTCATATTGTGCTAAGGTTGCACTAGGAGGAGCGTAGCAGCTGTAAATATGAACACCGGTTGCCGGGGGGGGGCCATGACTTCCTGCATGGCCGGTCTTCCGCAGGCCCGGATTGCGGCGTTCCCAGACGCATCCACCGCCCAAGTCGCATCGCCGCACCGCCTGTACGGCTCGCAAATAACCGCGACATCCACATTCGACTCTCGAATGGTTTGCGAGAGCAGGTCCTGAGCTGCCTCACAGTGATTCAGATCAATTTGTATCAATCTCATTTGCCTGTGCGGTCCAGCTCCCTCCTATATACCGGACATCTGCTTTCCTACTACATAGCATACACCGTGGATCTCCGGTGCAATCTTTGATGAGGTGGCCCTCTTCCCCACACTTCCTGCAACTTCTCGACCTATCATGCTAGCTAGTGCATGCCGCCGCAAAATGGCCGAAATCGAGGCATCAGAAGCATCTCTTTAGAGATATTTGCTCCCTGAGCCTGCACGCGACCCAACCTACTCTTACCTTGCCCGCGGTAATTAACTTAATAGCTGATTCCGCCGGAAAACTAATAATAGCGGTCTGTGTGCCGCCATATGCCTTTTTCATCCTTTTTATGGCACTCTGCTCTATATCGCTAAGGTTGAACTGTTGCTTTAGTGCAGCACAGATGTCCTCCCGTGAGGTGACCTCATCCAGGTCCTTGCATTCAACCACTATCTCCTGTTTTCGAGCTCTTACCTCAGCTTCCTCTCCTAGTAGACTTTCCACCTTCCCGCGGAAGTTATCGGCCGACTTGTCGGCGGATCTACTTAACTCCAGGATCAGATCCCCTCTCTGTGTTCGCCTGATACGGCTTACACTATCCCCCAAATCCTTCGATTCCGGGTCTGACTTCACCTTTCGGAGGATGTCGGCGTAAGACATATTTCCCTTCTTGGAAATAATTATTATTTCCTGGCGCAGCTTCTTTTTGTCCTTTTTCCTCTTGTTGCTCACCTTAGTCCATTGTTCGGGCCTCCGGGCGTTGGTTTCTTCCACTTTTGTAGGTGTTGTGGCTGCAATTGTGAGATTACCGACTTTCGCGGGTACTCTCGCCGGCTCCGCCTTCTTTGGTGAAGAGGCTTTTTTCTTCTTCGAGACTTGCTATGGTCCTAGAGGCTCGCTGGTACCGTCTCTAGCCCGTTTTTCTGTCTACCCGCCTGCCTTATCATGGGGAGGCGTCACCTGCGTTTCCCTTCTGACCTTGCCACCTGACGCTTGGGAATCCTTTTCTTCGAGTACCTTGAGGTAAGACAATTTAATGCCTCTTATCAAGGCTGGAATATTTTGGTGGATATTCCGCCTCTCCTTGATGAACTCGCACAATTCATTTATTCGTTCCCCAAGTGTAGCGAACGCCATTCGGGTATGTTCCCGTTTGCTTTCGCGCCTTGCGCCACAAGGAATGATGTCGATCAAGGGACTATTCATGTTTCTTTCAGAGCCCCGCGACGAATCTCGACTACCAAAAGGAACCATTGTTCTCGGTGGTGATCTCCCAGGCTTCGAACTCCTCCTAAAAGGATCCGGTGTGGACCTAATTTCCACTCCACCATTATCTCTTGTAGCATTAGATGCCACAGTAGCCAAGTTTCCCACTACTGAGGCACTGCGGTCGTTGTATATCGACGGCCGGGAGCCCGCTTGCTCACTCCCAAAAACCGCCGGCACTGGGTTTCCGAAGCCCTGCACCGTAAAAAAACTACTTTTCTCCTCTTCCATGTTTGGTTTAATTTCTGGGTGTCCTTCCCATAGCCAATTTTTATCCACGGGTGGGCGTTTACTTCCCACCTACCCGGCCTGCGCATAAGCATGCCCATACACGCACATCTCCGGATGCGTGCATGTGCATGCCCATGACACATTCGCCGAGCATTCCTTTATCCGCACGAAGGAAGCGCCTGATGGGAGATTTGGTAACTCCGCACAGGAGGGAGAGGGGGAGAGTATCTGGGGTGTTCTATACAGAAGAGGCATTCCGGAAAAACTAATAGTTATTATCAAAGCCACATATGATGGCGCAAAATGCCACATGACGCACCGAGATAAATTCTGGAAGGATTTTGAGATTCAAGGCGGAGTCCGCCGAGTTGCATCCTATCATCGATATTATTTCTTCTTGTTATCGATGAAGTTCTTCATGCTTTTTTGTCGGGAGAGCGTGGAGGAATTCAATGGACAATGACTTATTATCTCAAACACCATGACTAGGCTGATGACATCTGTTTACTCTTTCACTGGGTCATGGACCTTGGCCGAATTGCTCTTGATATGGAAAAAGAAGTAAGCAGAGTTGGAAGATAAACATGAACAAAACCAAGGTTCTCTCTCTATCTGTAATCTGGAGATGCAGTTACCTCAACACCAAAATCAAGTTGAGAGTATTCTGTGCACATAGAAAATGGACTCCACTGTTACTCGAAAGCTTTAAGCTTCGGTCAATATCTATCTGCGTCATATCATCGCCATCATATCATGGCCTGACACTATCTCAAATGAAGGACTCGGTCGGCGCACAGGTCTAGCACTTGTACGCACTGTGATCGGAAGATGGGATTGGCAGTGCATAGATTACAGATTAAGGAGGGGTAACAATTACATTGCGGACTACGCCATGCAATGGAGTCCACTCTTCCATCATGGTGCGTCGCCCCAAGGGAACTCAGCGCATTTTAGGTTACTGCGAACTATTGTCAGTAGGTGTGCTTGACGCGCTGTACCACACCAACAGGTGAAGAGCAACCAAAGATGGCTGAAGGCAACATTCAAAGGACCGTATCATGTCGATGATGCATTTCAACGCAAAAAGTGTGCGGCCATGCAAAAATGCATTGCTACATCCCGATTGTCGCAAACACTTCAAGCAGTGACGCGATGGTTCCAAACTACAGAGACACCTTCAATGGAAGACAGTACGGATCAAGACTAAATCCCATTAGGCCAGACTTTTACCTGACAGGACCTCTTCGGACTATAGCGCAGGTTACATGGTTAACCGCTTTTTGCATCTCAATAGTCGAGCCTTAAGATCGGGCGTCTTCAGCGGTTTATGTAGATTTTGCAGAACTAATCCCGTCGATGAGATCATTACTGGGTACTTCGATCTTTTGTAGTTTCCAGGTCCACTTTATATTATCCACCAAGGAGCTGTAGTTCCGGATTTTTTCCTACTGTTTTTCAACAGTGTTTCGATCCATTGGTGCGGCTATATCAATTATGAAGCACGCTTAGTCTTCCTTGTGAAGCAGAACTAGATCGGGTCTGTTGTCATTAAAACTACGGTCACTGGCAATAGTGTGATCGTACAGTAGTTTGGCCCAATTATTTTCCAAGATTCTCTGCGGAGTATATTTATAGTAAGGATGGTAGGTTGCCACTAAGTTATAATTCAACGCTAGGTTTCGGTGGAGAATCTTGCAGATGGAGTTGTGACGGCTGGTGTACTCAGTACTGCTCAACATCATGCACGCAGATGCTATGTACTGGATGGTCTCCTCTTCACCATCATCATCATTATCATCAACGGCGCAACAACCGGTATTCGGTTTAGGTCTGCCTTAATAAGGAACTCCAGACATCCCGGTTTTGCGCCGAGGTCCACCAATTCGATATCCCTAAAAGCTGCCTGACGTCCTGGCCTACGCCATCGCTCCATCTTAGGCAGGGTCTGCCTCGTCTTCTTTTTCTACCATCGATATTGCCCTTATAGACTTTCCGGGTAGGATCATCCTCATCCATACGGATTAAGTGACCCCCCCCCCACCGTAACCTATTGAGCCGGATTTTATCCACAACCGGACGGTCATGGTATCGCTCATAGATTTCGTCATTGTGTAGGCTACGGAATCGTCCATCCTCATGTAGGGGGCCAAAAATTCTTCGGAGGATTCCTCTCTCGAACGCGGCCAAGAGTTCGCAATTTTTCTTGCTAAGAACCCAAGTTTCCGAGGAATACATGAGGACTGGCAAGATCATAGTCTTGTACAGGAAGAACTTTGACTCTCTTCATAGTCGCATAAACTTTAACTGAGGGTTTGTTCAGTCGAAATACCCAGAACAGTAAATTCCTCCTGATCGTACCGTATTCGCTCTAAGATGTTTATTATGGAGACGAGTAACCGTGTAATTGCTACGCAGACTAGACTGTGAACCTCTGTCGCAGTAATATCGCTAGCTAAACGATCAGCCAAAATTCTGTTAACGGCAGCAAGGATATTGGTAGCTGCCGAAGTAAATTTTCGTTTTAGTGATCTTTGGGGAGAATCTTTGCAAATTCTATGAATGCGACCTGTAATGTCGTCAAAACCTCATTATAAGTTGGGTAGGCATCCCCAGTTACTAAGCTTTCCCTGACTACTGGGTTCATGGAATGCCTTACAGGTGGAGTACTTGTGTTCCTGCTTTGGCTAGTCGGAAATTGGGTTACGAACGCGTAATGGGGTCGTCTCTGTATCCCAATAGATTCCGTTCCAAATCCGTAACAGGCACCGACGATAAATTTGTTCAGTTGATTCTTCCAAACCATACAACACCTAGGTCTTCCGTCCCTGGTGGTGGACGGCATTACCGCCAAAACATCCAAGGGCGAAAAGCCACTTCGAAGTTGTTGAGCGACTCTTAACCGTATTAGGTAATGTCTTAGTGTCTCTGGGGTCCCAATTAAATAAGTTAAAACGTCCCCAATTTTTCCCCGCCCCCGGCACGACCCAAATGCACCGGTCTAAATTATCCAAGAAGAACCTTCCGACATTCCCGAGCATGGCTACCATAGAGGCATGCAAACGTATGTCGATAGGACACATCAGTGGAGCTGCATTTGGGTAATTCGATGGTGAGGTCCCCTAGATTGATACCCGCTGGCGTCCTACTTCTTGATTGCATCATTATTTTCGATTTCTGTCAAGAGAATGCAGAAGTTCCTCTGCGTTGGTCAGTTTTCGGAACATGATGTTGACTTGATGAATAGCGTCCCGCTGATATTAGTATTCATTGCTCGGATAGCATATTTGAGGCCTAGGTTGAAGAGCACCGCCGCCAGTTCGTCGCCCTGTTTCAAACCAGTGTGTCTTTCAAAAGGATCAGTCGCCCTGTTCTGGATCCTGACCTGTGAGATGGGGTTGGTCAAAGTCATCTTTGTCAGCCGTACTAATTAAGGTGGTATATCAAAGTGCAGCATTATGTTATACAGTACTCCACGGTCGGTATTTCATCGACATAAATTTGGTACAAGTCATCGTTATATTCCCAGCACTTTTGCAAGATTGGTTTCACGGTAAAAAGCTAGTCGGTTGTGGAGCGCCCCGACTGAAACCGCTTTAGTACTCACAAATGAGTCCTTCGGCGTAATCTATTCTCTTGAATTTTCATCAGTATTTTATAGGACGAACAAACTAGTGAAATGCCTCTGTAGTTTTTACAACGCAATCTATCTGCCTTTTTGTGGATGCGACAGGTGATGTTCGTGCGCCATTCGATTGGAATCTCTTCGTCCTCTCAGCTTCGCAGCAGTAGTTGGTGTATCCCATTTAGTATACCCGTTCCACCGGATTTTAACAGCTCGGTTGGAATCTCGTTCGCGCCCGGCTCTTTGTTCGATCTCAGTGATGGCACGGCGAAATCAACTTCTTCTGGTGTCGGAGGATGTGTAGTTGGGACAGGATCATCAATACCGTCATCGAATTAGGCTACTTGTATGGCAGCGCTAGGTTTCGGATTCAGAAGTTCTTCAAAATAAGACGTCCAGCGATTCTTGATACCGTCGGCATCGCGGATGATGTTTCCATCTTTGGCCTTGCAGAAGCTAGTTCTGGGTTGATAACCGTTCTCAATTGTATTCACTAGTCTATATGTTAGTCTGGTGCTTCTATTAGCCAGGTTTTCATTAATCAAAATTTTTCCTTTTCTCACGTCTATTATTCCATTTGAAATTCACTGTAGCTCTTCAAAATTTTCTGTTTTAACTCTGGTTTCAGGTTGGGTATATTGTCTGTAGGCTTCGTTTTTTGTGCCGATTGATACTCTGCATCCATCGTGAAACCACTCAATTTGCGTACACCAGGATTTAAATCCCACGACGTTCTCCACAACTTTCTTGATCGTGCCTTTAAATTCTCCCCAGAACTCATGTACATCTGCGTTGCTGATGTCGAACTTGGCATTTCGCGGGTGCTTTTTTGAAGCATCCGCCGGTTCCTTAGAGGCCGCTAGCCTCGACAAGGAGACCTGCTTGGGCCCGCTCCGAACGTCAAAGTTTAGTGCTCAAGTCGCAGGATTCTAAAGGGGCCCTCGTATGGTGATTGCAGCGGCCTCCCAGAAGTGTCCACCCAATTGAGGACTTGCGAGCATGTGTGGAGGTTCCTGAGGTGACACGTGTCGAGAAGCTGGCCGCAGCTCCGAAACTGCGTCTCTGAGCAGTTGCGGTATACCGGAGTCGCTTAACCGTGCCCTGCTGCCCAGCACAGGGTCGGCGGGTAGTCACAGATTCTCCATATACACCATCTTCGCGGGGTGACCGTGAACTCCTCTCGGTGGACTGTGCGAAAGCCGAGGAGGGTAGAGAGCCTCAGCATATGATTGTTCCGTAATGTCGGTCAGAGGTATTGCTTCAGGCCACCGCGTAAAGCTGGCGTTGATTGTGAGGCAATAATTGTATCCATGCGAGTCTCGCAAAAGGCCAATGATGTCGAGGTGGATAGTGTGGAAGTGCTTGGTTGACCGGAGGAATACGCCTTCTTCCTTTCTTACGTGCTTGTTGATTTTGCTTTTTTGGCACGCGATGCATTGTTTGGCCCAAGAGTTTACGTCCCTGTTCATGAACGGCCAGAAATATTTCCCAGTGACTAACCAGTTCGTCGTTCGGATACTTGGATGCTTAAGATTGTGTATTGCGGGGAATACTTTCCTGCGAAAATCGGCCGGAAGGAATGGCCTAGGTCCGTTGTCGCAGAGTAAGTAGGAGTTTGAGCCGAAGATAGGAAACGCCTTGAACTTGTATTCGGAATTTGCCTTCAGGCTCTGAAGTTCTACGTCGTCTATTGACTGCATCCTAATATTCTTCAAGGTAAAAACTCTGTAATCTTAATTACGTCCCCAAGTACATATAAATGTAACAGTAACAAAGGGAGTTGTGGGATTCTATCAAATATTATCAGACTATCCAGATCCCATAAATAACGTATAATGACTTTTTGGGTTCTTCAAAGGCAATTCACTTCAGACGTCATTAGGAATTATTGACACTTTTCGACCACAACTCTATATCTACGTACATAAACCACCTTTCAGAGCGCAATAAATGTCATGGGAATTTCTTGTTCAGCATAACATAAACCATAAGTCCTATATATTAAGTAGGCTATCTTTTCAGTCTGCAAAATAATTCCTTGGATCAATATTTGCACCAAATAACAGTGAGGACTTCATAAAAATCTCTAGGCTCTCCCCCCGGAATATAATAATAAAGAAATACTGATGTATTCTCATCTTTTGCTCCTCCATTACTTAAGCCATAGAATTGAAAGTTGGATGACTGTTCTCATTTTAGGTCCTTTGTTCCCGTACACCTGAGTGGTCAGTTTTCAACTTGTACATCTTATCCCAGCCTTTCTTGCATTTTGACCCAGATAGCTCAGTGAGACATTCATAGGCGGTGCACTGAGACACACATATGAGGCTATTCTACTCATGAGTCCAAAGCATGATGTGGTTTTCTCGAGCATCGTAAAGGAAACCGAGCCCAGTGGTCCCTTTTTGGATGCCGAGAATACTATAAGGGACTTGGCTTAGAGACACACTCAAACAGCGAGAGTTACTTAAAGCCTTGCTATTTGCATCCGAACATCCTATTTTAGTCCTTGTCAGATTCGCTAAATAACCGCTTAGTACCCATCACACTCTGCACTTCTCGAAATCATATTCACCCTCATTATTTGTCCTCTTTACCGACCATTTTAAAATTAATTATTTCGCTTTTACACGCTCCAAAAACGATGCTAAGTAATTGTATAGCTCCCTCTATGGTCATAGAAATATTACACCAGCCACGGTTAATGGCAAGCACTTTCCCTCGCACACCAGGCACTTAATCTTGAAATTTATATACATAGGAGTACTATCAGAGATTGTGATCCTTGCAGGCATAGGACGCTTTTTGAACACTCTGTCGCCGCTCCATGTAGACATCTATGCACACGATGTTAACATATTTACATGCTTGCTTGCTTGCCGATAATCAAATCTGGAGCTTCCTAGCATACATTCGGTCGCTTTGCACATAAATATTAACCAATTCGTCGCCTTTAAGTTATGAAAGCGCTTGAATAGGTCCTTTCTCAGGGAATGGTTAGGCTGATATTATGCTATCAGATATCTAAATGGGAAAGCTCATGTCTGCGAGCTTAGATATAGTGAAAGGCTTTCAAATAGGAGGTCCTTTCTACGGAAATAGCTTAAATGAATGCTTTCCTCAGTTATGCACGTTAAAGTTCCTTGCATAGAAATCCAGGACACGTTAGCTTTCCTAAAAGTTGAGTGTCAGTTTTCACCAAAAATTTCCCGCTTTTCCAAGCACAATAGCCAGGACACCCAATCGAGTTCGTCACTTCCATCGCAGATGGCGGTTGATAAAACTTTGAACTTTATGGGGTAAAAGGATAACCAGGACGACTTTATGCTTTTGTAGAATCCTAGGGGGCTTTTCTTGCCTAACTTGTTCCACTCATTGGTTTGAGGTGGTTTGAAGAGGAGCTACTGAATGAAGTTCGAAAAGGATGCTAATGAACGGAGAAAGGTCCTTATAGTCATTCTAGGACCAAAACCATACGATACTGCCGGTATCATCTGACTACTCCAAGGGTCCAATTTCCAATGCATACCACCAGACGCTGGTGCGGCTTTTCAAGCTCCTGGCACCACATCCTTCACAAGGACCATATATAGTTTACAGCTTATTTAGCACTGTACTTGGAATAACAGTAGATATGGTAAGGCAATTAAACCGTTCCTGCGGAAAAGCAAAGCCTTAAGGACTTCGTCTATCTCAGCAACTACATTTTGCTTAAATAATTCGACAAAATTTACATTTGATGCCAAGCGACCGCATCATATAATGCAGGTTCCAATTTGTTTGGTATGCTGTGGCTCAAATTGCTAGTTAAGACACTTACAATGATTCTGAATGTAGGCCTTCCCCAAAATGACTCTTCAAGTTTACTATTGTGAATCCAAGAGGAGGGTTATCTAACAATCTGAAGCAACGGACCGCCAGCAACTGACCATAGCTCCTAAGAAGTACTCGCTGGCATGCGATTGTCTTGATTAAACAACCACTTGTATATGTTAGCCCAACCTGAATCTCAGGAGCTTCAGAGCGCAATCTTCAACAACCTCTTCTGCTGATGCGAATTCCGCATTGTGAAACGCAGTGAAAGGACGAAGATACTACCATTGGTTCTTACTTGCTATCCAAAAAAACTAAATAAAGCAAAGTCCGCTGAATGATTCTGGTAGTTAACGGATGACAACTTTTCCAGCAACTTTGATCAACACCGATCTAGGGATGCATACTAACCAACGTTGAGTGGCTTACCCTCTCTGAAGTATTTATCTACCACCGATATGAGGCAGTTTATATCTTAGTCCAAAAGCTAGGTAAACGCTACGAATCGATGTCATATTTCGTGACGAGCGATATCAACTCAGAGATCCCAAACAAGAGGGCAATCCTCTGCTATATGTACTCCGTCAACACAATAACTCTGAACAGTTCCATTAGTTCCACAAGTGATAGTTCCGAGTGTGTATCAGCAACTACTATTGCAGAAATCATACCAGTGTAATATTGGAAATAAAGCCTTATCAAACTAATACACAAATGTCAAAATACCCTGCTGAACGTCAGTGCCTCCCCAATCCGAGACGGGAGAATTTAACGTTTTGAAGCTCTAAAAAGATTTTAACCACTTGAACTTAAGGGATGATGGAGGGCAAAAGCGGTCACCCCTCTTGTCAGCTCCTTCAAGGTTCACAGATTCCAAACTTGTTGTTCATATAGCTTGTCTTCTAGTATGACCGGTTTATTCGTTGTCGCAATCCCTCAAATCTAGGATTTCGGCTGAAATCCCTAAAGCGCTCTACTAATTGGTAAGTCGGTTTCGTCAACTATTTGAGCAAAACATGTCTCACCTTTAAACGTTGTATCTTCTAGACACGCTCTGAATCTGTGCAACAACTCCTCTGATAGTAGGAAGTTTTGTCCAGTGGTCTTGCAGCTTCGCTAAGACTTAATAAACTTACTTGGAGTTTACACAGTTGAAATTGCATTCTTCTCTTCATTCTTCCTCGCATTGAGTACTCTTCATATGACATTTTGACCTGCATCACAAGGTATTCCGAACTCAGTCAGGGCTATGCAAAATAAAGGCCGAAGAAAACCTTTTAGTGCTGAAAAAGCTAGGATAACTTCCTCAGACTAGCGAAGCTGACTTTTCCTCTTAAAGATATCTGTCAACACGGACCTGACTGGGTTTCGCTGGCATGACCCACGCTCTTCCAGAAGTGGTCATGGTTGCCTGACGATTTTGTTGCTGGGATTGGGAAATAACAACCCAGTGCGCCTAATATTGTTTCTAACAAGAACTACTTGATGAAGATCTCTCTAATAAAGAATTAATAATTCAGGTAGACAAACACTTGAAACCAAAAGTGCGCAAGGGTTTCTTTGTCCATAAATCCTACAATACGCGCATTCGAAGGGCTTGACAGTTACTCCTGAACAATCCACATTCAACCGGCGGCCGGAACATGTTTAGGGTCCGATTAGTCTGTCAGTTATCACTGCACAGCCGGCCGGTGATCAAATGAAAAATGGTCAGATCTGGCAGTGCAGCCTCAATGTTAGATCCAGTGAACTTTTCCTCGCCAGACCGGGCACTTTGAGTGTGCGCCGCTCCAGTACTCCGCTGTAGGCAATTTCACGGAACGACATATTTTATTACAGTGGCGGCCTCTACAGCATTCCGCCTTCAGCTGAAGCCAGCGTGTTTCAGCGAAGCATAATTCGCTCAACTCGGCAAGCTAGCGCTTTTCCCTGGGAGTATTTGCCTCCCCGAAGAAAGGTTTCAAGCCCAGTATTCAGACCTTGTTAGACGTGCCTCCGACGTCGAGGGTAAAGAAGTGACTTTGTAAGATCCGTCCTATCGTGACAGCAACAGTCTCCGGCAGGAATCGGTCCTTACCAAGACGTGCGTCCACGACTCAAGATCCCTGAACATGCTGGCCACATTTTTGACATAGTTGACGAGTGGCGATTGTTTGATCAGGCTCACGGCGTTTCTGAGTAAATGCAACTGACCGGTTGAATTGATGCTCGACCGAACTGAGTCGCTGGGAAGTTTCACGTTCTCCCCGTAGTAAAATCCTCGAGGCTGAATGTTCGTAAATCAAGTAGGACGAGAGGCAGGACTTACGACCAGGAAGGATAGCCTTTCACCATTATAGCGGCCTTTAACGTAAATGTGCCGTCTTTCGGCAATCCCGTTGGACTGTGGGTGGTTTTCCGGTGGCGTTTGAAGCGTTGGAGTTTGAGTAACTCCGAGAAAAGAGAGAATTCAAACTGCGTTCGCTGGTTACCTTATCGTGGAATCCATTCTCGACAGAGGGCCTCGGTAGATGATAGTGCTTAAATGTCTTTTAGGAGAATCACCTCTGGCCACCGCGTGAACATATCGAAGATTGTAAAGCAATACCTGAAACCGTTCGAGTCTCGCAATGGGTCAATTATGTCGCATTGGATGGCGTGGAAGCGCTTGGTGGACCAGAGGAAAACATCTACTTCTTTTCTCACATGCTTCGAAATATTGAATTTCTGGCATGCCATTCACTGTCTGGCCCTAGAGTTGATGTCCTTATGCAGTGACTATCCTGTTCATTATCTGGATACCTGGGTGCAACAGATTGTGAACGGCGTTAAATACTCGCTTGCGGATAGCATCGAAATGTATGACCTTGATCCCTTTTCTTAGGTCTCGCAGTATAATGTGGAGGTCGATCCAAAAATAGGGAACTCCCTGAAAGTGTACTTGCAATTACTTCTCAGGCCCAGAAGAATTGCCTCGTCTTTCGCCGCCTCCGCAATTACCGTGAAATCGATTGTGGCGGGGATCTTGATCTCCTCAATACGTGACAAAGTGTCAGCAGCTATGTTGTCACACATGTTGCATGTCGAAGGTCAACTGGCTTATGAAGTTCAGGAACTTGAGTTGGTGAGGAGACACTTTGTCGGGCTTCTGCTTTAAGACAAATGTAAGGCTTCAAGTCCGTGCATATTATCGAGGTAATGCCAGAAGCCTGGCGCCCAGCAATTGTTGCTTGGTAGACTCAAATGCCTGGATAAGCACTGTTGAACACGCAATTATTCGAGTATCTTTAGTTTTCGGCCCAGACAGATAATTTTTTAGGATCGATCGATGGTGGACGGCACTGGGCGGGAAACGACGGTCCAGGCTTAGCATGCCCAAGAACCTTCTTAGATCCTTAACTGTTTTGGGAAGCGGAAAGCCACGTTCTCTGAGTCTGGTTGGATGCAATCAGGTGTTATATTGTGGACGACAACTCACTTGCGGTTGAAAGAAATTGCAATTTTCAATGTTGCCTCAAGGAGGCGTTGAAAAATGCACTGGAGGTGCGCTATATACTCAGACTCTGGAGAGGAACACCATCCATGTAAACGAAACAAAAGTTTAGGTTTCGTATAACAGAGTGGATGGATTTCTGAAACGTTTGTGCTGCATTGTGCAATCCCAAACTCATGATTTTCGCCTTGAAGGGCAGAAAAATGTTGATGACCGCCTCCAGTTGGTGTCTCTCCTATAAATGTTTTTTGATGTCCTCAAAATTTTCCATTGGACCTCCCGACGATGCAAGTTCAAACTTAGATACTAAATCGATTAACTATCTCTCCCACTTCCACTATCAGTCTGTATCGCTTAAACTGGAGCAAGTAAGCATTGCGGGTAACATCAATACAATTATTGAGGGACATTTCCGCATTCCAAAATCCGATCATGTCGAAAGCAAAAGGTCGTAACCGAAAGATTACTCCGCCTCCTACTCATGTCAATCGTTTCCGAAGCAAAAATAATCTTCACCTATCTTATCTAACCACCTTGCATGGCAAGCAAGAAATATCCCAAATATCCTAAACCTACCTATCCTAAATTTTTGGCCCCCTACATGAGGATGGACGATTCCGTAGCCTACACAATGACGAAATCTATGAGCGATACCATGACCGACCGGTTGTGGACAAAATCCGGTCACCTAATCTCTATGGATGCGGATGATCCCACCCGGAAAATCTATAAGGGCAATATCTACGGTAGAAAAAGAAAACGAGGCAGACCCTGCCTAAGATGGAGCGATGGCGTAGGCCAGGACGTCAGACAGCTTTTAGGGATATCGAATTGGTGGACCTTGGCGCAAAACCGGGATGTCTAGAGTTCCTTATTAAGGCAGGTCTAGACCGGATACCGGTTGTTGCGCCGTTGATGATGATGATGATGAAAGGACGAAGATGCTGCCATTGGTTCTTACTTGCTATCCAAAAAAACAAATAAAGCAAAGTCCGCTGAATGATTCTGGTAGTTAATGGATGACAACTTAATTTTCCAGTAACTTCTATCAACACCGATCTAGGGATGCACGCCAACCAACGTCCAGTAGCTTACCCTCTCTGAAGTATTTATCTGCAACGGATATGAGGCAGTTTATATGCTAGTCTAAAAGCTAGTTAAACGCTACGAATCGATGTCACATTCCGTGACGAACGATATCAACTCAGGGATCCCAACCAAGAGGGCAATTCTCTGCTATAAGTACTCCGTCAGCACAATAACTCTGCACAGTTCCATTAGTTCCACAAGTGATAGTTCCGAGTGTGTATCAGCAATTACTATTGCAGAAATCATACCAGCTTGATATTGGAAATATGGCTTGATCAAACTAATACACAAATGTCAAAAACCCCTGCTGAAAATTAGTGCTTCCCCCATCTGAGACGAGAGAATTTAACGTTTTGTAGCTCTAAAGAAGTTTTAGCCATTTGAACTTAAAGGATGATCAAGGGCAACAGCGGTCATCCCTCTTGTCACCTCCTTCAAGATTCACAGATTCCAAACTTGTTGTTCCTGTATTTATTTGTTGTCCAATTTATTTCAATCCCTCAAATCTAGGATTTCGGCGGAAGGAAATCCCTACAGCGCTCTACTATTTGGTAAGTCGGTTTCGTCAACTATTTGAGCAAAACATGTCTCACCTTTAAACTATCTTCTAGACACGCTCCGAATCTGTGCAACGACTCCTCTGATAGAAGGAATTTTTGTCCAGTGGTCTTGTAGCTTCGCTAAGTCTTAATAAACTTACTTGGAGTTTACACAGTTGAAATTGCATCCTTCTCCTCCATCTTCCTCGTACTGAGTACTCTTCATATGACATTTTGATCTGGATCACAAGGTATTGCGAACTCAGTCAGGACTACGCAAAATAAAGGCCGAAGGAAACGTTACTTTTAGTGCTGAAAAAGCTTGGATAACTTCTTCAGACTAACGAAAATGACTTTTCCTCTTAAAGATGTCTGTCAACACGAACCTGACTACGTTTCGTTGGTATCACCCATAGATATGGTCACCGGACCGAGCACTTTGAGTGTGCGCCACTCCAGTACTCCGCTGCAGGCCATTTCACGCAACGGCATATTTTATTAAAGCGGCGGTCTCCACAGCATTCCACCTTCAGCTGAAACCAGGGTGTTTCAGCGAGGCATAATTCCTTCAGCTCGTTCCGCTGACGCTTTCCCCTGAGAGTATTTGTCTCCCGAAAGAAAGGTTTCAGGTGAGCTCTACAGATTTTGTTCGACTAGAGACCTTGTGTACCTCCAACGCCGAAGGTAGAGTACTGTGGACCTAGCTCAAGGACTTCATGAGGTTCGTCGTATCATGCCAGCAACGGTCTCCGGGAGGCATCGGTCCTTATCAAGTCGTACGTGCATGACACAAGATCTCTGAAAACGCTGGCCACGTTTGTCGCATGGTTAGCGGTGGTTTCATCAGGCTCGGGGTGTTTCTCACGAAATGCAACAGATTGTTTGGATTTATGGTTGATCGCACGTCTAGAACTGGATACCTGGGGAGTCTCAGGTTCTCCCCGTATCTAAGAGATTAGATATTGTCTGCTATTTGTAATTTAGCCTAAAATTGATAGACCAGCAGCTTCCTCCAAACTACAGTTTATATTTTTCAATGTAGATATATATTTCGGGAGCAACTTACCCGCTTCATCAGTACAAAGCTACCCGGCTCTCCTTAGAACTTTAAAAATGTTTCTGTTTTATTGACCCAGTCCGCTATCTGCCATACAACAAAGTGTTTCTCCTTAGTAAACTCATTACCACCCTCGTTGACAATGTGTACCGCGATACTTAAATATTCTAAGGTTTTCGCCTCGAAGGGCAGAAAAGTGTTGAAGGCAGTCTCCAGCTGGTGTCTCGTCTATTAATGTTGCTTGACGTCCTCGAAATTTTCAATTGAATTTCCCGACGATGCAAGTTTGAACTTAGATGCCAAGTCAGTAGCGAGATACCAACGACAGAAGAAATATCATTTATTTTCTCCCTCCCCCCGTCTCTGTCGACTGCTGGGCGGATTTTTCTATTAACTGGCCAGAAATTAATTAGCAATCCCTCCTAGTTCCTGTATCGCTAAAGCTGAAAAAAGTAAGCATTCTGGGTAGCCCCAACACCGTTTTCGAGAGATATTCGCATATTCTAGAATGCGAACATGTCGAAAGCAAAAGGTCGTTGTTTCCGAAGCAAAAATAATCTAGGCCTCTATCTCATTTAATTGGCTTTCACGGCAAGCAGGAAATATCTTAAATATTCCAAAGCCCAAACAAAAGCAGGATTGCTGAACTCAACAGATAACGAGGATATAGCATCCTCTCCTCTGCTCAATAGTAAATACTATTAGTCCGAGTGGAGTTTGCCCCACCTACTTCGAAAGATGCCTGCACCTTAGTGGTTCTTCCCGCCTTCTCTCTCAAACGGATTTTTTTTCGGTAAGGAGGTGAAGTGCATTTACGCACAATGTGCTGGACTCCTGTCTCAGACAGACTACTTGCTAAAGCACCGAACAAGTAGTAGTCAACCTCATCCTCGTTCCGATTAAACTATAGCCGCACGTCTTTTATGAGATGTACGGTCCATCTACCTTTTGATTCTCTTTCCCAAGATTGCTGCTATGCGCAGCGAGTACGGACTCTCTCTTCACAAGCTACAGGTTCCTTACTTACGATAGGCGAACATAATTCACAGAGTCCTCGTCTTTGTACTTACGCTAGACCCTTATGGGACATTTCCTTATTGAGGAAGTCAGCTCGTACTTCGGAACCGTAAAGGAGGACGGACTGAAATGCGTTCATCAGCAAACGATGCCTGCTGGATAAGGAACCTCAAAATTAGACATCAGCCGGCAAATCGCAAACATTCTAGTCGCACCTTGTCTGTGGTATTGCGAATCTGCGCGATGACGCTCATCTTTGTGTCTATCATGATACCAAAGTATTTCATCGCTTGTTACTACAGGACCATGGTATCACCAACCTAAATAGGGAGGACTGTGGATACAATCCCTTTGTTCAGCACAACGACTTCGGTTTTCACCAAAGCCAAGCCATCCATCTGCTTACTAAGATTCCCAGTTTGCACTGACCTTCCTCAACCGTGCATGTCGCAACCAGTACCACAACATCATCTGCGTATCAAATATGCAATTCACTAGGCATATCGAGTCCTAGAAGACTATCATATAAGGTGTTCAACAGGTCCTAACTAAGAATAGATCTCTGAGCAACACCCCCAATGTTGCCTTAATTCTGTGCTTTGCTTCCCGGTCTCGTAGGCACGGTCCTTTAAATAGTCCCTCAACATCAGTAATAGGTAGCCTGAAGTATAAAAACGATTTTTTAGTACCCCAAGCATGTGGCACCACCCCGTAGAATTGAAGGCGTTTCTTATTGTCTTCCGTAGCACGTTTTGCGTTAGTCAGTCGTGGCTTGATGAGCTTCTCAAGCAGTTTCCCCGCTGTATTCAACAGCAGACGATTCGCTAAGGGTGCTTCGGGGCCACGTTTGCTATTACTTAGCAGCATAAATATAGCAACCTTTCGGGGGAAGGGAAAAAAACCCGTTGTCAAACATGCGTTGAATGCGTCGAGTAGCAAGTTTGGCTTGTATTTACTTACGAGTTTCAACACTTAGCTGGGAATACTATCCGGTTCTGGCGGTTTTTCGTCTTTCATAGCTCTTCTGCTCCTTTGCAGTGAAGAGTGGACATTCTTCAATACTTACTCCTTCATCGACAGCGTCAGCTTGGACAAGGTAGGTACTCGGCTCCCTGTTAACGTCGTTGATGAGCTCCTACCAGCAGCACGCCTTATGCCTGTTAATTTCATTGCAGTCTTCCTTTCTTCTAAGCTTATACTCGGCGGATCTAAGCGTCATCTCGTCTTGACCTCTTGCACAGTGGGCAATCCGCCGAAGTCTGAGACAATTCCTTCGTAGGCGTGCAATTTTAGCAGTCCATCAGTACATAAGGGAACCGACGTATTACAAACTGCGGTGATAAGGCTCATCGTTGACTGCGATTCAGTCCAAGTCCTACTGCCTGTGCCTGGATCTTGTCGCTAATTTACCCCTTTTGAGGGAGCTTCGACAAATTTTTCAACGTAGATTTTCCTGATGTTCCACCTGGTAGATGTTTACCGGACGTCACAACATTGGAAAGGACCGTTTGCCATTTCAAAGGAAATGTACTGATGATCACTGACCATGAAAGCTCCCAGTACTTTCCATCGTCGGTTCGCTTACACTAAGGACTCCATAGCAGAAGTTACATCAAGGATAGTGCCCTTGCAACCAGGGCATCGGAATGTTAGAGTGCTACAAGTATCTAGAACAATAAGTTCTGTCCTGGTGGCCATCTCCAAAATCTGTCTGCCTCGAAAATTCGGACGAAGCACACCTCCGACTATAATTCTCCCTTCCGTGTTTCTAATCTCGTTATCCAAGGCGAGGAGCCTCTTTCGGTTAAAAACGTCACTTCTACACAACGAACCCAAACAAACCATGGACCATAAGCCCGCACTCGCAAGTTAAGCGACTAGCCTATTCCGAAAAGCTTGCACTGATTTGTTCGGTGTGAGGTGTATACTGAAAAACATCACATCCTCCTTCCTCCTCCAAACGAAGCCTGGATCATAGGCCCGCACTTGCACTCTCTCATGCAGATGGCAGCAGTACTAGATTTATGGACAGATCACGAAGGTGAACTCCTATCTGCGTATTGCTGGCCGAAAAGCAACAAGTCAGCTCTTCTTTTTTGCTCTATCTACCCCATCGGGTCGTGAGAAGTTTCACTCCTATGAATGTTTGATTGCACGATTTGGATCACGGAGCTTGACTTTTCGCACTATGTAATTCTTCTTTGAAAACCTTGCAACGCCCTAACCCGGGGGCATGAGTTACATCTTCTTTCTGCAAACCATGGTCCTTGCAAAGCACACCGCCTTTTTTACGACCCACAAGTTTTCACTTGTGTGTGCCTTGGTTCGCCACATTTGTAACACAAAGCGCTTCTGTCCTACCCTTGGCAAGCCCCTGTTATATACTCGTAAGCCCAGCGCTTAAAACGGCGAGTTAGAACTGCCTCCATCTTATCTTGTAAATGATCCGTCCGATGTTTATATTGCCGCAATGAAGAAGTTGGCTCGCTGTCTACTCAGGGACAATACCAATCACCAAGTTTTTTCCTCTGAAATTGACAGATGTCACTCCCTCCTTAAGGTTGCTCACACCTGGGTAATCACTTATCATCGCTTCCTCCAGTTCTTGGGTATTAGTGACACAATCCTGATCCCTTATTTCAAGGGTGCATATGGTTTCTAGGTCTTCGACCCAAGCTCAATAAGTATATCACCGGTTCGAGCCTGCCGGACAGATTTAACATCTACCTCAGCGTCTTCTGGTTTGTCCTTGTTGCGGACTTCTAGAAAAACTTCTTCGAAAGACCACCTTTCGTTTGGCTTGATGAGAATGCATTTGACCATGGTCTACATCTTCTCTTTTTATTTACGCTGATGTTTCCGTTGAAGTCGACTTCGACTTAGCTGCAGTGAAGCCACTACCATCACCATTCAACCTAGGTTGTTATTGCTGAGCTTTCAGATTTTTTTGACGCTGCTTGGTCCGCTTGGTTACCACTTAACGGAATTCTTCTTGTTGCCTTCTCGTCGGCAGATCCATACTGTTTTCTCCTCGACTCATTTTGTCGAGTGTTTACCCTCCCTTTGGTGGGCTGAGAGCATTGCTTTTCGTGCATTAGCGATGTGCTTTTTCCTCAGCTACTCTTCAGCTGTCTTCTAGGAGTTTCGCTGGTCTACAATAAGTTTCAGCAGTTTTTCCATCTTCATAATGTCATTTTTGGTATACATACTTTGCTGGAAGATGGTAGTAGCGTTAATTTTCCACCACCTTTTGAGTAACTCTTCTTTCTCTCCTTTTGTTCTTCGGGTGAGGTCCATCGTCTCCAGTGAGACTACTTACATTTCCGCCTGGTTGGGAAGTTCGTCACCCTTTTTTGCCGACAAAGGATCTCACGCAGCTCGGGATTTGTCCTCTTTTCCCGTAGTCCTTTTCCGTAATCGAATTCGATGGCGTCTCTCCTGTTTGATTACCAGGACTCCTAGCCGTTTTCGCCGTTGGGACAGTGGACCTTTCTACTTTTTTAGTAGGCAACCGCCGTAACTTTGTGTTTCTTCTTCTGCTGCCAGAAGCGGTAAGGGAGGAGTATTGTTGCACCTTTTTAAAATGTCGGCTATTGTAGACTGTGTTGTCGTGTTTGTTGTTGTTGTTGGCGCTGTCATTTTAATTTGAGTCCTAGCTGCAAGTCGTTATCTCCGCAGTCGCCTTAAGCGATTTCCGTGATTGTCCATGCGAGCAAATACTTATGGGAAATCGTGTTCAGAGCCGAGATCAGGCACTAGTCAGGAGTCCATTTTAATTGAGTCTGCACTGCTAACTTAACGGTGTCAACGCTTTGAACGTCCTTACAGCCCTGACGAGGTTTTTATCGGTATGGAGGCAGTAGTAACATTAACCTGAAAGCCGTCCCCAGGAGATGGCATGTTAGTTTATCACCGGGTTGACTAGTGGTTATCCGCGGCTACAAACTGGGAGGTGTGAGTCGACTTGGTTCAGGCATAACAAGGATCGTTCCCATCCAGCAACCTTGCCCTGTCTATCCACTGGGCTTGTGGTCCGTCTGGCCTCGTCTCCTCTCTCAAATGCCTACGGTGGAGCTAATATCGGCACTTCAGAAATTTGACAGTCACAAAGAAGAGGGTATATCTGATGTATGTCACTGGTATCCTCATCGTGTTAAATCTGTGTTGAATTTTTACTGTTGAATGTGGTCCAATTTATCCAAAAACTATGGGGGGCTCGACATTTCATTGTTAAAGCAACAAAAGGAATGAGACTAGAACAGTTTTTCAAAGGGCATTTTAAAATTTAATTCGAAGATATACAAAGGCATAATCACTTCAAGGTTTCAACATATGTAGGGGATTTTGTTCTAAGAGGGCTATGCTGTCTCTTCATTGTACATAAGATTTTGTCTTCCTATACACTAGGACAGTGACAAAATCCCTAAAGCTCAGGTGATGTTGTGTCAAAATGCTTCAACCCAATAAAGCAGAAAGACGCTCTATGGCCACAATACACACATATCAAAGCGTCCCCTCCCTATTTGTGGCAACAATCACCAAAAGGGATATTACCACTCTGCCTTTTGTTCATTCAAATGGGACACATATCCTAACATTTTCTCATTCGTAATTATGCTCCCCTAAAGAAGCTCTTCCAACCCCGTACTTTCTGTGTTTCCTTTGCTACATATCAATTTCTCAGAGGATTATTTCACCATCAGCCTGTACACACTAAACTACTTATATGTGGTATCGACCATATAATAGGTGCCAGAATCTATTTTGTTGCCTTGATAACGGTCCATTCTAACTAAAAATGACATGGGCATGGTCCTTATGTTTTTCAACATCGTGGGATTTGTCGGAAAAAGGGTAAGAATCTTTAAAGTGGCATGACCAGAGCATATCGGATGCAGACCGGACTTTAGTGAAAAAGGACCGGCGAGAGGAGAAGAAATATGAAAGTTTGAAACAAAAAAGAAAATTCTTTTTTTTTTTCTCCAAAAATATGTGTAAATAAAGTTTGTTTTCGTGTTGTTCCATTGTTTGTTGGGAGAATGAGGACACAAGTGAAGGACATCGTGAGGAGGGTGATGCTTTGTTAACTCAAGATGTCACTTCTTCATATTTAGGGCTAGTAGCATTCATCCACTTGACTTTTTCCCTTCACAATGGAAAAATACGCACCCCTTGCAAGGATAACCCCTGGACGCATGCCAGAAGCAATCAATCTTAAACACGCATAAATCCAGAAGTTTTACGTGATTAAATTTAGTTTAGGAGAATTCCAAGTTTGAAGTTTACAACGGAAAGTTCGATTAGTTTTTCAGTGGTTCGAATTTGGCGGAATCCATTATCCAAATTACAGCTCCTTCAATTTCTTTCATTCTACAAAGTCAAATCATTACTTTTCGGAAAAACGAAGAGAAATTATGGAAATACGAAGTATTTCTCAGAATATCAAATTAAGAATAAGAAAAAGGCATTTTCCTCTTCCGCTTGTCATTCTTGAAATTAAAGAAGCTCTTCAAGCGCCAACATGGAAGCTTTGGGGAATAAAGTTAATTTTCCAGTGCCAGCACAAATTAAACCAGAAATTAGAGGGCACAACCGATTGTGCCGTTTGATTCCTGCTAATTACGAAATTTCGCTTCAAAGGCGAAATCTAAGAGTGTAAGAGTAGAGAGTTCACTTAGAATGGGTCACTCTGGCAATAATAGGAATTGTATTGAGGCAACGGCAGCAAATCTATTAAAGTCAAGTGTCCTTTGCCCGGTACATACCTCGGAAGTCAAATGAGAGGCAATCTCAGGTCCTTGATTATTGAAGATTTGGGATTATCTGAATGCTTGGCATTGTAGGAGATTCTGGTTCGAAAATTCCGTAAGATGCCCTAATTGATCATCACTGTTTGATATGCTCCGGGAATTGAGTTCAACTTCAATTAAATATGTCAGACCTAAATTAGATACGAAGAAGGCTTGTATCCAATTGGCTGCGAGACTTAGGGAGACTGGCTACGAGACTTAGGGATGTAGCTCACCATATTCATTCCAACAGATATCATTCATATTATTAAATGAAGTTACTGTCAGTGTCCCTTCAAAACCAACTTGAGGAATTTTTTCCTGAACTTTTGGTCACATAATTAAGATACCTTTTACAAGCAGTGTCACCGTTTTCAACACGTCATAGATTACTTCCCACAAGAAGCCGTTGATGACCAAATCGAGTGGCAGAATTGGTATCCCCACTTCTTCCGCTAGGGAGCTGATAAATCTCCCCGCATTTTCAGCCCACAATTGTCTTCTCTCTCTCGTTGCCTTTTTCTCACTTACTCCACAATCATCCTTGCGAAGGTACGCTACAACGCATAGCGTCTACTAATGGCTTATGTTCGCTGTCAAAAATCATTATTAAGATATCTTCCGTCCATGGGGCCTGGGATATGCTGAAAGTAGGTCAGGCTTCAGAGAACTGGGGAAAGGACTCTGTCTCCAAAGATACATCTCAAAATGGGTGGCCTGTCCAGCGAAGGAGATAACAAGGACTGAAATACTCAACAAGCTACTAGGATGCGAACGGCCAAATAAAGAGGAAATCTAGTAAAGTGATTCGGTCCCGGACAGGGACGACAAGCCCAGTACCTTCAAGTACTGATGTTTCGGAAAGGGGCACAAAGAAAATAGCTGAAACTTTGTATTTGGCAATGGATATAAGCCGAGTGAGGACGACTGTCGACTGCCCTTGCGAAAGCTGAAGAGAAAAAGCGTTCTGCTACCTTCCTTCAAAAACACGTCAGTGAAGGCATTGAAAACGAGCTGATGGAACTGGAGGAACTCGGTCTAGGCCTGCCTTAATAAAGAACCCCAGACATCCCGGTTTTGAGTCGAGGTCCACCAATTTGATATCCCTAAAAGCTGTCTGGCGTCCTGACCTACGCCATCGCTCCATTTTAGGGTCTGCCTCGTTTTCCTTTTCTACCATAGATATTGCCCTTATAGACTTTCCGGGTGACAACATCCTCACCCATGCGGATTAAGTGACCCGCCCACCATAACTTATTGAGCCGAATTTTATCCACAACCGGACGGTCATGGTATCGCTCATAGATTTCGCCATTGTGTAGGCTACGGAATCGTCCATCCTCATGTTGGGGGCCAAAAATTCTTCGGAGAATTCTTCTCTCGAACGCAGCCAAGAGTTCGGAATTTTTCTTGCTGAGAACCCAAGTTTCCAAGGAATACATGATTACTGGCAAGATCATAGTCTTGTACAGTAAGAGCTTTGACCCTATGGTGAGACGTTTCGAGCGGAACAGTCTTTGTAAGCTGAAAGAGGCTCTGTTGGCTGACAACAACCGTGCGCAGATTTCAACGTCGTAGCTGTTGTGATTTTCGACCCTAGGTAGGAGAAATTGTCAACCGTCTCAAAGTTGTATTCTCCTATCGTTATTCTTCCTGTTTGACCAGTGCGGTTTGATGTTGTTGGTTGGTTCGTCTTCGGTGCAGACGTTTTTTTTTTTTTTTTGGGGTAGGGTAGGTGAATGCATTTACGCATACAGTGTTGGACTCCCGATTCGGTACGTCGTCGGACTACCAACTAAACACCTCCCCATCGTCAGAGAGCTAGCCTGGAACCGTTTGTGACATTACTTCGGGCCAGCCCCCGAACTCTCCCGCCTTGCGGAGCCTTCAAATCAGGGAATTCTTTTCACCAACGGGAGGGGAGAGGAGGAAGGGAACTGTCAGTTCAAGGAACCCCCTGCCATCCGGCTCCTCCACCGGTCGAGTTCTATCTTCTTAGCAACGAGAAGGGCCCGAACGTAATGGGCAACACGGTTCCAGCTGTCAGCAGTCCTCAGCATCTCTTCTACAATGTTGTCTGGAGAGAGATCCCCTGTGTTTAAATTGAGCTGCTGACGAACCCCATCCCACCTTCCACAAGAAAAAAAAGTGTGGTGGGCATCGTCCACAACTCCATTGCAAAACACACAATCCGGAGAACGCGCCTTTCCAATCTTGTACAGGTAAGACTGAAAATGTCCATGCCCACTTAAAAATTGGGTAAGGAAATAGTCAGTCTCACCATGCTTCCGATTCAGCCACGCACCTAAGTTGCCGATGAGCCGCGCAGTCCATCTGCCTCTAGTTTCATTTTGCCAAGAGAGCTGCCACTCGTCTAGAGTGTGTTGCCGTTCTTCGCAAGCAACCACCTCCCTTGGCTCATCTCCCTTGCGCTTGTATAAGGCCTGACGCTCCCTAACAAGAAGGGCAACGGGGATAACTCCCGCGATCACCATCACGGCCGGTTCAGAGACAGTGTGGTACGCAGACGCCACCCGTAAAGCTCTCCGTCTCTGTACTTGCGCGAGGCGTCTACGATATACCTCTTTGTTAAGAGCGCCAGCCCATACCTCTGCGCCGTAGAGCAGGGCAGACTGCGTTGAGCTCATCAGGAGACGTCGCCTACTAGACGTAGGACCCCCAATGTTTGCCATTAGCCTACTTAACGCCGAAACTCCAGCCGCAGCCTTGTTCGCTGCTGCTTGGATTTGCTCAGAAAAGCTCATCTTTGAGTCAAGAGTCAACCCGAGGTACTTTACCGCTGATTTTGACACGATTATCGACTCGCCGAACGATATGGGACGCAGGATCGGAATTCTCTTCTTAGTCAGGATGACTACTTCGGTTTTTTCCAGTGCAAGGTTGAAACCATGAGTAGTCATCCATCCGCTTACCCGTCACATCAATATGCCGAGTCTGATCGGTGCAAACGTTGCCACCATATATTTTGTCTTGCCTTCATTGATGTGCAGCGCAAGATCTCGCGCCGCCTGCTTGATCTGGATGAAGGCAGTTTGTACGTGTCACGTCGTTCTTCCCATGATATCGATATCGTCAGCGTATGCTAGTAGCTGGGTGGACATAAAGAGGATCGTACCTCTTGCATTTACCTCAGCATCACGGATCACTTTCTCGAGGGCCAGGTTAAAGAGGACACATGATAGGGCATCACCTTGTCGTAGACGGTTGTTGATGTCGAATGGTCTTCAGAGTGATCCTGCTGCTTTTATCTGGCCTCGCACATTGGTCAGGGTCAGTCTTAATAGCTTTGTCGGGATACCGAATTCTCTCATAGCCGTGTACAGTTCTACCCTGGCTATGCTACCTTAGGCGGCTTTAAAGTCGATGAACAGATGGTGCAACTGTTGTCCATATTCCAATAGTCTTTCCATCGCTTGCAGCAGAGGCAAAATCTGATCTGTTGCTGATTTGCCTGGAGTGAAGCCTCTTTTCTGGGCGTATGGGGCTATCCGGCCTAACAAGATAGCGGAGAATATCTTATAGATGGTACTCAGCAACGTGATAACTCAATAATTGCTGCACTGTGTGATATCTCCCTTTTTATGGTAGAGACAGATGCCTCGTTGCCAGTTGTCAGGCTTTAATTCGCTGTCCCATACCTTGAGCACAAGTTGATGAACCACTTGGTGTAACTGGTCGCCTCCATATTTAACCAATTCGGCTGTAATTCCATTGGCCCCTGGCGACTTATGATTTTTTAGCCGATGAATTGCACGGACGGTTTCTCCTAAACTTGGTTGTGGCAGTATTTGTCCGTCGTCTTCAGTTGGCGATATGTTCAGTAGCTCATCAACGTACTCAACCCATCATTCCAATATGCCCATTCTGTCGGACATCAGATTTCCCTCTTTGTCTCGGCAGGATGAGCATCGAGGTGTATAACGCTTCATCCTGTTGACTTGTTGGTAAAACTTGCGCGCCTGGTGCGGTTGTTTCCTGTACTTTTCTAGTTCATAGACTTGTTGGTTCTCCCAGGCTTCCTTTTTCCGTCTGTGAAGTCGCTTCTCCGCTCGACGGAAATTCGAAATTCACTATCCAAAATCCATGAGGTTTTGAGGCTTAGGATCAGCTAAAAGTAAGCCAGGCTTCAACGAACTGGGAAAGGGCTTTTTCCCCAAGGATACGATTGTTCCTGACGATTACGGCCACTCAATTAAGAACAAAAAATTATAAAATCGAGGAGATAATAGGGAAAGAGCAAGATTTGGCTGTATTTGGTCCCATGGCGAAAGTGTGAAGCCCGCCCAGCGGAGGAAATAGCAAGGGCTGAAATACTCAACAAGCTACCAGGATGCGAATGGTCAAATAAAGAGGAAATCTCGTAAAGTGATTCGGCATACCGGACAGGACGACAAGGGCAGTAACTTCAAGTGCTGCTGTTTCGGCACAGAGGAAATAGTTGAAACTTGGCATTTGGCAATGGATATAAGCCGAGTGGGAGCACTGTCGATGGTCCTTGCGAAAGCAGAAGAGAAAAAGCGTTCTGCGTTCTTCCTTCAAAAACACGTCAGTGAAGGTATTGAAAACAGGATGGTGGAACTGGAGGAACTCTTGGATCACATCTCCTCCTATAGACAGACAGAAGACACACGAAAAACGCAAGAAATCGGCCTTTTCTCTGAAAATACCGCAAGTGTCAAACGAATCTTCTTCTTTTTCTTCATCCAATGATTGTACTGGCCCAACCAAATTTCCAGTATAAATTATCGGCTTCGGTGTTTACCTCATCGTGTCAAATAGATGCAGAGGTCGATTGGAGGATTGTTCCCCTTGGTACGTATGGTACGATCAATCCAGCAAATATATCTCCTCTGGTCTTTACCACCAATTTGAAAGCAGTCCGTTCAGTCTGGGGGCTGCCTTGTCTGGTATTCTGGTACAAACTCCTCTTTTTGGTCACTCTCTGAGTAATTCAGTATCCATGTTTGCTGAAGCAATAGTCCTTAGATAACTTTCAGCAAGAGAGTAAGGTGCGCATGTGCGGATATATGTGGTCTCCGCTTCGCTATAGGCAACCTCCTCCCCCCCCCCAGGGGTAGGTATCTGCCCTTGAACAAAGTTCCCTCCCCGTTTACTCTTGCTTCACTCAATAGTCAACTTGAAATTTGCCATAAGTGTACAAATAAACATAGAACTTTTTCACCCACACAAAGCCAATAATTGACAGACTTGTTGAATTTCACATAGCTTGGCGTCCGTATAACCAGGATGCTGCTTTATCAGTCAAACCTTTGACCACTATATTTTAATCTTAAGGATTCGGTAAGTTTCAGATGTAAGATTTGACCCGGGGCTTTCAAGTAGTCGCTGTGGACAAATCCTGCGGTGACCCTACAATGATTGGGGCTGATTTGAATTGTTATAATCTTTGTAACGCAGTTTATGCTTCCTTAAGTTTCTAGCATTTACCATTTTCGAGGTAAACCCCATTATTGGGGTGACAGAGCCGTTGTGCGCCCGCAAACTACTATTGCCACCGACCGACTGTTACTTTCCGGACTCATCCATTAGACAATAAGTGGATGGTAGATTATCCTCCTTTACCAGCGCGACACGTACGATTTGAATATCGAGGAAATATCATTGTCATCATTTCCTTCGATTTTGAAATGTAGCCAAGGACCTACTCGTATTTGTTGCGTTAGTGAAACATTCGACAGATTCTTCAGAGTCTCTGTCAATGCTTCAACGTTTTTAACCAGAGACCTGGAGCTGACGATTGGCTACTACCCGGGGTGACCGCGTGATATCGGCATTGTCAGCGTCACTGAACAGTCGATGGATCAAACTTATCAAACTCTAAAGCGCACAGGCGTATGGGGAAAGCCAAGCCTGAAGTCGTGAATTCAAGCACGTGGATCCTGTCTGGTTTGCGACGTCCACTAATGTTCATATAATATCCTAAGCATTAGCGGCATCTTGATGTGATAGATGGGGGGTGAACCAGATGAACATAGACTTTAGAATGTTGAAGTTGACCTCCACTCACAAGCAGGAGAGGAGAAATTTGATTCGCTTTGTCACTTTTATAAGGCCTTCTTCCTACGTGCTGCGATAAAATAATTACGAACGTGAACTTTGCTACTTTTGATACGAGCACAGACCTCTGCTGCGGATGCCTATATCCTGGTGCTTAAGAAACGGTGGGGGGTTACGATGGGACTGGATGCCAAGCCTGAACTGTCACGACCGGCAAAAGATAAATAGATGACCTTACTGAAAAGTCATTTATTATTAGTTTAATGTGAAAGAAAAGCTTTGGCTCCTTTAATGCAATGCAATTTGTCAAAAAATTCGGCAGGAATGCCAGAGGTTTCCTGCAATGAGTTTGTTATAATTCCAGAGAAGAAGATAGGGATGACGTCCTACAAATTGGCACGGTTCCTCGCACGGTTTTATTAAAGTCATCCAAACTGCACTGTTGTCATGCGCGGACTGTATTGTATGGGCCTGTGGCTCGAAGAAATGGTCCACATGCTCTCCGTATATAACGAACTACCTGAAATGTCGGATGACGTACCTCGGTTAGCGAGTTTGCGTTAGGGGCTGGGATTAAAGCATTGAAATAAACACGCAAGTTCTGTAGTGCAGTTCATTTATCAGTCAGAAGTCTGCCCCGCCCGGATTGACGGATAACAGCTTTTCAATGAGATGCGGACTGTAAGCCAAGTTTGACGTGAAATTTTGGAATGTTCCTTCACCTGTCAGGACGCAGTTGAAATGTAAAGAAGATGCGCACGGAATAAAATTCTTCCTCCCTTCATCCTCGACAAAGTGCGCTGCAAATAACTACAGAAGAGGCTAGAGAAATCACACTGTCATACGTTGGTCGAAGACAATATAACCAAATAAGGCCACGGTTTGTAAGGTTGTCATCTTAATCTGGTTTTATGATGCATCCCCAGACGTTCGCGTCAACGAAGACGTAAATACTTGACGGTACTCCACAAGTCAGACAAACCAATTTAAATGCTCCTCGACTCCGCAATTCTGGGAACACCAAAATGATTGGTGCGAGAACCATTGTATCCCGCTTGGTGATGAACATAGTGCCTAGTAATCGCTAGGAAATGTGTGGCATGCCAATCCAGCGAACATATCAATTTCCACCAAAGCATGCCAAGGCCATCTCGGTCGACGTTTACCGCAGTTGGACTCTCAGAGGCAATCGAATATTTACGAAGTCTGGTTGGTATTCTCAGCTGCGAAGATGTCGAATCAAATGTTGATCATCAGAGCTAACAAAAGTTTGAATCTACTCTGTCGCAGAAGAACAATGGCACGATTCTGCACCTGGAATAAAGCCGAAAATTACAATTAATGTGAAAGTGTCCTGGAACAATAGGGGAGCAAATAGCATAGTTGAAGAAGACTTAGTGTCTCCACAGATAATTACCAGTTAGAAATTCTTTAAGGTGCCGTTGAAGGAGCTGCTTTTTTATGTCCGGAGATTCTGGAAATTCTACCTTGTCTAAACCCAGGCAGTACACCTGAAACCCTGAACCCTTATGAACTCCATCCTTGAATTGGTGATTTTCGGAAGAAGAGATGTACACTCCCTGGTTGTGCTACGCCTTCGCCACGATTGGGGCGACCAGCGGGTCGAAAGGTTCATTATTTGCCACTTCGGAGTACTTCTAGTTATCCACGAATTCGGTAAAAGAATCATGAAAGGCCCTGCCGAAATAAGTTCTCGACGCGCAGGGAACTCTGTTTTACGTTCCGATTTAGGCTCTGAGTGGTGTGAATCAAGCCGAGATGTATTATGGGTGGATGTTATCCAAAACCAATTTTAAGACTGACTTAGTTTTGAGCGTTGAGTAAAACTTAATCAAGATACAGAGTACGTCCTTTCTAAAACTAGTTTGTTAGTTAAAATGCCGCAAGGCTCCAATCATCTGGTTAATATACATGTTCAATTAATTTTCGAATTTTCTTAGAATAATATTCCGACTTATAGTAATTACTAGAGATACATTGATTCAATGATAATACCTTATCGATTGACATAGCCGTTGGGAATTGTAAAGATAATTGGACATACGAATCCGCACATTAAATTAGATATCATCTAAGATTATCTTGATAGAAAACCCTCTTCATGTAAGCAATCATAATCAACTGTGTAGTTTTCAACATTTTACTACTACTTTAAAGTGGAGATAGCCAACATGGAGCTCGAACGACCGACCACTTTGCGGATTGCACTTCAAAGAGAAAAAACTTTTTTCTGCTAGATGAATTACGCTCAAATCCATTCTCTTTCGCGTGAAGACTACCTTGAGTGTAACATGCCACTCCGTTCCACATGTCCTCAATTTTCAGCAGCCTCACTCACTTCCATCGCATTGGCATTCCCACCATCAGCAAAAGAAAATTTGTGCCCGACATCATCTACTCCATTCTGGCAATAAATGTAATCGGGAGACCGTGACTTCCTGATTGTGTGCAGGTATGCCTGAAAATACCCGCGCCCTCTGAGCAGCTGGGTTCGATAATAGTCAAATTCATTGTACTTTCGATTGAATCACGCCTGCACCCCTTTAATGAGAAGCGCAATCCATCTACCCCTCGATTCTCTTTCCTAAGATTGCTGCCATACGCAGAATGTACGGGCTCTCTTTTCACGACGCTAGATTCTTGAGCTGTCATCGACGCAACCTTCATTTTGCGCGAGGCCCTTCCTGGATCACATAGAGCAAGGCATGGTCCTTTAAATAGTGTTCGTCATACGCTGACAATGATCCGGGGTCGCCTTTACCCTTCCTTATCAGCACAATCCTTGCAACCTTTGACCGACAGGAATATACACCCACCTCAACATGTTTTGAATCCGCTGAGTAGGAAGTCCGGCTTACAATCATGTAAGTTTCAGCTCTTTGTTGGAAATACCATTCAGCGCTGGTGCTTTCCTGTCCTTCGTGGATAGGAGCACCACTTCTAGTTCCTTTATAGTGAAAAGAGCGCATTTCTCAATATTCCCCCTTTCGCTGACAGCATGGGTGAACAGGAAAAAGTACCAGCAAGGTTTCTTGCGTCTTCACGGCACTGCTTCCATGGAACAGAGTGACTGATGACCACCGAGTTTTTTTGGTAACCAGCTGGTTCCTGAGGTCCCACGGCTCCCTTTTAACGTCCTTGTCCATTACGCAGCGTGCTTTCTTCCTGCTGACTTAATGGCAGAGTTCCTTTTTCTCCCGTCACACCATTGGCGTTTCAAACTTTTTCTCGACAATGGACTCGTCACATAGCTCGAAGTTTACCAACTTTTCTCGTGGCCCCTTTTCTGACTTCGAATTCGATGTCGTTTCTCTTTTTTGGCCGCCAGGGCTCTTACCATCTACGGTGCCACTCCTTTCTCACTTCTAGCTACCTTTTTCGTTGATTCAGTGAGCCTTTCTAAGGGGACTAGAGTAGAATTTTCCACTTTAGATACCAGAAGCGGTGAGCGTGGCGTTTTGCTGCTCTTTCTAAAAGTATCGGCTATTACCGGTTTTGCCGTTGTCCAGATTGGAAAATTCACAACAAAGTTTCTTGTGAAGTTCGCCTTGCATGTCCGTGGGGAATATCCAGGACTGCCGAGGTATTTGATCTAAGATATTACTGCTTCGCTGTCCAGCATCCGGATTCACTTTATCTGACTGTAATTCACACTCCGGTGTATTTATTATGGCAGTGGGGAAGGCGGGAGGGTGCAGTCCCTGTAGCACCCTTCACATGCGGCTCTTTGAATCCTTTTAAGCTTCGTTCTGTGGTACTTTTTTATCAACGCCGGCCAGCATAAAATATAACTTTGGGTTATGATAAGACATACCAGAACTGAGTACATCCAGAGAACCATCCTCGGATGGAGACCGTATTTCCTTGCGTGGGTCTTCTCGCAGGCACAGGCGTTTTTAATAAACACTTCTATGTTTCCCTAATTTAACTTCGGATCCAGGATTACCTTATTACTTTACGTAGGAGGAAAGAGCCACTCTTTGTTAATTTAGCCACTAGATGCGGAGCACTTTTGGGGTGTGCCTCTGCTCACAGCTCTGTGGCAACCTCTCAGATCAGACTCTATTGTTCTTGCTCTTAGCATAGATACTATTCAGTGCATTAGATGTTCTTGCAATTCAATATTGGTCAACGATTTCTTAATGGTATTGGTACTGACGTCGCCCTATGCTCCTTCTATATTCAGGAAAGCAGCTAGAATATAATGCTTGAACTGTAATGACCGGTCAACCATGCCAATTACCTCGTGAAAAGCAGTTTCTGTGGAATCGACTTTGAGGTAAAGGTGCTGGGGTTTAGAGAAAGGCATTCTCTGCGTAAACCTCCTTAACTGAAGGTCCAGAATACGCTCTAGAATCTCTAACATGAAAGAGTTGTGACCGATTGGTCGAAAGTCCTTCGAGAGCTGATGACTGCTCGCGTCCGCTTTCGGTATGAAAACCACGTGCGCATCTCCAAGACTGTGGTATGTACCCCAAAGAAATACAGTTCCGATAAATTTCGACAAGCCACGGCACAACCCTTTCCTACTACTTTTGCAGCATGACTGTCATTATACCATCTAGAACGGGAGACACATGCGGGAAAGCTATTTACAGCTCATCCGATTTTATCCTTGATAATCACCAATTTGATAATCTCGCACGACAGGGGCTGGATACCTCCCAAGCAAGGCTCTGACTCGAAATCTTCCTCGTCTAAACTAGCAACTCCAAGGTTTCACCAGAGCATTCAATCCAGAAGCCTTGCAACTTTTTAAGAAAGGATGGTCCCCTATTCCTTGGACAGAATATTACTGAACCTCGCAGATTTTTTGGTACTTTCAATATTCTGGCAATAGTAAAACCAGGAACGCCACTTGACAGTCTTGATGGCGGATTTGTACTTCTTTAGAGAGTCTCAGTATGGATGCCAATATTGTGCCTGTAGATGGTGAAGATCTACCTGGTCTGCTTCTTGAAGCTAGACAAATAAAGGAACACCACGGCACAATGTTTTCTTCCTGTATTTAGCACGGCAAGGCGATTTTCCGGAGCCCCGATCTTTGACTCCAGTCTTACTAACTTGCGTTTGTTTTTGATAACTTGACCAAACTTCATCCTGGGGTCTCCTAAAGGGGTTGAGACATCTGTGGCGAGATTTAGACTGGAAAGTATTAAACTCTGATCTGACAAAGGTCTCAAACACTCTCCAGTTCCCTACCCTCAGAATCCCATTGTCGGTTAATGGGGTGATTGGGCCTTCTCCCAACGGTCACAGTTCTTGGAACTGGAAAAGTGAAAGGTTGGCGTACTGCCCCTGATACACACCGATAGATTTGTGTCAATAACAAAATTAAAGAATGATTCACCTCTTTCGTTGATTTCTGAGCTGCTCCAAAGGGTATAGAGCCAACAGGTTGGCCTTCTCATCAAATTTTGCTGTTCTTCAGGCGGAGCTGATCAATCGTGAGCTATGTAAGCCAAAGAAATATATACGTTCTCCGATCCAGCGGACCCTTCCTGGCGAGAGTTCATGCCCTAGGTCTGTAAAGACCAGGGTCTGTGGAATAAATTATAATATTGGCTTTCGAACCCTTTGAGGACTTGGTCGTCTCCGATCCTGTTTAATGATTAGTGCTAATATTGTTAGTTTTTCTTCGGTCAGTGTTACGTAGACGTCTTCCTCTAAAAAAACACCGGAGCTTGAGCTCACTTGCATTTCGAGTACTGCAGATTTACCTGCATGATCTACTTGCATAGGGAGCTCAGCAGTCTCCGTTGGTCCGTTTATCTTCATTTTCTCCAACAGTTCGTTGGTGCCATCGACTGGATCCAAGTCGTCCGATTTCACAAAGCGGAACCCTTACACCTTTGTGTTCCTGACTCCGAACCACACTTTGTAAGTTGCCTTTACCAATACTTCGAGGCACTCTCCCTTTATACGGAGCAGAAAAGGTTGACGGTTCGGCTGGTTTCTCCTCTTTGATGTGTGCCAATACTAAACTCTAGTATTGTTCGTGATAACTTCACCAAACTTCATCCAGTCGATCGTCCTGGGGTCTCTGAAAGGGTTAGAAATCTCTGCGGCGAGATCTAGACTGGAAAGTATCAAACTGTGATCTGAAATCTCTCCAGTTCTTTATCCTAAGAATACTATTGCCGATTAATGGGGTAATATCAAGGGCCTCTTCCTAACCGTCTTTATACTCTGAGCTGGAAAACTGAAAGGTTGGGGTCCAGCCCCGTTACATACATCACACCAACAGTCTTGCATGGGAATCCTAAGGTTTTGAAGGTACAAGGATTGTATTAACTTGCCCTTATCTATGCGGATCTTCGGCAATGGATGCCAGCGACCGTCTTCCTTTGAATCTTGTCATATGGAATGACTTTGAGCCCTCCTTGGTATCGCTGATCTTAGTGACACACGAACGGAGAAAGTCCATAATTTGGAACCCACGGACCAAGTCAGAAGAATCGAAGCAGGAGATGGATCCTCCCTATTCGCCCTTGCCGTACAGGAGATGCTCGATGACCATCTCCCAAAGCCTGCCCTCTACAGTGGTGCTCATCTCCAGCACAAGTTGCTAGTGAAATTGCAGTCGCCAGTCCTACACGTAAGTGGCCCTTAGTCAAGTCGTTGAAAGGTTTCACAGTTCGTGGCGCATCGGCTGGCTATCGCTGTTTATATGTTTACAACTTGCCATCCGGACCTTGCACACTCTGTTCCACTTGTGTTGTGGTTCGACCTCGACCTGAGAGCGGTTGCGATTGAAGGTTCTTCAACAATTGCCTATTATTTAACGAGGTCCCTTTCATCCCGTTCGTCGACAATATTGGCCAACTTATTTTTTGCAATCTTATTCAGAATATTTATGCCCTCCTAGTAGTGGATTTTCCGCATGGCCTCAATTGATCTTTGCTTCTTAGCCGGTTTCCGGTGACCAACATTCTTATCAGCACTTGCTTTTGAGGGACCCTGACAGTTTCAGGATTACTACGTCTGGTACTACGCTACGGCTGGCATTGACTGTAACGCATTCGACGGCTACTGTCTCCCAGCAGCTCGTCCTTAATTTTTTTTATTTTCCGTTAAAGTAGAATCCATCCTAGATCCATAGAGTCCTGAAAAATGTCCACCCTGGTTAGCCTTGCCACCAGGGTAGTTAGTTAGTTAGTTTAGTTAACTGGGGGGAGCCGCAGCCACGAGCACTCAGGCCATTATTAGGCCCATTGTACTATCCCCGTAAGTTGCCTATTCAATGGCTTCCCGCCTACGGTGTTCGCAGGCTTTAGCGAATCTGAGAACATTCTCCAGAGGCAGAGAGTGTGCAGATTCTTTATTGAAGAAAACCTTGCCAAGGTGTCTTCGTCTGAGATCTGAGGATGCCGGGCAGCTGCATAAAAAGTGCAGGGCCGTCTCCTCCTCTTCCTCACATTGGCTGCACACAGCCGAAACCACTACCCCAATCTTTTCCATATGGTAGTTTAAGGGGCAGTGTCCCGTCAAAAGCCCTACGGTTTTCATGTCCGACTTCTTAAGAGACAACAAAAATGCCGCTCTAGTGGCTCTAGGCTCCTTCACAAGGATTTTCGCTTGCCGGCAAGAGTCCAAATTTTTCCACTCGGTTGCGTGAATCCTTGCAATTTCACCCTTCAGAGTAGACTTGACAGTAGATGGTCGGATTCCAAGAGCTGGTTCTGGCCCCACCATTGTGGATCCAGACCCTCGGCGAGCTAGTCTGTCAGCCTCCTCATTGCCGGCGATGTTAGAGTGCCCCGGCACTCACATCAAGAATGTTTCGTTCAGTCGGCCAAGTTTCAGCAGCACCTGATGACAACTCCACACCAACTTGCTTGATATGTTATTGCCATTTAGCGCTGATAATGCCGCCCGACTGTCGGAACAGATTCGAATGGTGCGACCCCTCCATTTCTGTCGCAGACATTCTTCTGCTGCCAATGAAATGGCATATATCTCCGCTTGGAATATGGTCGTCATTTTTCCGAGAGGTCGGGCCAGTTCTATAATCGGATTCTCCGAGAACACCCCTGCACCTGATCCATCCTCCATGACTGACCCGTCGGTGAAGATTATTAGGTCTGTAATCTGAAAAGACTCATGGCCACTTGTCGACCATTCTTCTCTTGATTACGACAGTGTATGCCTTTTCAAAGACGAATCTGGAAACCATATGATCGGTCGGCATCAGGGCTATCGGATGCTTTCCAAGGAATTTCCAGATAGACGCATGCCCGTTGGATTGGCCGCCTTTCCACGCCCCAATGGTATCGAGCCTATATGCGTCGTTGGCCGCTTTCCGTTTCACCTCCAAGTGAATTGGGGGTAAATTTAGGATAGCTTCAAGTGCCGCAGTCGGCGTAGTGCTCATTGCTCCAGTAATACTTAGGCAACCAAATCTCTGAATCTGCGTTAGCAGCTTCCTGCTGTTAGCAAAGTTCAGTCTTGGCCACCAGACGATGCATGCATACATCAAAATGGGTTTTATTATGGATGTATACATCCAGTATATCCGTTTAGGTGAAAGTCCCCAGGTCTTACCTATCGCATTCCTACAGCACCAGAGCAATCTGCAGGATTTCTGATATTGTTCCTGGATATGATGCTTCCACGTTAACTTGGAGTCGAAATGTACTCCTAAGTACTTGACTGTTTGTGCCAGCTGGATTTCCGCCCCTGCTAAGGTGGGTAGCGTATAGCTACCCCACCTGACGTTCCTAGTGAACATAACTAGTCCAGTCTTCCTAGCGTTCACCGTGAGTCCATTGCGGAGGCACCAGCTGTGGATTACATGCAGAGTTGCATTCAAGCGGTCACATACTGTGTCCGCAAACTTGCCGGTAATTATTACGGCTAGGTCGTCCGCAAATGCTTGCGCGAAGACTTTTTTGTCCTCCAGGAGCCACAGCAGGGTATCCATTACCAAGAGCCATAACAGTGGAGAGAGAATCCCTCCCTGTGGGCAGCCCCTGAGACATCCTGCTTCAACAGACTTCTGGCCGACCGATATGTGGATTTTTCTCCACTCTAGCATGTGAAGGATCCAACTGATTAGCAGCAGTTCGATTCCATGCTATCTTGCCGCATCACAAATTGCCGCGAATGAGGCATAATTGAAGGCACCTTCGATGTCCATGAATGCGCCTAAGGCGTATTCTTTTTCGGACATCGCCTTTTCAATTTTTGCCGTAAGTTCATGGAGTGCTGTCTCCTTTCCCTTTGCCTTTCTGGTGGTGTGTTGCCTATGGTGAAGTGGCCACTTAGGAATGTGTGTGTCCCTTATGAACCGATCTACTAGTCTTTCTAGTCCTTTTAGCAGAAAGGACGTTAGGCTGATCGGTCGAAAGCTTTTTGCGTCTGTGTAGGTGGGTTTTCCTGGTTTGGGAATGAACAACACCTTCACATCACGCCATTTAATTGGAATATAAGCGTGTGCTAGGCATGTGCGATATATATTCCGAATATGTAGACCCATGGCATCCATTCCTTCTATTACTAGCGCAGGGATGATGCCATCCGGACCTGCAGACTTGTATCTATGGAACGAGCTAAATGCCCATTTCACTCGCTCCAGTGGTACTACTTTGCATGCCAGATTCCAGTCTCTCGGTTGAGGGCTGTATGCACCTGTTGGCCCCGAGATTAGATTTTGGATGCTGTCTGGGAAGTGTACTTCAAGCAAATGATTTGCCGTTTCTTCATCGCTTTCTGTGTACTTCCCATTCTGTAAACGTAAATAACCCAGTTTCTGGCTACGTTCTTTAACCAGAATCCGCTTCAGCTTTGAGGTTGCCTCAAGAGAGTTAGTCTCTTCGCAAAAGCGTCTCCAAGATGATCGTTTGGCCGATCTTATGCTCTTCTTTAGAGCCTTCTGTGCCTCTTTATAGCGATTCCAGCTAGTGCTTGATTCACCCTTCAGAGCACGATTGAGCAGCATCCTTGTCGTTCTTCTCTGTTTTGCCAAATCCGAGTTCCACTATGGTGTTTTACCCTTCTTTGGCATCTTGAGTGGACAGCTTTCTTCGAAAGCTTCTCTCATGCTAGTTGTGATCATCTGGGTTGTCTTCTCAATTCCAGTAATGGATTTGATGCGCTTCCCAGGGATCGTGATTCGGGCGCTCAATTCTGTTTGATACATTACCCAATCTGTCTTCCTCGGATTCCGAAATGGAGTGGGTGGAGGTGGATCCATGCCCATAACGAAATCAATGCGTCTGTGATCCGAGAGTGTGATATCGTTTGATACTCTCCACTCTCCGATCAGAGCCGCGATGTCAGGAGATGCCACCGTGATGTCGATGACCTCTCGCCTGACCACGTTGAAGAAAGTGGGTTCATTACCCACATTAAGATCTGTAAATCGGTTCCTACTAGATACTCCAGTAGTCTCGATCCTCTTGCATTGATGTTCGAACTTCCCCAGCATATGTGGTGAGCGTTGACATCACATCCTGTTATTACCCCCATGCCTCTACTTTTGGCATATTGGATAGCTCTGATGAATGTTCCACTGGGAACGTCTTCTGCGTCGTAGGGGAAATATGCAGAGCACCATAGTATCTCTTTATCTCCCTGTTGACTTTTTACGGTTAGCTTAGCCGATGTGGTGTCGCCATCACATAGGTCGTTAACCAGGTTAGCCTGGAAGTCTTTGGAGACTACCATGCAGGTGCGGGGTCGATCGCTTCCATTGGCATACAATAGGTCAGCATATTGGAAGTTTAGGCCCCTGACTGCCCCACCAACAACCCACGGTTCTTGTATGAGGTATATAAATGTCTTGCAGCTATTGATCCGACGACTGATAAGTGCAGTCGCCGCTTTACAATGCTGCAAATTTACTTGGGAAATGTGGCACTTCATCTACGTTTCAGGTGTAGATGCCGGGGGCTGCATGTCCCCTTCAATGGTTTTAGGAGCCGACACTTGTAACGTGACGGTCCCCAGCCCATAGCAGAGCCGGCAACCCGATTTTTCCCGAACCTTCTTAACATCAGGTTCGGGAACGCCGATAGTGAGAAAAGTTCCCGACCTCTCGGTTCTCTCTCCTGTTTTGCTGCCTAGCAGCAACCAGGTGGAAGTGTTAAGGTTGTTCTGTACACCAAGTTATTCCAGAACCCCAACGCCATTTCGCTCTTCTTCTGGAAGCCAGAGAAAGCACTTTTTGATCGATGGAAGCTCAGAGACCCTTTTCAAGGTTAGTCGCGCACCCTCCCACACATCGTTAAGGGAGGAGCAGTACTGCCTGAGCCACTCGTTCGTGTCTTCGTCGGCAAAGTTCAGCCGTAACATTTTACGGTATACACCTACCGACTCAAAGCAAAGCTTAATGCCTTGCGCGGACGCAGTCCTTACAGCTAGGAGGAGTTTCCTCCTAAGCTGTTCGCACTGCTCAGTATCGTAGCCGGATGGATTAGAGTCGTCATACAGGACCCATCCATCGGCTTCGATAGCCTTGACTACAAATGAAGGCCTAGCTGTTGCCGGCCGAGCCCTCTTTGCTGCCTTTTGTGTCGAAGAATTAGGATCATCCGAGGATCGCTGCCGCTTCGGTTTCCCCTTAGCCGCAGGGTAAGGGTGTTATTTGAAATTGAAGGTTCCCAAGTAATGAAGAGTACACATACTAAAGACTTACCCACCAACTAGGAGGTGTGGATCGAGTTGGTTTGGAAAAGACTGGGAGCACTTTAGGTTTTATAAAGACGATATCTAGTAGGAAATCTCTGAGTAATATTTTCAACTCCTTGTTGTTTTCAACATGAAGTTTATCCAAGAAGATCCTCTGTTTTGTTCACCCAACAAGGAGTCAATTTCACTATCTTTTTTAATTTTCACATCCCATGATATATCCCAGATATATTACCTACCAAATTAAATAGATACTCCAATGATTCTTTCCGATAAACTACCTACAATGGCTAAGACTTCCTAATCGATGTCCTTTCGAGAAATATTTTCCAAACAATACACCCAATGTCAATGTAGCATTACGGATTGAAAGTCGACCTTGCCAAATAACGTACGGACATCCTAGCAATAGATTCATCATTTCCTGCTGACTCCAAACAAATAAATTCACCGCAAAGTACAATAAATTTGTCACGTCGGTTGACTGCTCTATGATAAATACACAATACAGGTCTGCAAGAGGAAAATCGCAAATATGTGCGTAAAATATATGCCTACCCGCTTCAAGGACATTCTCGACCTGCCTGACTGGCAGGCCTATTGATGAACATTTTTCGGGTAGAGTGGTCCTCCTTGTACATCTAATCCTGGCAAACACTAAATCCGCCATCGATACCACAAAAGGCACGGATACCCACGTCCAAATCACTTGTTGAAACCAAACATGGAGTGGTCCTGAAGATACTCGTATGTTGCTGTTGCCGTAGTTGTAGCCACTAGGACCGGTTTCCGCCGGGGGGGCTGGCAAACGGCGGGCATTTCTGGCTCCAAGGATTTATTTCGATGTTGATAATTATTTTGCGGTGGTTGGTTTGATGACGAATGGACCAATCTCGGGGTGGCTTGAAGGATATCTCCAGTGGAGCGGCGGCGGTCAGTTGATTTGACGTCATATGCGGACGGACGGACAGTGAGATGAAATTTAGGCCACAATGCGTACTATACACATTTCCCTTACGCCCAGGAAGGAAGAGAGATTTGATGGTGTGAATGAGGTTACTTTATGGGACTGTTAATTGTATTAGGGATGCTCACGAAGGATTGCTGTCATCGGCTGGGCTACATGGACAATGAAATATTACATTTTGATACTTGTGATGGGCATTGTACGGTCGTGCAACGTATTAGGCAGCAAACCTCATATGGATATCCGGATTAATTTCATGATGTCTTATTTATGGGACCGAAACTTGATGGGTAAATTTACCCACGACTAGTTGAAGGACATCCAAATATATTCATCCGAATGCTCGCTTGAGACCGAATGACAACCTTAAATGGGAATTCAGAGGGAGTTGAAATTCCGACAGAAGGACTTCAATAGGCAAATGAATAAAGATGCGTACTATGCGTCAGCTATGGTGTATATATTTGCAGCAACTATCCCTAATAGTTTCCCTCATAAGGAAGGACCGGACAAATGAAGCTTTGAAGGGTCCTCATATGTCTTAGGACGTTTGGGCTGAATATTCCCATCACTGCTCATATTCCGACGATTTGTTTTAAATTTCATTATCATGCTTTCGTCCTTTATTTGAGTTATTCGTGATAAGCTTTAACCGTCGGTCGTTTCCGTCAGCAACCTCGTCCTACCTCTTTGCTTAAAATTTTCGCTTCCGTCCTGGTATCTAGAAATTAAAAACGAATTAACCTTTGACAGCGGAATTCCGAGAGAACTACTTTAATCTGTTTTAATCCACTTAGCGACCACAGAACAGTACATACCCCAACGTAACCAATGAGAAACGTATTGCAAAAATTGAATAATTTTCTCTACTTTTCTGTGAAAATATCGACGGTTCGCCATTTAATGAAATTCCTGGAAGCCAGGAAGCTACGGCTTCAATGACGGTAGACAACAAATTACCTGAACGAAGGAAATGTCAACAGAATACCCTGCCCTGACGAAATACCAGCGAATTCATTTTTCATTATTAATTTTAATTTTCCCTGGCAAGAAGTGCAAACCAGCAAAAAGTTTCCCGGGGTGTGTCTGCTACAAGGAAGGACTACACATACAGGCTTGTCTGCGGACCGCATCTCGTTGCGTGGCATCCTAAAGTGGATCTTCTCCAGAAGCTACAAAAGTCGAAGCATTATTCGACTTCCCTCCTAGGACGAACAGCTCAACTTTGAGACTATCGCATATCAGGTGCTTGTACCTGTGGCAGGACATCATTGGCGACTTCCTTTTCCTCTGGACAAAGTTTTAAAATTCACATAAATTCAAGGGAGGTTTGCGTGCAAATTTAAATTGCGTGGCCAAGTCGTCAAACCGAAAGGGTCGGTTGATCTTAAGAAAAATGCTGATGACAAGGTAGTAGTTTTCCCTTGAAGGATAATACTTCTAAAGTGTTTTGAAAACACAACATTTCCCAGGATGGGTTCTCGTGTTAAAATGTTTGCCTTGCATGCGACTCCATTTTTTCTAATCATGAGGTTTGCTACAGATGATAAGCGTCCTGCATTATTCATCGGATTTGGAACATGCAAGTCTTTAGCTGGTTGAAGATGACTTGGGAACAGTGGCTGTTGTTAATTTCCATGCAAATTTTAATGGTATTCATAGATACTCTGATGTCTCGTTCAAACATACATACATGCCTGACGCTTCACATAGCATCCCAATTTTTTAAGACCACATTAAAATTCAGTAGAGATAGCAATTAGTAATGTTGGTATATGCAGTTATCCTTCCACTTCCGTGGGGGTAGAAACAAAGAAGAAGTTTCCCTTTCTATTTTAGAAGTTTTTAACTCCATTCTAGTTGTTAACTTTGGGAGATCAACTGGACTCTATTCGTTTCCTCTCTTATAAACGCAATACTTCTGATTTTTTGGATTGCAGAAGGAAAGTTATATTTGGAAAGAAACCTAGACCTACGAGGAGCAACGCTAAACAGGAACGTACAATGACATGAAGTTAGCTTAAGCAAGAATAAGGGCATGGCAATTAGGAGTCTTCCAAAATCTGCTTCAGCCTACTAAATGCCTTCCCGAGAAGCAGCCATTCCTCCACTTTTGTTGCCCAGCATGTGTTTCTGCGGGACCAGCTCGTCAGCCACTCTGGGAAGATGGATTCCATCCACTGCCAATTTGGCCTTGTAATAAATACGTCTTTCTAATCCAACGGAGTTCTTTGCTCAAGAGTTCATCGGTCGAAAAGATCCGAATGTGATGGCGAAGACAGGAAATTACAAAGACTCGAAGCCTTCGAGTAAGAGCGGCTGTCATTTTCCGTGGCTATCCCTATATAGCAGATCGTTGGTTACCCAGTTAATTCAATCTAATTTTGGCGTTGAATTATCTGCCTTTCCTTGTTTTACACAAAACGGATAAGTCGGTCCTAACGCTGTTAATATAGCGAGGGACACTAATTTCGACGCCGCTGTGGCCTAAAGTAACGCTTTCTAGGTGGACACATTAGTCGAAGCCTCCAATCTCCTGCCCATTAATTTACATATGTAAATAGGAACAGTGCGACGACCAGTCAGGCTAAGGTTGTCCGACTCTGCCTGCCTTCTTTTCAAAATTTAGAGCGATTTGATCAAGGTCCACGACTCGGTGAGAAAGCAAGAAAAGGTTATGAGCGCAGTCAAGGTGTTTGACGAAAGATGACACGACTCATTGAATCCACCCCGTAATCAAGGAAGAAATAGGTATCACCAATAGCGAAAAGAAAATGTATCGATAAAAAGATAAATCTTCGAGGACTCAACCTTCGACTTCAAATTTTTCAGAGATTTTACCTCGATGCGGCACGTGTCGTCGTTATCTGTTGCTCTGACAATAACTAGCCCATAACTATTAGAGCTCCATAGATCCAGGACGATCCGCAATGAAAATCAGTCTGCTCATTCTGAACCATGCTTTTGGGATGTCCTCCGATCCAATCTAACCAGATTTTGGCTAATACGTTCAAAACAGCTTGAAGTATGCAAACACGCCTTCAGTTGTTTCACTCAAGGCGGGTACCCTTCGTCAAAATCTTTCCACTCTTCTCCTTCTCGATTCACACACTGGAAACACCTCTAATGTTCAGGATTTTCGTATAAGTGGAAGCAGCAATTCTGCAGGGCAGCACTGAGCAATTCCGCAGGAGAACTGTCAAAGCTACACATATTCGTACACTTCTTCAAAAATCGACAATATTACTACCGGGTGTAGTCTCTCTGATTCGGTTAGGTACACATATGATGTTCAACAAAACATCAACAATGTTGGCTTCCCTATCTTTTTAAGGTGTGAGAATTACCACCGTAGAAGCTGGCAGGTGCGCGGAAAGGATTCGAAGAACTTCTCAACCAGGGTATTTGCAAATCTTCTGAACTCTATTGGTTTCCGTCACTTCATATGGCCCCCAAACCCCAAGGTGAATGGAGACCTTGTGGCCATTACTGACCACTCCCCATCCCACCTATCTATGACTTTGAGCACTCTAGCGCAGTCTTCTATACTTTTTCGACTTTAGACTCAGTCAAGGTATACCACAACATCCCTTTAACTCTCCAAGGCATTCCGAAAACGGACTGTAGAATGCGGAGCAAAGCTGCTCTTTACTATAAAAGTCCACAGAGTCTGAGCATCCAGAACGTCTCGAAAGCATTTTTCAGTCCAGTACGTAATAATCGTGGGTGAGATTTCTCGGGCACATGATTACCCCTGAAGGTTCCCAACCAAACCCAGTCAAAGTTCAGTTGCGATCTGGTTGGTGGTTACACGTCAGTGCTCACCGTGTCGGCCTAGCACCACGACCTTCTTAAGATACGGATTAATTTGATGACCAAATCCTCGCTTAACTAGGATAACGGTACCAATTTATATAAGGTACTGACTTATCTTAGGTCTCTATCGAACTAAGGAGTTCTGCATTCAAGTTGCACAGTACAACTCCACGTTTCCGTACAGAAAGAGAACACATCCCCCAAGAATTCTCCTCAGAGATATTAACTCAGAAGGTTATCCCGGCTGCCACGGTACGAGTTAACCTCTGGTGAGGCTTCGTGGCTTAATTTCAAAGGAACCTGCATGTGGACTCGGGTTTGATCGCCCAAGGTCTTGGAGCATTCGCCTATTGCCAGCAACAAGCAAGGTAATGTGAATGCAGTGTTTCCCTCGCCACGTCTGAGCACACCAGTCAAATTGCAAGCAATTTTTTTCGGTTCGGTTCGGTTCGGCTTTATTCATGATCTTAACCTTCTATACAATAGCAGAACTTATGGCTGTAGATACCAGACTCATCTTTACTCTACAAAATTAAAATTTGCATCGCAAATAAATAAATTCGTTCTATGGTATGAATTACCCAAGGAAAAGTGCAAAAAACCTTGTTCAAAATTACTAGATCTACTTAACCTACTTAACTTAACTTGAACTACCTTAACCTAGAATTTATGACGAGCATAGGATATTTATTAGAGGGTTGCCAACAGTTCTACAGTTGTTCATAAATCTGACGGAGTTCGATAAGCATAAATCTTCAACATATTTGACTTTTGCCTCATTGTGCAGTTTTTCAGTTGAAAAGTCAAACGATTTGTTTAAAATTACTTTGAGGATTTTATTTTGCGCACGCTGAACTTTAAGTTTATGTGTTCTTGCACATTGAGACCAAACCGGAGCACAGTATAAAATAATTGGTTGGATAACCATTCTAAACATAATCAATTTATTGTCTACCGATAGTTTAGAATTTCTGTGTAGCAGCGAGTAAAGCGAGCAAAATGATTTAGATATCTTCGAACAAATTAAATCAGTATGATCTTTAAATGTAAGTTTTTTATCCAAGACGACTCCTAAATATGTTAAGCTATTACACCACTTAATACTCTCCCCAAGAAAATTTATGTCTCTACTTGGCAGCTTAGCTTTGCATCTCTTTTTCGTAAAGAACACAGCTTGTGTTTTAGAAGGGTTCACTTTAATCTTCCACCTAAAATAAAATTGATACAGAGAATCCAGCTGGTTCTCAAGAGATCACATAATTGTTGAAGGATCGTTAGAGGAAGAAATAATGCCAACATCATCGGCAAGTGCAGCTAGTTTACACCCTGGGGCAGTTGGAATGTCCGAGGTGTAGATATTAAACAGTGTAGGGCTTAGTGGAGAACCTTGAGGAACCCCCGCTGGAATCGATCGATCTGAGGATTGTTTGCTACCTACTTTTACTGTAAACCTTCTTCCAGTTAAAAATGATAGTAAAAGCTTGACCAGATATATTGGAAACCTGAACAGTAATAGCTTGTATACCAACCCATAGTGCCAAACAGAGTCGAACGCTTTGTGAATATCTAAAGTAAAAAATCCTAAGGACTCTTTATCTTTGAAAATTTTTTGGATTTCGCTGGTCACCCGAAACACCTGATGTGAAGTTGAATGTTTAGGTCTGAAGCCAAACTGAAAATCAGGTAATAAATTCGTTTGATTTAGAATCTTATTAACACGAGCTAGAATAACTCTCTCAAAAATTTTGCTGAGACTAGAAATTAAACTAACAGGCCTGTAACTGTCAGCCAGTTTTGGGTCTTTACCTGGTTTAACAATGGGTACTACCGTAGCCTCCTTCCAAACTTTTGGAAAATAAGAGAGCTTTAAGCAGCTGTTCACGATGAAATTATAGTATACAATCGCCTTTCTAGGAAAGTTCTTAACCATTGAGTTCGTTACCCGATCTGGTCCTGGAGCCTTTTTTAGCTTTAAGTGCTTTATGATTGCCTTGATTTCTCTAGGGGAACAAAGTTCACGAGCATCGAAATCACAGAGTGAAGTACGCAGTTTTTCCACCCTCTCCTGAACGGTTTTGTTGAACAAAACCGATCCTAAGTGGTCTGACGCTAAATGGGCTTTTTGGAACTGATTTGCTAGAAGTTCCACTTTAGACTCATCATCGTAAACAATATCACCGGCGTTCCGCATGGGCGGAATAATTTTTTTCTTCTTTAATAATTTATTTATGATAATTTCCATAATTTATCACCGTTTTTAGGAATTTCTTGAAGCATTCTACCCCATCGCTTGTTTTTAGCACCGAAGATTCGACTTTGAATGGCTTTAGTAAGCTTATTAACCACGGTTTTTGTGCTTCTGCTTCGAGTTTTCTGCCATTGACGCCGTAGGTAGTTTCTTGAAGAAATTAGGAATTTGGTTCCCTCATCAATGACTTGGTTTGGAAATAAATCGGCTTGCTCAGGATAGGATGCGAATTTTATGGCACTATTAATATGGCAATAAAAGGTACTAATTAGGGAGTCAATTTGGTCGGTAGAGCTGATCTTTGTTAAATTTAAATTTTTAAGCTGTATAATATCATTCAAGTATTTCTTAAATTTCAACCAGTTTATTCTAATTCTATCCACTGATTCGTCTGAATTTGATAGTGAAGTCTCAGAAGTTAGGTGAAAGGCTACTGGTAAATGAGGCGAAGATAGTTTGTCCCCTGTTACAGGTTGGTCGATGCTGATTCGGCCGTTTGAAATTACAAGATCTAATGTAGAGTCGTATCCCCTAGGGTTCAAAAAGGTGGGTCTTGTGGGAGTGTGAATAAAAAGGTTTCTTTCACAAACAAGATCAAAAAGTATTTTGCCAGCCTTGTTCGCTTTTACACAGTTCCAATGACGGTGTCGTGCATTTAAATCACCACAAAGGAGTAATTTTTCATTTTTACTAATCAGTAATTTAAGGTCGTTTTCAAACGCTTTTAGTTTCTGCACATTAAGCTTCGTGCCTGGAAAGTAAGCAACGACAATATTCAAATCCAACTCCTCTAGTCTTAAAGCAATAGTCTCAAGAATTTCAGTTTTGAACGCGGGTAGTATTTTATGCTTGATGTTATTTCTTAAACTTATGGCAACCCCCCCGCCTACTTCATCTTGCCTATCATTCCTATAAGTCTTAAAACTAGGATGAAAGAACTTATCTTTACTCTTAAGCCAAGTTTCTGTTAATAACAAAATATCAATATGATCACTTATTGCAAACTCAAAAAGCTCATCGGACTTATTTTTAACGCTTTGTGCGTTCCATAGAACTACTTTAAGTTTATGGACCGTAAAGGAACTTAACAGCTAAGTTTACAATGACATTAAATTGGTCTGTTCTAGACTTGCAGTCTGAAAGATTCGTGATAAGCTCGGCTGACAGTTCTATCATTTGCTCTGGAGAAAACAGGTTACTCGCATTATTAATTGTATTTCTACTATTGGTCGTAGGCAGTCCGTTCCTGACTGCATGACTAAACGATGTTCGTGAGGGTTCAAAGTTCGACTTCGAAGCACTCTGCTGCAAATTCGAATTACCATGTAACTTTAAAGGAGGAAAGCTTTCATTGTTGAAATGATTGACGGCTGGGGTTTTGGTCGGCTGACGGTAACTTGAATGATTTCGTCTAGATGCGGCTCCCCTGACAGCATTTAAATACTCTTGACGCTTTGGGCAAGTAGGATCACTTGCTAAATGCTGAAGATTACAGTTAGCACACTTTAGAAATGATCTAATTAGATCAGGTTGGAGTTTTGCATACTGGCAATCAGTTGTTTTGTGCGAAATGCTGCAAATTTGGCATTTAGTAGGCAGATTACAGTTAGAGCTACCGTGGCCGTACAGCTGGCAGTTGTGACATTGAGTGGGGCCCACTTCGTGCATTACTATAATAACTCCAAGTGACAATTGTACGCTGAATTGATTTTATTCGACGGAGATCCGCTAGCTTGATCGTACCTTTTTCAAAATATAAAATGTAAAACGTTTGCTCGGTGTAGCGGGATTTCGATGGTTCAAACTTTTTTACATCTAGACAGGTAATGCCATATTCGGTTTTAAGTAGCTCAGCCAGTTTGTTATTATCCATGCTGTGCAGGCCCGATAACAAAATTTTGATCGGCCTTTTGTCTGGTCGACAATAAGTAAAGAATTCAGTCTTATTTACTTTGAAGTGGTTAATAACTCGGTCAAAGTCTTCGATAGTGTCAGTGAAAAGTTTCCGTCCGATGCCTGAATACTTGACATAGTATACAGTAACATTGAGTTTATCCATCGCCTCGTCAATTTCAGCTTTCTGTAGTTTCGGAAAGATAATAGGTGGAATTTTTACCTTCCTTTGAGTGGCGGTGACCACATAAACTGTATCGCTATCCACTGCCATTTCATTTTCATCTACTTGTAAAATGCTAAACCGGTTGGATGCGCCCGCCATTTCAGATGGTAATGGTGGTGGTCTTCGCAGAACTCTCAGTTTGCTTCGAAGATTATCATCCGGGGGTTCATTCCCCCTTGTTCGCTTTCTGCCACTTTCAGACAACTTTAATATTTGAGCACAAAACTAATTAGGTATATTAGCAAAACCAATACTAGTTATAAAATTTATAAAGTTAAAAAAGAAATTCGTCTAAAACCTTGAAAACTTTAAACACTTCAGAGTACGTCTGTAGTGCTTGCACCCAAAGTAAAAAACCGAAAGGGAAAATGGTGGTTTATGTCGCTTACTAAACTACACGACACTTCACTACACTGCCACTAGAATCTCACGATCACGTCTTTCCTCCTCAGAGGACCGGTTTGGAATCTGCAAGCAATTTTGGGCTTCCCGCTTCCAAAAACAATTACGAATCTGAGAAGATTCTTGAGCCTGTCAAACATTTACCGTCGACTCTTGCCCAAGGCCGCCAACCATCATACGTGCTTTAATGCTTACCTGTCTGGTCCGAAAATTACCACCTGATTGCATGATCTCCAGAGGTTGCCCAGGCGTTTGGGATAGCCAAGCAACACTCTCAGCAAGATGCACTGCCAGCTGTATTTATCGATGTTTCAGACATTGCCATAGGTGCTACCCTTCACCAAAAGTGGAAAAAATCTGGCCGCCAACAAGTTCTTTTTCCCGAAGAACTGAACCCCCATCAACAGAACTGCAGCACCTACGGTTGTGAATTAATAATAGCCCGGCATTCCCTTGAAAGCAAGCCGTTGACAATCCTCACGGACCATAAGCCAGTCACTTTTGGTTTGAAACAAAAACCTGACAATGCGTCTGCTCGCCAAATGAGTTTTATCGGCCAGTTTAGGTCCAAGGTTCAACACATGTCTAGAATGGATAATGTAATGGCCGACGCTTTGTTAGGTGTTTATCAAGATCCCCGCCATCGTTGATTTTCCACTAATCACGAAGCGACAGAAGGAGAAGGACCAACTCTAAATACTTTTTTATGAAGTCGCATATTTTAGGTTCAAGGTCTAGTATATACTGTGAGACCTCAGACAAGGGTTTAAGGCTATATATTCTGGCCGATCCCGACGAGGAAGTATTTCACGCTATTCAAGATCAAGTGCACCAAAGAATCGCTTAGTCACCGCTAAATCTTTTTGGTTGTCCATGAAAAAGGACATTAATTCTTAGACCCAGACAGTGCATCACATACCAACTACGAAACATGCGAAGAAAGAGGTAGGCGTGTTCCCCCGTTCCTCTGATCGCTTCCACACAATTTATTACGCCATATTCGGCCCTTTTGCAGGCCTGCCAATCATCGATAGGTTTACGACGTGGCCTGAGGCGATACTCATGATAGACATTACTGCACCTTGCGCCGAGGACGTCTGTGGAGAGTGGATTCCACGTCCCGGTGTGCCGGCAATTCGAGTCCTCCCTTTTTTCGGAGTTATATGAACTCCTTGATCTCAAACGCCCCCGGACAATTGCGTACCACCTGCAGCACTAGACGATGAAAGTTACTTTAACGAGGAAAGGCGACTCTTCGCAGCCGCGAGTCCTACCACTTGTTCTATTTGGCCTCGAGTAAACGATCGTGACCAATTCGCTGGAAGTACCATGAAACTATGGTAAGCCCCAATACTCTCGAATTGTTGGATTTCTCCCAGAAACCACAGCAACCAGCTTACAAGGGCCTGTTTTGAGGTTCTCTGTCGAAGCCAACATCATTTCAGCCACGATGTCGGAGGTACACGTAAGAGGTCCATAAGGCTAGGCTAAAGACTTTCTTCCTTGAAGTAAACGCAGGTAGGAGGAAGGGCGCGGAGTATCTATTTTGACTTGCGTCAGCTAAGCTGAGGAAGCCATGTGCATGTTCTTTGCTGAAACCCATCTAATTTCTGCGGGAAAGGGGGAGGGCGGTTGGGGTTTCTGTGACGAAGTAAACAATTAGCGTTACGAGGATACTCAGTTTTGAACGTGCTGGGAAAAGACAATCGGCGAAAAACAATGCGATGATTTATCCCTTTGCACACAAGAGGTGATACTCAGGCGACTATTAAATAATTCAGAATCGTGGTGGAATGATCCTTCCACTTCTTCGTGAGCACGATCCTCACAAGACCATCAAAAGGTTTACGGAAATTTGCAACCATTTTCGTGATGAGGTATTCGATAGGAAAATTGTTGCTATTTATGACCGTTTTGGCTTCCTTATCTAAAGCAACGATGGATCCCTTTCGTTATAGCACTTCATCCCGAATTACTCAACGGAGCTTCCTGATCCTTGCGCTTATGGATTCTCGTTTGCGTAAAGAGATCACGTAACATCCTTTTGGCACAACGTCACCCATACCTTTTCCTGGATTCCCAGTGTTCGTCAATATACTCGATCAAATTATTTAAAATTTGTGTCGTTAACGCAGCAAAAAGCCGGATCGCGAAAACAGTAGCAATATCCAAGCGTAGATATGGAACTATTGGAAATGCGCCTACTTCGTTACGCGCATTTAAAGGACAACCTCCAAATCTGCTGCTGATGGGGATATAATCAATCAGATTATGTGTTTTTTCTGGAGGAACCAAATTTGTGGCCTTGAATACTACGTTCGAAAGGTATACCCCAATAACGGCGATGACGAGGTTTTGTGGGGGAAGCCACAGTTCCAAGCACTCAGACCTTTGTACTATTCCCGGAGATCGCCTATTGATCAGCAGGTGGCGTTCGCAGGCTTTCGCGAATCTAAGAACATTCTCCAGAGACAGACAATGCACAGACTCTTCGCTGTGGAAAACCGTACCAAGGCGTTTTCGTCTCAGGTGTGAGGAGGCTGGGCAACTGCATACGAAGTGCAGGGCTGTCTCTTCTTTCTCCTCGCTTTGGCTGCAAATTGCCGAATTGTAGTTTAAGGAGCAATGTCCCGATAAAAGCCCTACTAGGGTTTTCATGTCCCACTTCTTAAAGGACAACAAAAATACCGCTCTAACGGCCTCGTGTTCCTTCAGCAAAATTTTTTCCTACCTGCAGAAGTTCAAATTTCTCCATTCGGTTGCGTGCATCCTAACCAATTCCCCCTTCAGAGTAGACTTGAGAGATGGCCGGATGCCAAAAGCTGGTTCTGTCTCCATCATTGTGGATTAAGAACTTTGGCGAGCCAGTCTGTCAGCTTCCCCAATACCAGCGATGTTTGAGTGCCGTGTCACCCACATCAGGAGCGTTTCGTTCAGTCGGCCAAGTTTCAGCAGCACCTGATGACAATCCACACCAACTGGCTTGATATGCCGTTGTTGTTTAGTGCTGATAATCCCGCCCGACTGCCGGAACAGATTTGAATGATGCGACCCCTCCATTTCTGCGCAAACATTCTTTTGCTGTCAATCAAATGGTATATATCTTCGCATGGAATATATTCGTTATTTTTCAGAAGTTATTTAGTTAGTATCGAGTTTCATCGAGCTTGGGGCAGAATTTGTTTTCTTCCTTTGGTTGGTTGGTTGACGAACCCCATCCTACCTTCCACAAAAAAAACGTGTGAAGGGCGTCATCTACACCCCCATTGAAAAACACACAATCAGGAGATCCTGCTTTCTCAATGATGGGCACCTCCATGCTCACAAGGAGTTCAGCAAAGAAAAAGTCAAGTCCATTACGCTTCCAATTTAGCCACGCATCTAAGTTTCCAATGAGCCGCGAAGTCCATCTGCTTCTTGCCTCATTTTACCAAGAGTGTTGACACTCATATAATGTACGTTGCGATTTCTCATGAGCCATTACCTCTCTTGGCTCCTTAGCAGAAAGGGCAAAGAGATTCACTGCCGCGATCACCATGACGGTTGTTTCAGTACGATACGCAGACCAAACCCACAAAGCTCCCCGTTTTTGTGCGTGCGTAAGACGCTCACGATATACCTCCTTACCAAGAGTTTCAACCCATACCTCTGCACCGTAGAGCAGAATAGACTACTACTACCACTCGGTTTCGGTCATGTGCTCTCCGAAACGTGATCCTTCTTACTCGACCGATGAACATTTCATGATACTTGCGCCTAAGTAGCTAAAAGGAGTCCTTCTGGGGTATTCTTTTTTCCCTTTCATCAGCGATGCCCTCGCGTTGAACAGTTAGCTTTGGCTTATCTGATGCCAAAGTTAAGGAAGAGTTATGTGGATGACATCTACGCAATCAGTCCGGAGATGATAAAGGAAGGGAAATTATCCTCCTTAGACCTATTATTGAGAAGCATACTAAAGAAATTAGGATTGGAGATTCATAGCAAATTGACGGATACGAAAAGAGTCATTCGCAAGATCTCGGACTACTCTTATGAGTAAAAAGTCACCTCTTTTATTCCCGTGATCCACCAGATGCCAACCTTTCCAATATTCTCGAAAGGGATGGTAAAAAAAACTAAGCATATTTTTTATGTCGCGAGACTGAACAGATACTCACACCAAACCGACAAGAGTTTGGTGAGTAAACGAAAGAAGATCCTTCAGAGGCAAGCATTCACCAAGTTTACTCCGAATCAGCAGCCCGAAAGGAAGGAGGAGTGACAAATCTCTCCGTCGTTAAATCAAAAGCCTGGGACACATGATTTCCGGACCAAGGATCGAAGCAACCAAATGGTCAAATCCGGGATATACGAAATTTCTCTCAAAATTACAATCGGACAGGCAGGAGGAAATGTGAGAGCACATTTCAGACAGCACCTAAGGTAGGCAGACTTGGCGGGGAAAGATATGAAACAACAGACTCCAGTTTCTAATTATTATTTCAACTATCATGGTTTTATTCTTACCCTCCACTTAGGTTTTCTTAGGATAATTCGGGACTACAATCTTTGGTAATTGTCAGTGTGCGTGAAATCTTCTGAAACATCAACTAACATATAACATACATCAACTATCAGGTAAAAAGAGATCGAAAAATGACACTTGCTATTATTTTCATGCTATCAGAATTGCCGACTCGAGGGGAGGGGGAGCTGCATTATTAACTGACTCCTAAGACTGACGCAAAGCCCTTGCCGCACCTAATGACTAGAAATGGCAAAGCGTTGGGTATTGTTTGAAGCAAAGAGTTATAAAATTGTCAACCCTTGGCCGCATTCGAGAGAAGAATCCTCCGAGGAATTTTTGGCCTCCTACATAAGGATGGATGACTCCGTAGCCTACATAACAACGAAATCTATGAGTGATACCACGATCGTCAGGTTGTGGATAAAATCTGGCTCAACGGGCTAATCTGTATGGATGAGGATGATCCAGCCCGCGAAATCTATAAGGGCAATATATATGGTAGAAAAAGGAAACAAGACCAACCCTACCTAAGATGGTGCGATGGCGTAGAAACTTACGTACTCCCGACCTTACTGGACAGAACTTTCTAAAATTAAATTGCTGGCATGTTCACCGACATCCAATTTTCTTGACCTTGTAGGCTTGCGCAGGACCCTGCTGGAATCACCAATCATTACCCTCGAACCAGCTTTCATTCAGAGGCTCAACTACGATCTCTAACATCTGTTCATACACCGCTGAGTTGGTCTGGACACCGGTTTCATGAAAATGAATGTTCATCATCCCGTGGTAGGAAACTCCCCACCCCACCATCACTGAAAGAGGGTGGTGTCCCCTTTCAACGGATGGTACTCAATCCTTAGCCTCATAACATGACCTTCAATACACCCCATCAATTTGGTGACAAAATTTTTCTTCGATAGAAAAGATTTTTTCATCCGTAAAAAAAGGAATTGTTGCAAAGCATTCTATCAGTTTTCGGATTGATGAAGACGTAAGTAAATCTGAAGATCGTCGCATAAAATGTGTACGACTCATGGTACGCACGGAGACGTTCATTCTCCTCGCTCAACGCTTCTGCTTTCATAGCAGATTCCGATAAACTCTTGCCCGAACAGCCTACACAACATTTGACAGTCTTACGGACCTCGGGCGCCCCTCTCTCGGCCGATCTTCGATATCACCTGTTTTTCTGTGCCATTGTAACTTATGGATAGCGGTTCATGTGTTTTATGAATCTCTTTGGCCGTCTCTCCACATTCGTACAAGGCAACAATAGCCATGCGCTTCTCGTTCTTGCCGAACCTCATTGTTACGCTGCTCACGAACAACTGGCTGTGGCGGTCTGACACTTAAGTTGGGGTAAGTGGCGATCCTAAATTACACGTTCACAGTGTTGTCACTGTTTTTCGTTTCTCAATTCTTTCGCTATGACGGTTCGCAGTTTACTGAGAGAAACTTATCAACTTAGCCATTGAAGAAGTACGCGGCCTACTTAGATAGAAGCTTTTGTCAAAAATAGTGGAAAGCAGGAGTTTGTTAAAATCAAAAACAAACAATTTCGTTAACTAAAAGTAAAAAGAAGAGAAATCGTTTTAAATTGTTGCCTAGGGCCGCCATTTTCCAAGCAACAGAACTCATTATAAAGTCAGAGAATAAACATTTACGTATGTAGGTACGCATGAATACACCCTCTTCCTCCTCGTATTCATCCTGCACGTAGGCAGATCAATCACCATTTGGCATTTTCGTGATAGCATTTTTTATACCCTGAACCAGACCCAGACGAATGCGAACCCCATACTGCAAGGATACCACGGGATATTGACTTCGGGCCTTGAAGTGACTGCTTGATTAGTCCCTTGTAGAAGTCAATAATAAATTGCCTATGTTTGGACTTTTGATGATGGGAAAGTCTAATATTTTTAGAATGGAAATGATGCAAGCCGAAGAACATTGCTTCACGCTGTCGCTTTTTTTTCTCAGAAAATGTTCGGAGACTCCTAGCGGAGCTTGAAGTTGGGTGAATCACCTCCCAAAAATGTTCAGCGTTCAGCGTGGATCAATAATGCATTCGTGCAATTCCCGTCGCAGTTGAAACTTATAAAGTGAAGAAGTTTAACATTTTTCCAACATATGGTTTTGTGCTCCTTTTAAGTCAAGCAATTCAAACCTCCGAAGAACATGAGCACAACTTTGGAGCGAGTATAACATTGAAATTCAAAAGTTTTAAATTAAGTTTTCTTAGTAGCAGACACTCCTCACGACATAAGTATTTCGCTAGCGGCAAATTGATTTCTACTATGGATTCTGGGTGAAGCTAGACGACAACGTTTTAGGCGAATACCCTCGAAAAGGTTTCAGAATATTTGAGAACTTGTCCAATTGACAACTCTGAATATGCGATGAGGGAAATTGCATTGCATGAGATGTAGACGAAAAAAGATAAAATTCAGGACTGAATTGAATTCTGAGGTAACGAGAAATGAACCTAAAAAATAATAATTTATAAAAGGGGTTTTTACCCTCTGCAATAAAAATGGGTTTAACAAGGACACCAAAGTGTGCGTCCTGATTCCCGTTTGCACCAATTCACCGACAATCCAAAACTTAGTGCACCTCCCTGGAAATTTATTTGAAAAATAGAACGATCTGTAAAATGAATCCCAGATTTAGAAAATTAACCCCAAATAATGTATTTATCATTCTCACTCCGCAAGCCTGAAATCATGTAATAATCCCAGAGATTGGTTGAAACTACGTTAAGAAGACGGAATCAAACGAAAGCACATTAATGAAAGGAACGCTTGGCTCCTGAAATACAATATATCTGACTTCAGATAAAAAATCTTACTTAATAATTTCTCCTTTATTAAGTCAGATTTTTTCTCTCTTTCCGGTGTTGTTTCATTTGAAGTCAAAGGACATCGGCCCGTTGTATGCGAAGCCCATGACCACATCGTCGTTTTCCTCAAATGGGTTGCAGATGATCAAGACCGACACCAACCAAAATCGAATACTCCCCACCTTTCCAACAAATGTCAAAACTAAGGCAGGCTTCGGAAAGTACTAACCGAGACCTTTCATTTGATACCCCACATGACTATATTTGGAGAAAAAAAGTGTGCACTCTCCTTTTGTATGTATGGGATCCCCCACCCCCTATATTCGGCGTAGAATTATGTACCTCACTGTATGCGTGAGCGTCTACAGTTCCCACGTTTCCACTAAATTGAATGTCAATCGCTATAACCGTTTCCGAAAGAAATGCGTGTGATAGACAGAGAGACAGACCGACCTATGTGGAGTTGCCAGATCTCTCATCAGGCACGTCCCTTCCTGCGGATAAGGGAATGATCGCAGATGCGTGGAAATATGCACTTGTAGGAACTTGGAGGTGTGCGTGCATGGGGATGTTTATGCGCAGGTCGAGCAGGTGGGAGAAAAGCACCTACCCGTAGACAAAAATGGTTATAGGAAGGACACCCGCAACAAGAAAGCAATATGGAAGAAAGGAGAAAAAAATTTACGGTGGAGGGACTCAGAACCCCAGTATTGGCGAATTTCGGGCTCCTGGCCGTCGATATCCCTCGACTACAGTGCCTTGGGGATGGATTACTTGGCCCCTGTTGCATGGAATACTACAAGTTGCCTGCAGATAGACGCATTTACAAGGAGTACATCACTCCTAAGGACGCCTTTTCCAAAAACACGCAAAGATACTTCAGAAACTGATCATTCATCAGCCCATAGTGGGGTGACTACACCTGGTCGGGAGATGTTGCAGGACTTAGTGTTTGGTCCTTTTAGAAGAAGCTCGATGATCCTCCGGTCTTCCCCGAAATCAACGTTGGGTAAGGAAAGAAATCAGAGAAACTCCTGGAAGGAAAAATGCCTCGAAAAAAACAAGCGTTACTCAGGCAAAACAAGTCACACCTCCTCAAAATCCAAAGGGTGATAAGCTTGAAAAGAGGAGTAGAGAGGGCTCGAACGATTCTTTCGGATCCCCACAGGATGCAAAAATGCCTCTCACCGGCAAAGGGGAAGGCAAACAAAATGACCAAAATCATAGAAACAGCGGCGTCGGCCCCAATCGACCCAAGTGAGGTAAAGCCCCAAAAAGGAATCAATTAATTACCATCTCGAAAAAAGGGGATATGACTTCTGCCGATATCCTCTGAAAAGTCAAATCCAATCCGGAGCTGATGGACTTTGGAGATCAGCTGATTCAGACGCTCCTAATAAGGAGATTTGATGCTGGAGCTGAAGAAGTCGCCGCACTGAAAATTTTCTCGGCAATGTGGAGAAGTCCTTAGAGGAAAAGTTACAAGTACGGGTCAGAAAGCAGGAGATTGTGATACAATGTAAAGACGTTTAGGAAATTAAGACCAAGGAGGATATTCGCAAGACCTTAAAAAAGCAGTGCGGACCACTTGGTTTGAAAGATTCCTCAATCAGAAGACTAAAGAGGGCATACCGGGCACACAAACGGTAACTATAAGCTTATCAGCTGAAGCAGCGTGCAAACTGCTGGCGGCTGGTAAAGTAAAAATTGGTTGGGCTAGTCGACTCAGGGAGCAGGTATCCCTGAAGCGCTATTTTAAATGCCTTGAATTTGGTGACACAGCGGCGAAATGCACCGGTGAGTGTAATAGCCTAAAAAGATGGAGAAAATGTGGGGAGAAAGTCATATGTTCAGGGACTGCAAGCTGAGCTTGAATCTATGCTTTGCAAGCGGAAAACGGGCGTCGACTGTCGGCACACTTCAGGCAACAGCAGATGTCCAGTTTTTAGGAGAACCCCGGATGCAGTAAAGAAATGATATTGATTCAAATCAACATCAACCACTGCGAAGTAGCGCGCGACCTACTCCCGCAGACCATCTATGAGTAGGGAATCGTAGCTGCCATAATTAGTGAGTTTTATCGCAACAATAAGAGAGGTGCCTGGGCTGCAGACGTAACTGGCAGGGTGGCAATATGGAAGTGTGGAAATCAAACCTTTCAAGAAGTGATGGAGTTTCCAGAAATTAGATTAGTCAGAGCAAAAATTACTGGCATCTGCATATATAGTTGCTATGCTCCATCAAACGCAACGATAGCAGAATTCCTGGAAATGCTTGGCATGCTGGTCGTGAATGCAAGAATGCTAACGATCTACAGAAGTCGAAACCCCAAAATCATAACAGAAGATTTCAACGCGTTGGTTGTGGATTGGGGCAGTCGAATTACCAATACCAGGGGTCGTAGCCTGGTCGAGGTCTTCGCGGAGTCCACTTTTCGTGGGGCAGGGTCGGGTTCAATAGTCGATCTGACATATGTGAGTATCACATTGGCGAGGAGATTGGTCTGGTTTGTCAGTGAGCATTGTACTCATAGCGACCACCAGACAAATTTCCTCCAGATCGAATATGGGCCACGATGTACGTTCTCGTGGAGCTGGATACCAGGGCTGACCCGTGAAAAGGTTTGAAGGGGATGCATTCATAGATCTGCTATTGGGAGGCCACAGTCCCGGTGGTGCGGCTTCAGAGAAGGTGGAAAAAATGAAGGGATGCATAATCAGAGCATGCTACCCGACTATGCCGAGGAAGCGAGTTCTTGCAAAAAGGCGGTCAAACTATTGGTGGAATGAAAGGACCCCGGGGTTGCGGGCTGTATGTTTTCGAGCTTGGAAGATCTGCCAACGATCTACAGGAAGGCTAGAATTCGACGAGAAACGTCAAGTATATGTGAACCTTAGCGGTAGGCTTAAGCAAGCTATTGCGACCGGCTAACGGGAATTCATAGAGGAACTTTACGCAGAAGCCGGCCAAAGCCGGTGGGGTACAGCGTACAGGGTGGTGGTTATGAAGAAAATGATAGAACGAACACCTCAAATGACCTGTCCGAATCTTCTGCTCGATATTATGATGGCGCTCTCGCCCCGGATAAAGGGGAGCGCAAAAGCATTGAACGTCAACACCATACCTGTAGTATGTAAGGAGGAACTTGCTCAGATTTGCCGGAGAAATGGTGATAACAGAGCTTATGGTCTGGATGTTGTTCCCAATAGAGATCTTATACTCGCTGTTAAGACCAGACCCGAATAGTTTATCAACGTATTTGAAACATGCATGGTAGAAGTTTTCCCCGCTCGGTGGAAGAGGCGAAAACTAGTTTTGCTCCCGATTTGCCTTGACACGGTAGGAAACATGCTCAAAAGGGCCGTCTACAATAGAGTTCTCCCTATCATTGAATATAAGGAGGGAATATTGGAGCGAAAATTTGAAGTTCGACAAGCCCAGTCATCGATTGACGCCGTAGACGTTGTTTTGGAGCAGGCTCGAGACGGGATGTCGTCTGATAAATGCTGTCCCGTGGTGACGTTGCACGTCAAATTGCGTTCAATTCCGCTAGCTGAGAGTGGCAGGTTAAAGCGGGTGTCCCTACTTATTTGACTAAACTCCTCGAAAGTTACCTTTCGGGGCGGACACTTTGGTACAACACGGATGAGGGATCCAAGCAGTACCCCGTTACCGCAGGAGTACCACAGGACTCAGTGTAGGGTCGTTTCCAGTGGAATGTTGATTTACAATGGCGTCCTTGTCCTTCGCGTGCCAGGACGATAATGGTACTCCTAACTTATGGTTTAGTAAAAGAAAGTCGAACAATTTTGTTCAACACAACGGGTATTCCCATCAAGTACTGCCAGCAATATAACATACACTTGGCCTATATAATTCGTTGAAAATCTCGTAGCCATGAGTTAAATAAGTGATCAATCTTTTCTAATTTCAGACGGTTAGCAAATTCGAATAAATTATTTTTTTTGTATCATTAAGTGACTTTTTTGTTTTTTTAATACATAGAAGCATAAAAAAGTCATAGAAAAACAGATCCATTCCAGCTCTCCCGTGTGAACGTCAAAGCTGGCATGCATATAGTGTGGGATTCACACACTAAAAAAGCACCCCCCCCCCTCTGTCCTGCCTTCGCCCCGCGGGACCACCATTTGGGCGTTACTTTGCGAGGCGGGCTTGCTTTCCCTAGGCCTTCATGTTTCCAACTCTACAGTCTTCCGCTTCTTTCCTTTCTTCCGCAGCTCCATTCTATCTTTGGGGTGCAGTCTCCCCATTTCTTTGCGCTCTTCTTGCGCGTGCTTCTCATAGGAGGGTGTGGGGGGATGGGTCTGTATCCGCATAATTGTGTGGATGACCGAAGTCCAGCTTGCCTCCGAGCATTTCTCGGATGAAGTTTTGGGGGCTCACGCCGAGTCCCAGGGCCTCGCTCAGGCTTCTTCTCTCCTCCCGGAATCTCGGGCACTCAAACAGCACATGCTCCGGGTCCTCTGGGATCCCACGGCATCTGTAACACTTCGGAGAATCATCTGCACCGATACGATGCAGATACGTTCGGTAACAACCACCATGTCCAGTGAGAAACTGCATGAGGTGATAGTTCACCTCTCCGTGTCGTCCCCGACCCTTCGACGACTCGTCCCACCGTCGTTGCTAGAGTCTATGCAACCCCTCTCTTGCCGTTGGCCGGTGATCTGCTTCCGTTCCTGATGGACCCGCCTGCCTCCGTCCATACAGGCATCGCATCTCTCTCGCTAACAGGTCAATAGGGACCACCCTTGAGATTACGAACATCACATCATCCGAACTAGTTCGAAATGCGCTCCATACTCTCAGCGGAACCGGACGATAGACAGAATTTATCTTACTCCAGTTCTGCACGTTCTCCAAAGCTTCCGCGCACACAGGTGACGCTTACAAAAATTTGAACTGCACGACCCTAGTTATCAGCAGCCTGCTACACTGTTTTGGTCCATCTATGTTCGGCATCATCCTGGCAAAGCCCGTGGTGGCCTTTGCAGCTTTTTCGCAGGCGAACGATATATGCCCTTTGAAATTCAGCCAGGCATCGAGAGTCCCGCCAAAGTATTTGGTGGTCTGCTTTGAGACGATCATATGGCTTCTAGCCCACAGAGAGCGATTTGTAATGAGGATTGCCTCCCTCCGTCTTTTCCTCCACCAGACTCAGTCCGCCTCTCCCCACCCGAAACCAGGACCTCACAGCCATGATTGTCTTGGTGGCGTAAACCTCCACATCCTCCGGGAGTTTTGCAACGATCACTATGGCCAGATCTTCTGCTAAACTGACCAACGTGGCCTCCTCTGCTACGGAAAGCAAGAGCACCCCGTTGTACATCACGCTCGAGAGCAGGGGGCCCAACACCGAACCTTGTGGTACCCCCACTGCGATGATGTATTCATTGGACCCGCCGTTCGTCCAGTACCAGAGAGCTCTGTCCGACAGGCAACTCTCGATTAGCTTGGCCAAGAAACCAGGTGCATTAATTCTGGCCAATGACTCCTTAATACGGCTCCAGTTGGCGGAGTTGAATGTATTTTTTATATCCACCGTCACCACAGCGCAGCACTTGCCAGAAAGCATTGCCTCTCGAGCCAAGTCCAACACTTTTCTCACCGCGCCAACAGTAGAGTGAGCTTTCCGGAACCCATATTGATCATCCGCAAGACCATTCCCGTCTTCCATGATTGGGAGCAATCTATTGTAGATGATGCGCCCGAACATCTTCCCCATAGTGTCCAACAAACAGATAGGCCAATTGGATGCTTGGTCCCCCGGTGGTTTGCCGGGTTTGGGCAACAACACCAGTTTTTGCCTTTTCCATTGTGGAGGAAAAACGCCTTCCGCCATGCACACCTCGAAGAAACTTATGAACCAATCAGGTCTGGTTCCCACCGCCAGCTTCATCGCTTTATTAGGGATGCTATCTAAACCGGGAGCTTTGCTATCGCTGATCCCTCGGCAGATCTCCCGAAGTTTCTCCTCGGTAACGCGAGGTATTACATCAACCTTGTATTGGGCATCCGTTTGATACCTCCTCCCCGTATAGTGAGGAAAGAGTGTGGTTACAATTTTTCGTAGAAGCCGTGGGCAGGTCACCTGGGGCGAACTTTGCCCCTGCAACTTTTTCATAATCAGCCTGTAGGACTGCCCCGGGGGTTTATGTTGGCATCCACACAGAGTCACCTAAAGCAATCTCTTTTGCTCCTACGAATGGCCTCCTTTATTCCGCCACGCAACGTCCTATAATCCCGTTCGTGCTCCTCGTGATCGGTTCTTCCCCTAGATCGCTAGAATTATTTCTTGCTTGATGGCATCTTATCTCCGCTCTATCTTAGTTCCACGATTTCGCTATTCCGCCAATAGTTTGGCTGTTTGCTTGCAAACTCTCGCTTTCTGGGCATAGCAGCGTATCCCTCGATCACCCATCGCTTGATTCTCAATGCCGTTCAGGTCGTCATGACCCACCAGAACTTCAGAGAACGTATCTGGTCGAACGCCCTCGTCGTCCAGCCCGGCACCCCTACTCGTTTTCTGTGAGCACTTAACCCAACACTTGGCCCAACCGCGACTTTAATAAAGATCGTCATTGTGGGTGTAACGGTCACTGACATACCAGGTGGTTCCCCTCGCCAATACGGTGCTCACATAGGTGAGGTCGCTGATGGAGCCCAGGCCTCTTCCTCTGAACGTAAATGAGTCCCCAACATTGGTAAGTAGAACATCCAAATCGAAAATGCCTCGAGCAGGATACGTCCTCTCTCGTTTGTCCTTCGGCTCACCCACTCCCAGGCCCAGGCATTGAAGTCACCCGCTATGATTTTCGGGGACTTTACGAGTGTACCTAATAAGGCTACGCGTGACACTAGGAGAAATTTTGAAGGGTTGCATGCCTAGAACTAGATCCTTTAAGACATTTGGGGTGAATTGAATGCAATCAATTTAACTGGCACTATCTAAATTGAAATTTCATCCGAAGGATGAATAAACAGGTCAATAACTTTCTGAAAGGTCACTAATATGTATTATGTTGAGTTCCCAAATTGTTGCAGCATTTTCAATATAAAGCGAATTTTCACGACTCCTGCTTCCAGGATTCATTTTTGTCGTTTGTTAAACCCACCTGTAATTCCAAAGATTTTGGGAATACGACAAAATAAAAAAATTAAACAAAACAACCCAAAAATTCTTTTGTTGAGATATAATGAATAATGAAGCAATCCTTTCCACCCAAAGTAATCGATTATACATCAAAACAGCATAAATTCATCATTCATAATGAAAATCCACGAAATCCTTCGAAATCCCAACACATACGTTCACAGCTCCGGACGCTGACATTTTTTTTTATTCTGATTCTTGAGCGGATATGCAGCAAATAAAATGTTCCAGACAAATCAAATTCAAATGGAACTAGTTTATCTAGAATGGGCTCAAGTCCCAAAAAGGACACCACTAGACCCAAGCAAAACTTTCCCTTTTCCAGTTCTATTTTCACTAGCTCAGAAATTCATGTTATTGTCGTTACTAGATGCATTATCCTTAAGAAAGTATAACGAGAAGCCAGAATACTCCCCGGGGAGTCGTGGTTGGTGGAAACTTTCAACTTTTATTCATTTGTCCGCATGAAAAGTGCATTCAAACTGAAGCTCGCCAGACTCGACCATTTATAAATGGCCGACAATGGCCGACAATGGCACTTGACCAAAAGAAATTTCTTATGGTGAATACTTTGCTGATTTGTACTATATCTGTCCCAGCAATAATAATTCTAGTGAGAAAAGTGGATAAGTATTATGGCTGCAATGGATGATGATGCTGAAGGAAAATATGAAAGAGGATTTGAATGGAAAAGTTGTTGGGTTTTGTTAGGTCGAGGCTAACTTTTGATGGAGGTTTCATTTGTAAGTCGATGATAACTAGATAAATATTACGAATATGAGTTAGCTGGAGTGGTATAATTTACTGGCTATGAACCTACTGATCGTCGTTGTAGAACCATAACATAGTATATGACAATTGAAAACGAGGTTTCCGAGATCAGAACGGTAATGGATTGGGCTCCTTCCGCATCCATCTTTCATCAGTCAACATACCCATCAAAAACTACAACATAACTTAAAAGAAAAATACACAATTGACACCGTTTTAGTCTTGTTCTGATACTGGTTATGCTACTTTCCCTCCGGCCTACCAGACTGCCCAAAAAACAAGCATTATTATTAGATTGGCTGCAGATAAAATGTCGAATTAATTAGTAAAATTTCAAACAACTGTAACTATTACGAAAATAGTGTACCTATTGATCATAGTATCTCAAGCAGGCCTATAACCGTTAGGAACTTTAGTATGTTCCAGATCTTTCAGCTTTGCATCTGTTATTAAGTGTTCTCCCAGATGCCTCGACCTACTTTGCACAAGTGCCGAACACTGTCCCAGGACGTGTATAGAGGTTTCGTCCTCCTCCTCACAAAACCTGCAGGCAGTATCCTTAGATATCCCTAGCTTCCCTAGGTGATAGTTCAGCCGACAATGACCAGTGAGAATTCCCACTATGATTCGGAGGTACTTTTTGGTGGAGTTTAAGCAATCCTTTGTGCGCATGGATTCGTATCTCCCAATCAGCACCCTGGACTGCTCCATCCCTGGTAGGCCCACCCAGTATAGTTCCCTCAACCGCTCCTCTTCGCTTCTTAGATTCATAGCCATGAAACCATTTCCGATTCCACTGAAAGGTTCTGGCCCGTGCAAAGGCGTTCCTGCTCCCTTCTTGGTTAGTTCGTCCGCTTTCCTTTAGTAAGCCCCTGCGAAACCCATTTATCAAGCTCCTTCACCTTTCCAAGCTGTTGCAAGTACCCTGGAAACCATCCAATGGTGCACCCCTAATTAGCGTACAATATCTCTTGTAGATGAAGGTTTGTTAGTTTTTACCAGGAGACGGAGCTTGTCTTTCTCGATCGATTGTCCTCACTTACAAGAGTCATGTCGACCGACTGAAATATTCCGAATCACCGTTGCATAGTTCATTCATTTGCCGTGTCTATTCAAAATGTCCTTTTTCTGGAGGCCACCGCTGCATTATAACCAAGCTTAAATTCATAAAAGAAAAGTCATAAGAAAAGGTAGGCGAGGAAACGAGGCAGTTTTTAGGGATAAGGAATTGTTGGACCTCGGGGCAAACCCGAGATGTCAAAGGTTTCTTATTAAGGCACTGTGGAAACTGGTTTTACCGGTTATGATGGTGTACTGAAAAGTGACTACTGTCAATACGTTTTTTGAGTTGGCCTGGGGGATTAAAAGGAAATATATGACCATTTGCTGCTAAGTGCTAAATATTCTGATTGACATCAGGTTTTTGGCGCCGAAAATCGGAAAATCGCCGTCATTTTGTTACTTTCTGGTGAAATTTTTTGATTGCGGTTCATTCTATAGAGAATTTCATGCTGATTAAACCCCATTTTTTTGTCTTTTTTTAGACGTCTCAGTGATACATGGTTTAACAGATATTCGGTCGGTTGACAATTACGAATATTTAGGTTGTCCGTTTTAGTGATGTCTAGCTAGAAAATGGTGTCTTTTTGCGAATATATAAAGAAACATTTTCCACCTGTTGCTAATTTCGGTCACCCTGCTTCTAGGGCAGAGATGATACAGATTCTTATGAGTTACCTCTACCCTGGACGAAACCGTTAGTCCCTATTGTTTCTATTATTTTCATGTCCATTGATGCGATGATCTCAGCACGGCAAACGTCAGCATAAGCAGTTTTATATTGAGTACCAAAGGCATCTTCTTCTTTTCTTCAACCGTTGTCCTGTTCACAAGTGGGGTCGGCTCGTCGTGGTCAATTTAGTCACTTTATTCTATCAAATGCCAGATATGGATGCAATCTCGAGGTTTTGAAATCGCCATCCAGAGTCAAGCCACCGTTGTTTCGGCCAGCCTTTGGTCGCTTACCATTGACTTCGATGTTCAGACCAATCTTGGCAAGTGAATTCTCGTCAGCGCGAATTACGTGACCATAACATCGAAGACGTCTTTATTACAGTCTTTCCACGATCGATGCAACCCCATATCGATCGCGGATATCCTCATTTCGGATGTGATCAAAACGTGTCACGCCACTAGTTCATCCACATCTTGGTCTCCAATACCGCAAGAGGCCATCTATTGCCTTTTATAGTCGGCTAATACTCAGAACCGTAGAGAGCGACAGTACGAACGACATTGTGGTAAATTTTAGATTTGAGACCTTTGTTGATTCCTCGATCACAAAAAACGCCAGCTGTGGAACGCCATTTCATCCAGATTGCGTTAATGCGTGGAGCAATTTCGTAACGCAATTTTCCTTTGGCCAATAGCATTGATTTGAGGTATTTAAATCGCTCAGTTCTGGATAGGTCACTGCCGCTGGTAGCGATTGTGCCTGTTTCATGGGGACCGGTCGTCGAAAACTCAGTTTTACTCGGATTCAATCTGAGACTGTGTTACATGAGGCGATCATTCCCTTTTGGGACAAGTTGCCCGAGGTTATTTTTTCTATAGACTGCATAAAGCGAATCTTTGTAGTGCAATTGAACCCAGCACACAAGTTCTTCTGACACTAAGTGTTGTCATAGAGCATACCAGATGAGTGTGTGTGGCACATGGTCAAACGTTTTCTTCAGATCCAGAAATGTGTAAAAAGGGCGATACTTCTCCATGAGCAACCGCGGAGCGTGTATTGCCTGAGTAGTTCCGCAGTTCTTGACAAATCTGGCTTGATTCACGGTTATTTCAACGATTTCGCGAATATGGTTCTTCAAAACGTCATGTTCAAAAATCTTCATGGATTGAGAAAGTAACCAGATCGGACGGTAACTTCAACAGTCTGCTGAACTACCTTTCTTTTTCCAAATTGGAACTGTGGAGCCTTCTTACTAGTCGGATGGTGTTCTTCCTTCCTGAATAACCTGTTTAAAGAATTCACTGAGCCACGGTGCTGGGTCCCAACTCTTCGGTTTTCAACGCTCAGATGCGATGTCGTCGGGTCCTGTTGATCTCTCTCGTCATCCCGAGTGTCCAGTTTATCGTAAAGATCTTTGTAATCCCTCCGGTGAAAGCGATCGCTTTCCTAGCTTCTCGGTTGGCATTTTTATAAATTTGCCAATTGGCGAGCGTTTTATCGTCGAGAGACTTGTAATAAAGGCAAGGACCTTCATTTCAACATCGTCATTCCAACGCCAAGTATTTCGGTTGATGAACCGTTTCCCTGGCTTGATAACCCTGAGGATTCTTCCACATTCGTAATGGTAGGTAATCGTGTAAGTAAGATAATTTCTTGTTTCTTCTTACGAAACCACCAGCATTTAACGCACGAGGGTCAGTGCCCGCTGTTTTATTAGTGGCTGGGTCGCGAGACAGCAATTAACGGCCGATGTTAAGTCAGTGAACCATTGGCGTGATAACATGTCTTCGTCTTATACCCATTCCTACTTTAAAATGTAGAGAGATGAGACAATCGTTTGATGAGCCACGTATTGTCAAGTACAAGGTGATGAGTGTCCGCAATATCGACTATATCGACGCGCTCGAAACCCTCATTGCGTGCTCCAAACCCTTCCCCATGGCATCTGTCTGCCTTTTCATCGCCATGACGATTAGGGCTGCCTGAAATAACCAACTAATATCAACAGGTACGTGGAATAACTCCAACTATACTTTATTGGTCCTTTCCCCTGATCTCAGCATTTTATTTTTGTTTTACTGAGAATAGTACATTACTTCAAACCCTCATCCTTTACCTGGGTTTAGAACGAGCATGCTATGTAAATAACTTAGCTGAGTTTATGGATATTCTCAGTGACCAACGAAAGTCCCTTGGTCTCTACACGCTCTCTCTAGGTAATGTCTGACCACGTTTCTGAAGGGCTTTGACATGATTGCGCTGTTGAGCCTCCATTGTTTCTTTCTGTGTGATGAGCTAGCCAAGTTTCCGTTACTTGAGCAAATCTTAGTCCTTGGGCTTGTCTGATTAGCCCTCGCCTGAGATCGGTTGTAGCTTGCTGCAGCTTTTACCAAAAATCACCTCATCGCTTCGTCGTTTTTGTTCAACTCATCCACTAGTTTCATCTTAGAAGTCTTCCATAGAATGTGGATTCTGGATATCTGGTACGGGCTGTAGAAAAGGACTCCAACTGGTCTCCGTTTCTCCCGAGACATTGAAACACGGCAACAGACATTCTTTTCTGTGTTAGTCTTACGGGGACGACGGTTTCAGTTCAGGTGTACTATTGCTAACATTCGTTACACAAATTTTGCCGGGTAGAAAACTAAAAATTCATTTTCGTCCCAGTATCAAAGATTTGAGCCACTGATTGGACCTCCTTTCCCATTCTGGCTAGGTTCCTGTTCAACTGGTGTACGACTCTTGTGAACTTGATTGTCTGAGCCAGCCAGCTGACCTCATATGCGTCAATGAATTCCAGAAAGTACTCATCCCTTCGAATAACGTCGCTGCTTCCTCAGGCCTCATGGTGGGCATTGGCATCGAAGCCGAGAAGAAGCGATAGCACCATGCTATCACAGAACTTCGCCAGTCTAGCGACTAAGTCTAGTGAGATCCGGTTGTCGTTTGCTACAAAGTATTCCGAAGGACAATCGTGCTCTTGAGTCGCCCCCCCCCCCCCCCTGTCTTCTAGTCTGATTTGGACAGCCACGCGGTCTCCAGGCATATGTGTCTAAAATTTCTTATGGGAAGTATGCAAGTTCTTGGGTTTTCACAAGGAGAATCCCAAATTACCTGCATGCTTGTACCTTATAAACCACGGATCTGCCTTCGACACACCCAGGGTTCTTGAGCCAGCACTATTCCAATATTATCATTAGAACTTGCCCTTGCAATTACTGGAGATAAAGATTTTGCATGGTGGTGGTTTACCTGGGCTATTTTAGTGCTGCCCATCGACTCTATTAGTGTTTGGAGCTCTTTTCCAATGTCGAAGTTTTGTCCTTCCCCTCTGACATGGCTCTTCCTAGCGTTTCATTGCCGGACTTGATCCCTAGAAAGTTAAGGTCGTCCAGCTTCTTCTCTACTGTAGGCAGCATGTCTACATTCCTTGCTTGGTCCTGTCCTTTCAGCCTCAATGGCCTCCACAATTACTTGGGGGATCTTGGTAGGATTTCCACCCGAGGTGTCATGCGAAGGTATCGTCCCTTCCTTGTGTGGTTTGTAGCGTTGACGTTTTTGGTTATTCTGTGTTTCAATGCAACCAAAAATTGCCTCTAATCAAAAAAACAATATTTTCATTTCATATCCTTTCTTGGTTTTTCCCTGTGGACGTCTATAGATATTCTACCAAATTTGCAACTGATGAGATAGTTACGACGTTTAATTGCCTTCAGTGATCGGTCATCTCCATAATCCTGTGTGCTGGGAAGAGAAGCTTCACTGTCTCAGTCGCTGCGGTTTTAGGAAAATAGATCATCACCATATGTGCCCCTACCCCCCACCCGTAGCGCATGTCGACAGCTCCATTCCCTTCCATCCTGGCAGTTAAGGGACTATAGACCCAAGCCAGTCCGCCATGTCCTCCGTCGAGCAATCTACCAGTGTAAAATTTGGCTGAAAGCATACGCCGGTGAACACGAAGTCCTTATTCCATCCCCCACACATCTGCATGACGATAGGATCCTCGCGAGTATTTGCCCCGAAAATATTTTCGGCAGTAACCGCGGGTCTGATGGCTTATGCTTCCATCACTGTCCGCCTCAAAATTTCCACTTTTTGGGCTCGGGTTTAGATTTTTTGGAAGCATTTCCTCTTTCCGGCTGATTTCTGCTGCTCCCCGCTTTCTTGGCTCCGATAATGAAGGCTTAGGTCTATCCTGAATGCAGAGATGTGTCTCCGCCTGACAAGTTTATATGCGGTTCGATTGTTACTGTTTTTTTATATTTGTATTTATTACTGTATTTGAATTTGTATCCCACAAGTGTGGGGGTTAGGAAGTCCGCTAACGTACGGTAAGGTCAAGCTTAATCACTGAGGTACTGAGGCACGTTCGAGTATAGTCAGTTACCTATGACTGCAAAATGTCCAATGGGTAGGGTTCGCATCACACCCTGGATTGGAGGAGGTGTTTTCCGACTCCCCAGTCTAGATCCGTAGCTTTTTGTTATTAGTAGTATAATCTCATACAGGCTGTGGCTGTCATCACACACTAATCGTCTTGATAGACAATATGTTTACCTGTGGAGTTCCCAAATCTCCCCTCAGATGCGTCCTTTCGTGCGTATAAGGGAACGCTGGGCATGCACATGCATGGATCAGGAGATTCGCGCTCATGAATATGCTCATGCGCAGGCAGGGTAGGTGCCCACCCATTGATTAAGATTGGGTATGGGAAGAACACCCAGAAATCAAACCAAATATGGAGGACAAAAAAGGTAATTTTTCACGGTGTAGAGCTTCGGAAACCCAGTACCAGCGATTTTTGAGAGCGGTCAAGCGGGCTCCCGTTCGTAGACATTCAACGACCGCTGTGCCGTAGTGGTGGGAAACTTGACTACTTTGGTATCTAATGCTACAAGAAATCTTAGTGGAGTGAAAATGAGATTTAAACAGGATTCTTTCCCAAAAGCTCAAACCTGGGGGGTCATGCCTAATGGCAATATTACCCCTAGCCAGTCGTTATTCATCGTGGGACTCGAAATGCAATAGCGTTTATTTCACTGGGGGAATTCATAAATGAACCCTTTGAGTTCATTAAGGACAAGCAAAATATCCAACATAATATCAGGGCTCTGATACATGGCATCAAGTTTTCCTATATTAGGGCGCTGGAGGAGAAAAACGCCCAAGCGCTATGTGTCAAAGTTACTCGGGAGATGCAGGTAACGCCTCCTCAACATAAGGTAGTTACGTCTCTATGGTTTTACGCAGGTACCCCCCACGGTCTTCTTCAGACATGGGCTGATTTTGTGACCACAATCAGAGCCCCGCTACGACAAGCTACAACGGTATCAGTCTATCCCACTTGTATAGCTCAGCATTCATACTGGTGGATGCAAGACCTACTTAAATCTCTACCGAACAAAGAAGTATGGCTTTCGAATTGAAACGCAACACCAAATCGAGGCACGAAAGTCTCTGCTCGTTTAAACGTAACTAACAACTCCCATGAAGCTCCCACTAGGGGGCCAACCGCAACAACGGAGCTGAACACATATACAATAGGAATTCAGCTAAAGTATGTGAATTCATTGGCTATCCCGATTCTCATGGTATCAGTACATCCTTGGTAAAGTTTCGTGACCTATTGCCACTTCAGATGAGTCCCCGTGCAGACTCTGGTCTGATCGCCCTAGTTAGGCCTGTGGAGCATTCGCCAACTGCATCACCGCGGTAAACTGCGGGGAGGGGGGGGGGGGGGGGGGGGGGTGATGGAATCTGTCAATCCTTGGTGTCCAACAAGAGAAAAAAGGCTCATCGACGAAGAAAGTCGAGCCGGCGTAAGCTCCGGGTAGTTCTTCGATTACGACTCCAACTTTGAGAAAAGGGAAAGAGCCTACAGCTGGTAAACCCCAAGAATGGACAAAGGTGAGCGGCAAAAAACAGCAGAAGGAGAAAAAGAAGATTCGTCCGGAAATAATCATTTTTTTATGAAAGGAGATATATCCATCGCCAATACCCTTCAGAAAGTCAAAGTCGATGCGGAATTGACAGACCTGGGTGACAGTGTGAGCGATGTCAGGCTTACGAAAAAGGGGGATCTGATGTTGGAACTAGACAAATATAGCGAGAAGAAGCAGTCATGGACGAGAAAGCAACAGATAGTAATCGAATGAAAAAGACCTAGACGAGTTCACGATGGGATATCTGTGCTGCCTTAGCGAAATAGAAAAAAGTGCCATAAAAAGGATGAAGAAGGCATATGGAGGTACACAGACCTATTTTATTAGCTTGCCGGTGGAATCAGGGATTAAATTGATTACCGCATGCAAGGTAGAAATAGGTTGAATCGCGTGCCAACTAAAGGAGCAAGTATATCTCAAGAGATGCTTCAGATGCCTCGATTTCGGTCACTTCGGGGCAGCATGTACTAGCGAGCACGATAGGTGGAGAAGGTGCAGGAAGTGTGACCATTTTATCAAAGACTGTACGGGAGATCCACGATGCATTTTGTGCAAAGAGAATGGACGACCGGGACGTTGCGGAATATAGGAGGGAGCTGAATCGTAAGGCATGTAGGATAATGCAAATCAACCTCAACCATTGCGAGTCAGCTCAATACTTGCTCTCCCATACCATTTGAGAGTCGAATATGAACGCGACAATATTTGTACCCTACCAAAGTTGCGTTAGCGCTACGTAGGTGACAGACTCATCTGGAAACGCGGCGATATTGGCATCTGGGCAGCAAGTAATTCAAGAAACAATGACATTCCCAGGAGATGGCTTTGTCAAAGCGAAAGTCAACAGCGTCCACATCTACAGCTGTTTTGCTTCTACTGGTGCAACATTAGCGCAATACGAGGAGATCCTAGACAGCCTGGCGTTGGACAGTAGAGACAACAGCCCCAAAATTATTGCCGGCAATTTTGATGCGTGTGGGATTTAAACTGGGGAAGTCGAGTGGCGAACACCAGGGGCCAAATCCTCCTGACTGAAAAGTCAGCCCCAGTTGTTACAGAATGCTCACTTTATTGTCAGTTCTGACGCCTCATCATTTTCTCAGCAGATACACTTTCAATACCGATCGGCAGTTTTTTTTATGACTGAGGGGTCTTACTCCGCTGCTTACAAGGTTGTAATTAACAAGATTCATGGACAAAAATCGCCTCAAGTGACCTGCCTGCCACTCTTGTTTAAAAATAATCGCAATCCTTTTTCCTCAACAGAGAGAAAGTGAACCTCTTTAAATGGTTTAACAGGACGTCTTCTCAACCCCTTTGGTGACCAAGGAGTTACAACGGGAGATCTGTATACCAATTGGGGACAATAAGGCTCTAGGATTGGACGGGATTCCGAACAAACCGCTAAAGTTAGCTGCTAAAATTAGACCCGCATTGTTGATTTGACTTGGGCATGATCCAAGGGGTGTTACCTTCTCAATGGAAAAGACAGAGGTTGGTTTTGCTACCGAAGCCCCAAATAAATATGGCGGACCCTTTTCGTACCGCTTTGTCTGTCTGTTAGACACTATGGGGAAGATGTTGAAGAGGGTGATAGGAGAGGTTTCTTTGATACAAGATGGACGACGGCGCGAAGAAATATGTTGTGACAGCAGGTGTTACCCAAGGTTCTGTACTAGAGCCTTTGTTGTGAAACATAATGTATGATGGAGTGCTCGCCCTACCATGTGCCAAAAGAGGCGACATTGATTGGTTTTGCAGGCCTGGCAATGGTAGTTGTGGCGAAACACCACTAGAACGTGGAACTTTATACAAGTGCAACCATTTATGCCACCAAAACGTGTCTCATGCCAAAAGAGGTGACATTGATTGGTTTTGCAGGCCTGGCAATGGTAGTTGTTGTGAAACACCACCATAACGTGGAACTTTATACAAGTGCAACCATTTATGCCACCAAAACGTATCTCGAAATGGTGGAATTGGACCGGGTGGAAGATAAGACGGGAACGGTCCTTATTACTAATCGCAAGAAAAACAACACTGCCAAAATCTGGGTTGGTAATTACGAGATCGTTTCAAAATCGATGATTAGGTACCTAGGGGCAACGACCGATGCCAAATTGAGCTTCAAGGGCACCTGGACTCTGCGCGCGAAAAGGCAGCAGCCAAATATTGCAGCGCGAAAATCTAGTCGCCGGATGCTTATCGCAGGAGTGATGAAATCCATTCTGCTATACACAGCTTCTGTCTGGACGTACGCGGATAACACAGTGAGCCAGAGAAAAGTAAATTCAGGATACCGGTCGGTCGCGCTGAGGGTGTATAGTGCATATAGGACGGTATCAGGTGAGTCAATGTGTGTCATCGGATGATTCCCTTTTTTTTTGTTTTTTTTTTTTTTGAGGAGGTGGAAATCTTCAAAAGACTCTGGCCTGGGCACGCCAGAATGTGGGATTTTTACCCACTAAAACCACCACCGACTCCCCCCCCCTACTCCGTGGAACCACCTTTAGGTATTACATCACGGGGCGGAGTTAGCTTACTTTAGCTAGGTCTCCTTTCGTCTACCCGCGGGGTTCGTAACCGCGTCTTCCTCATTTCTTCTGTTTTTCGCAGTTTTTCCTGGACTACAGCGATCATGGAATTGATCGCATCCCAGTCTTCCTGACAGGCTACCATTCTCCGGACAAAATTTTCCGGTGATAGCACTTCACCTAGAGTTTCCTCCAGGTTCCTCCTTTCTTCCACGAACCTAGGACACTGCAAGAAAACTTGCGCCGGGTCCTCTGGGACCCCGCAGTTTGGACAATTAGGCGAGGTGTCCAATTTAAACCTGTACAGGTATTGACGGTATCCTCCATGGCCGGTGAGAAACTGGGTGAAATTATAATTGATCTCCCCATGCTTTCTCTCCAGCCACTCCCCGATGGAAAGGATCAACCTGTAAGTCCAACGACCCTTTTCTGACTGGTCCCATCGCTGTTGCCACCTGCTTATGGATCTCTCCCTTTCGGCTTTTTTCACCTGAGATAAGAGAGAGATGGACCTGGTATTATAAATGTTCATCATTTCGGTTGCTAGGATGTCAATCGGCATCATTCCCGAGATGAACGCTGCATCGCCTGAGACGGTCCTGAAGGCAGAACACACCCTTAGGGATGTTCTTCTGTAGACCGCACTCAGTTTATGTGTATTGCCTAAAACCTGCAGTGCTTTTCCCCAAACTGGGACTGCATACAGCATGATAGAGCTCACCACCCTGGCTATGACCAGCCTGCAAGTATGCCGCGGGCCTCCTACGTTCGGCATCATCCTTGCCAGAGAAATACTCGTGGTGGATGGTCTTTTACAAGTATGCTCTATGTGCTGCTGTAGATGATTCCCTTGGGTCTTCTGGCGAATGAGGCACACTGTCTCTACCGGAGAATTAGGATGAATCCGGACGAAAGGACTGCAAGTTTCCAAAAAGCCACTAGGAAGGAGCTGTACAGAAGATGGCATCAACGGTGGGATAATTCCGAAGGAGGCCGCTGAACCCGTACACTAATCCCGTGTATTGAGAGATGTGTCGAACGCAAACATAGAGAATTAAATTACCATCTAACGTAGTTCCTTACGGGATACGGTGGATACAGGAAGTGCCTGCATCACTTCGGATTGGATGAGTCCCCAGACCATGCCGAATGCGTTGCTACACCCAAGGACGCCGAGCATGTTATATTCCACTGCGATACAGGAGAAGCTGCAGGAAATGGAACGAACCCAGAAAGCGCAACGGATGCGTGACTTAGTTGTGCTGGTGTAAATCAGGGCCCTTCTCTTGAAGTATTGCTTCACGTTAGTCTCGCGGTAATATGGGCGGAGAAGTGGGGCTGGCTTTAGTGGGTGAGAATCGTGCAACCTAGCGCAGTGGCGCCTTTTTAAAATTTCTAATCTTCTTATTGGACTGGTTTTCCTAAACGGCAGATGAGTACTTCTGCAATTTTTAAAATGTGGAAAATCGATTCGTATTTTGGACAAGGGTTTAAGTTATTTCGTGCAAGGATATAAAAATGACCTGGATGTGGATGAAGGAGCAAATTGCAATTGGGGAATTCCATGAGAGCATCAAAGGAAAAACATTACGTATCTCTTCCTCAAACTTTTGCCGGTCTTTCGATTTTGATGGAAGGAAAATTTGTAATTAAGGCTCTTCACTATCTAATATCAACATCTTACAAAAATATATCACATCCATGTGCCAACGCACACCCTGAATGTCAAGATATCAACATTAATGAAACTCCCACAAAATAAGATCATTTACCTGAGCGATGGCAGCGAAAGTTAATCACCTAAGCACTTTCGCAACAGCTTCAATCCAATCTCATAAAATACTTGATATCCTTCGGATGTCATACGATTGTGCCAGAAGATATAAAACTGGCACGCACGTACGTACCCTGCTCCTACTTCCTCCGTATCCAACTCTGCTCCTTAAACTTTCCTTCTGCTTCCGTATCGTTTACTTTAACTCGTTTGCGAAGAAAATTGTACGTCCTCAGGTAAATCACGACGTATTCAAAACGGGGCTCACGGATGTAAATCGAATTAGTCGCATTGAAATGTTGTGCGGTTGGAAAGGTGAGAATAATACACGTGAAATATGGAGGCAACGTGAGGTATACCAAATCGCTGCAAGGGATTTTTACTACGACATTGGTAGATTTCAGGCATTTTTCAAAGACAATAAACAGTACTTGCTGGGAGAATCTCCAATTGCGGTGATGGGGGACAGTTTGCATCCTTGAGGACTCAGCATCCTCCATTCGCCTGAAGGCAGAATATATCGAGTAGGAAAGCCATCTGTAGTTTATTCAATAGATCTCCAATATTCCCACTGAAACTCTCAAACTAGATACAAACTTCTCTGGAATAGCGTTAGGGGCCATCCTCATTGTCCTTGCAGATAAATACAATGGAATGCAGCGAAAAATTGCGCTCCAAATTGCACCCGCGAAATCATTCCCCACAACAATTGCGCTGCTATTTGTCTTTACCGAACAAAAGCCACTGTTAAGTGCTTTGGGAGCAAACAATAAGGACGAAATAAGTCAATACAGCTACGAAATGAACTAAGAAAATCACCAAGCCGGAATCCCTTCAAAACTTTCAAACTGTAAAAATCATCATTTTCCTTCCTACGTCAGCCATTACGTTTGCTTTTCCAACGAAAACTTTTATAACAATATTTAAATTTTCCATTGCAACAATGAAATCTTAGCGAAAAGACAAACAGATACAATAGTAAAACTTGGCCTAGTTTCCAAGGATTCAAGCGGAGATTTCAGAGAATATCCAAATCCATCCTATTTTAGCTATCACGCCCGCTAGTGACTAGGGGCTGCCAGTCAGGCACGGGAACAAAGTGCTCTTGTTGGCAACCTGCCGGAAGATTCACTTCTGCAATGTACATACGTCCCAATGTGGATCCTTCGGCTTTCCAATGTTCCGTCTTGCTCGACATACGTACCTAGCGAGATCCTTCGGGCTGATATAAAGACATAAGATACCGGAAGGGAACAAAGGCAAGTTTGGCTGTAAGCGTGTAGTCGAGGCGAATAAGTAATGTTCCTGGTGGTTCTTCGCCTTCACAAATGTGTCAAGATTTACGAAATTGAATGTTTTATGGCGTTAGTGTAAGAAGCGGTTGAACTCTTTAGCATAATCGTACTTTATGGAGCGGGAAATGTATATCGTGATTTGTTTCCGAAATATTTCATTTGATTTTTTTCTCGCCCTGGGCCACATTCACCCCCGAGCACGAATAATAAAATCGGAGCTGATGCTGTGAATATCTAATAGAAAGATGAACGCCGCGAGCAATTCCATGAACTTTCAGGACATTTGCATATTTTCCCTCTGGTTTGGATGAATTTCAATAATTCAATATGCATATGCGAGTAATGTGTTATCTTTTGCCATCAAACACGGTGTAATTCATGTGGAAGTAATACCCATAATTGGAGACAACACCAAGAGGTCTGGCAATCAAATTGCTATATTTCCTCTTCTGGCTCATTCACGGGTTCAGCGAAACCATTGGTATCCTCTATTGCTCTCCCATGTTCCCATTTCAGGAGCCTCTTTAGCTGCTTTCAATCGTTCCTACACTAAGCGCTCCGGGAACGAACCCAAACTCAAAAACACCCCAAACCTACCCCGTTTCATTGTACTCTGCCACACACGCTTTTCGGCAGCTAAAGTCTATAAATATTTACGGACCCTCATTATAAATTGAACCGTAATGATATTTTGGTGTAAAAAGCGGGCACGCATTTAATTCAAATTAATGAAAGTGTCAAGTGCACGCTTTCCAAGCCAAAGGAACCCCCGGCGAAAGGAGGAGGGGGACAACTTCTCACAGGATTTAATAGCTAAGCCAAGAGAAATATGAAGAGATATGAATTTTTAAAGGTTATGCGATAATAGGTTTTTTTGGGGGAGGAATATTTGTTTGTGTTATTGAGGTATTTATGGATAGGGAGGAGTTCACATTTCGGTGTGAAAAGTGGTGATAGTCCACAATGGGGCAAGTAGCTGGGTTGGGTTTCATTACTCTTTATTATTATCATTTCCGAATACAATTTAGAGCAGATTACATCCTTATGGTTACGTATAGTATATATGAGCATTCAATTTCAACGGTCGGTTGGTTCGAATTTTAAGTCATTCCCATTCTTGCTCATTATTTAAGATTGTTTAATCTATTGGTATCTATCATCTATCTATAAGAAGTTCCTGTCTTTTTGAACCTATGCTGACTTCACTTTCTTCAAAACTCTGCCCTCCTTGGTCAAATTTTTAATACTTAAGCCCAGAAAGGAATATTTGGCGAATGCTGAAGATTCGCCGGAGCCCCGAATCCTCAAACTATTCATTCGCAACTCCCGCAGTCCTGCACGGCTATCTCCTCTTTCCATTAAATTCTCTGGTTCCTTTGCTAACTCTGCACATAACTATCTCGTGATTTACTCTGCTGCTACTTTCCTCAGTCTATGTTTCCTCTCCTGCATCTTCTTCTCCCACACTAGTGAAGACAGCCTGCCCCGTATCTCGTACCATTCCGGCCCTTACTCCTCTTTCTGTCGAATAGCTCATTCGCAAACTTGATGATTTGATGATTTTCGTAACTTCTTTCCGCTTAAAACTGATGGATCTATTATCCTTCCCTTCCCCATTATTTCCGACAAAAACTTCGAAGAAAACCATTTTTCTAACCTGTGGAAAGAGGCTCTCATCAACTTAATTATCAAAAAGAGCGACCGTAGTCTTACCGTCCCATTTCGCTCCTCCCCTCCTGTTCCAACATTTTGTATGTCAGTAGTTAGTTGTTCACCTACTTTCGCCGCCTCATAAAGGAAGAGCAACACACGGCTTTGCTGAGGATAGATTCACTGCTTCCAGCCTGCTCGACGTGACCAACTTCCTGGACAAATGTCTAAATTCATGTTAAGAAATACATACTATGTAAGGGATAAGATACTTTCATCCAATCTCACTTCTTTCACGGTTCCCGTATCACTCGCTTCCTGGCTTGCCTCTTGTCTTTCTAACCTAAGATCCTGCCGCGTCTTCTTCTTGATGGGTGCAGACCCCGTTGCTTTACCCCCTCCTCTGCTGGCCTACAAGGCCAACTTTTGTTTTATCATTAATAGTATATAAGAATAGAATTTGTAATGAAACTATTTGAAAATAAGATAATGAAACGACCATCCTCAGTGGTTGAACACGACCTAGAGGGAAGAGCTATCCCAAGAACCTAAAAACTTGACGAAATTGACGATTTATAATGAATGCATTGGAAAATAGAATGATCAACGACCACCCTGAGCGGCCGAAGACGACCTAGAGGGAATAACTATCCCAAAGCCTAAATGAAATTACCTAAGTGGCCGTGAAGGTCTACCCGAAAATATTGAAGCTACATTGGAGCGCCCGGTTGATACGTGCTTGCATGCCTCTATGCTAGATAGGCTCGGGCATGCGGGGGGTCCTTTGAGCGCTACGATCCCTCACTATACTAGCGCATGGGTCCGCACCGGATACCGAAAATAAGCGTAAAAACATAGGGATGCGCTAAAGTCTGACGAGTTAAATCAAAACGCAAGCTAAAACCTGCAAAATGAAAAAAAAGACGGCTCGACTACGCCCGTGGAGCCGTAAACTTTCCGACGAAGATAGCAGTTTCGAGTGCCGTATACCTTTACAAACGCGTTCAAGTTCTGCGGGATATGACGGTTCCAAGTACCATGCATATCCAATTAGAAAAGTTCAGGCAAATGAACCTAATTATAAACCTAATTATAAAGCCTAAATATAAACCGTAACAGGACGCGGAAGAACATCGTGGTCCTGCATTAACTCTGCATTAAATCACCAACTTTAACAAGGATCCAGCCCAGCGGAAACCTCTGGAGTACTTCCAGGAACGTCTACAACAGCTAGAGGCAGTATGGGATCAATTTGAGGTCACAACAAGGCAATGTAACTACTTCGCCAGGGACTGCTATAGTTTCATCTTCGGATCAAGCAATTATCTCCTAAGGACAAAGGCCCTCCCCATTAGTGAATTACTCATCTAGTAGTCACCTCATAAGTCACCTGTTGAGGCCACTTACTCCAGTCCAGAGCTAATTGCACCACATTCTTCAAACATTACAAGAACCACTTCCCTTATAATCAAGGACGTTCTACCAAATTAAACACCAAACTATGATCGGATTATTGGAAGCAGGTTGAAGCACTACATCGGAAGGTGTACGAGGCAGTTGAAGATCCCGAAGCTTTTGGCTACCAGAAACATTGCTTTTTGTATCGCTACGATAGGGATCTGATAGCGAACATAATGATGTTTGATGAACGCGCATTGCGAAGCGCACGCGTTACCACAAGTAGAGCGAGCAGCAATCACCACCAGAAGCATCCAAATGAAGCTACCTCGTATCGAAATTCCAAAATTTCATTGGAAACTACTTAACCTGGCGTCAGTTCCGAGAGAGGCGTCCTCGATGATATGGTCACGTAATTCGTGCTAACGAGAATTCCCTTACCAAGGTTGGTCTGAACATAGAGGTCGACGGTAAACGACCAAAAGGCCAGCCGAACCAATAGTGGCCTGATACGCTGCATTGGGTTTTGAAAGCCTCGCGATTACATCTAGATCAGGTATTTGATAGCAAATGACGAAACCGACCACGACGAGCCGAACCCGCTTGTGTACAGGACAAAGGCTGAGGAAAAAGGAGAATTATTATTTCCGAGTTGTCACAATCCCGGCAGATACCGGATTTTACTTAGTACTAACACTACCAAGCATTTAGGTTCGGACAATCCTACCTACTTAAATTACAAAGGGGTGCTACTGGTGGTCGTCGGTGGCAGGTTAATGGGAAAATCCGTCGAAACCTCCCGGCAACATCAAGTACTTATGCAGAATGGTATATTTCTGCATGGTTTGAACAAGACTGTGAGTGAGAGTCTCAGGACATAAAGGGAAGCTGGCAGGAATTTAGGCACAGCTCAAGTAAGCTATATAGTAAGGTAAGATGGACTACTCCAAACAAAACTGCGCAAAGGCGGATCTAAAAGATAAAAGATTCAATGGCTAGGAATCCCCGTCATGTCCCGTTCAATATTTTGGCCGATGGCATCTACGTTGGGCCCGGTTTTGCCTCGAATCGCGGCGTAAAAAACGTTGAAAAGGAAGAATTGTTGAACAGAAGGCAACAACGGTGCGAACAGCCTGTGAATGGTCGATGGACACTCAGATTGATTCCCAGTATCAAGGTGTGAACACAGAGACCACATGGTGAAATAAACTATGATTTCAAACAGTTTCTTACGGGACACATACACTGGAAAATTGTACCAGTGTTTTCGAAAGTTTCCACCTACGCAGGAAAAAAGGTCATTGAATCAATTTTTATAAAGTTGCTTTTTACATAAAATCTTAAAAGGATAAGAAACAAGAGAGAAAGCTTTTAGGTCTTGGTCCGAATTCATTCATTACTAATTTAAAAAGCAAACAAATTAGGGATAATTGAATTAATATATGCTCTTTTTTATTCTAGGTAAGTAATCGCCATGACAACGTAAAGCCGTAAGTAGCAACACTTTTTAATTAGTTAATATTACACCCCCTTCTTACTCCTGATTACTACTACTAGATTTATTAACTGCGGTTTCCCACTGTTTGCAAGGATTGGTTCTTGAAATGTCTGTCCTATCCCCGGAAAAGGTGCCAAATATTCTACAAAGGCTCGCCTGATCTTGCTAGAAAAGAAATTAGAGCCTTATTGGCTAACATCCTGGAGCTAAGTGAAGCCAAATAATGACACTTTGGCTAACTCTCTCCCTTATCTGCCAGTGTTCTTTTATACTGTTGACAATCCAGTAGACGCAAACCCAGTGCTATATTCTTGCGACTTCCGCAAGGTACCCTCATGATCTAGCATCCGATTTCAGAAACAATTTGGACCAGCAAGAGCCTATGATGCTTAGCAAAGGGGAAACATTTTACCAAAAGCTAAATATCGACCACAAAAAGTTCGTAAAATCATGTGACTGAACGGTCGTGATGAATGGACTTCACCCATTAATGCGCGTCTTCTGTTCACTCTTATCTTCTTCTTCATCTACTTCAGCCTCTGTGCCGTTCAGAAGTGGGGTCGGCTCGTCTTGATCGGTTGTGCCATGTTGTTCTCTCGAAGGCGTGATCTGGATGGAATCGCGAGTCTTTCAAATCGCCATCCAGCGTATTAAGCCATTCTCTCGGCCGGCCTTTTGGTCGTTCCCCTCGATTTCGATGTTCAGACCAATCTTGGCAAGATAATTCTCCTTAGCGCGAATTACGTGACCAAACTATAGAAAAAGCCTCCCTCCCAATGCACGATCGTTTCAACTCCATATCGATGTTGTTTTTGTGTTCATTTTCAAAAGAATGCTCTCTCATTTTCAACACGCTTAACGTGGACGAATATAATATCCATGAAAACTGTCCAGATGCATGATTGCGCCGTAATGTTAGACATAGGTATTGGCTAACTTAGTGAACACGCCTACTTCCTTTCGAACGTGCTTGTTGACCTTGCATTTCTGGCACGCGATGCACTGTCTGACCTAAGAGTTTACGTCCTGGTTCATGTACCCGGAAGTATTTTTCAGTGACTAACCGGTTCGTCGTTCTGATGCCCGAGTGCGCAAGATCGTTTATTACGTCAAATACTTCCCTGCGAAAATCGGCCGGAATGAATGGCCTGGGTTCCTTATCTGAGGTCTCGCAGAGCTAATAGAAATTTAAGTCGAAAATAGGAAACTCCTTGAATTTTTGTTCGGAGTTTGCTTGCTGCCGTATAATCGACCGCGGCGAGGACTGTAACCTCCGAGATTCGAGATAAAGGCTCTACAAAAAAATCCGTCTTTTCGTGTGTAGAAGTGCAGAAGTAAACTAGCTGATATAAATCAAGTGCCGGGCTTTTGTTTAAGCATGAAAGTAAGGGGCTTGTGGTCCGTGAACACGGTGAATAGCTTGCCCTCAGAGGTTATTAAGTACCTGCCTCTGGAGGAATCTGCATTTTTCAAAGTTTAGGACAAATCCGGCCTCAAGAAAACTTTGAAAAATGTACTCAAGATGTTTCAACTGATGACCAACTGACATGGATGAGTGGAATGGGATATCAGTCTGGAACTGTCTGAGCACTCAGAGGCCTATAATCTCCGCATGACCGCCATTTGCCGTTTGACTTAGGGACCAAATGAAGGGCAGAGGACCAACAACAATTAGACGGTCTAAAGATACCCTGTTTCATTAAGTCATCAAACTCTTTTTTCGCAACAGCAAGCTTTTGGGGTGAAAGTGGACGCAACTTTGAGAAAGTTAGAGAGCCAGTAATGTTGATGTGGTGTTGCACATTGTGTTTAACCAACTGCGAGTACTTTCCGTAGTAATGTGGCGGTGCCTTCTGAGGAGTGCGCGAATGCGGTGATTAGCAACGTCCTCGAAAATTATCAAAAGGGTATCATCTTGGCAGGTAGAAAGTTTCCCTGACGTATCTAGATAGGTTGCGAGGTCTATCAAGGCCTTGCTCTGCAGGTCCACCAACAACACAGCACATAGGAAGTCTGCCCCTAATATGGGGATGCTAATGTCCGCCAGAACGAAACGCCACAGAAACGTTCGGCGAAGTCCGAGACTCACGTCCACCTGCCCATAGCCATAGGTGCCGATGGGAGGAGAGTTCGCGGCAGCCAGTCTAAGTTTTGCAGGATTAGGGTGTTTGGAGAACCAACACCTTAGCGCCCGTGTCGACCAGGAAGAAACGTCTGCTTAGAGTGTCGAAGATTCTAGGGTGACGTGGTACTGCGTTTCTGGTGAACGTCGCAGAGGCACCTAGTGAGCCTAGCTTTTTCTTGCGTTAAACGTGCATCCGGTGGTACATTTAGTCGCTGAAGCTCCATGTTTACGATAATAATAATCATAATCGTTGGCGCAATAATCCATATTGGATCAGGGCCTTGAAGTGTGTTAGAGCACTTCATTCAAGACCTTGACGGTACACTACAGGATTACAGAACCTCGTAGAAAGCAGGATTACGCTCGCCCGGGATTATTACCCTCATTTGACTCAGGTAGTCATTCACAGCTGAGTCGACTGGTATCCGACGTCAAATCACGACACAAATTCCACTGCCACCAGTGAGATTTGAGCAATCCGTATTTACTATGGTACTAGCAACTCATTCAGGCCGATGAGGGTCCCGACGTGTGACGACCTGCACACCCTTTTCAGAAAGCAGACCTCGACCGTGATTGTGACCGAGATGTACCTCCCGAACCCAAAGTAACAACCGTTGCGGCGAGCTTTGTGACGGCATCGGCTAGTGTGGTCACTATGGGCGTAAGCTTCTCAACTTCCCGAGTAGTTGAAAAAATCAAAAATGACTGACGTCCAGGGCAGAGGCAACTCATCAGACGCTGCCTCACCTCTGCCCTGGGAGTAGCGTGACCGAAAGTGCCAACAGGTGGAAAGACGCTCCCTTTTATCATCGCAAAAACACGACAAGGTTGCGAGTTATATTGGAGTTAAAACGCCAGTCGTTGTAGTCTAAGCTAGACTAAGGCTAAAGCTAGGTTGTTGTTTAGGATCTGCGGGATCCTAAGTCCCCATCCACATGATGGTGGACCGGACTAAATGAGGAGCAACTTACTCCCACGTTTTTTAGTCCATGGATCCCTAGTTTGGAGCGTAGCACCCCAAGCATTAAAAATTGAAAAAAATCAAAAATGACTGACGGTTTCGTCCATGGCAGAGGCAACTCATCAGACGCTGCCTCACCTCTGCCCTGGGAGCAGCGTGACCGAAAGTGCCAACAGGTGGAAAGACGCTCCCTTTTATCATCCAAACTAGGGATCCATGGACTAAAAAACGTGGGAGTAAGTTGCTCCTCATTTAGTCCGGTCCACCATCATGTGGATGGGGACTTAGGATCCCGCAGATCCTAAACAATTCCCGAGTTGTGTCCCGGGAAACCTCCGCCACCACGTGGCGCGCGTACACCTCATGTCGCTTGTCGACCAACACCTCCAGCGGTCCCGAATTCGCATAGGCCAAGATGGTGCGGGTGCTCTCCGGGAGTCGTTGCAGCCAGAGGGACTGCAGCAGCTCTGGGAGAACTTTATCCGCACCCAACTACCTCATTTTTCGAAGCAACTGACTGAGAGTACTCTAACGCCAGCTGATTCAGCAAGTGATGAAGTTTTGTTTGCTCACTTACTGAAAGGGCCGGATTTAGATCCTCTTTCAGGCGGACGTTCGAGTACTTCTCAAGTACATCCGAAGCAAGCTCGATGGTCTTCTCGTCGAGATTAATAAGGACGTGATTAAACCGGGTGGCGCCCGTCCTGGCGCCCAACAGCGCAAATTGCACTTCCAATTGTCGGAACTACGCAGCTGGATTGCGCCATCAAAGAAAAGAAGGGATAAAACAACGGAGCTGACAACGGCTGTGGCCTCAACGAATTTGCGTCTGCTGATGCAATAAACTCCGCATCCACGCGGAAAACGATCTGGCAGAGACCGGAAGGAGCAAATGTCGGAAAAGGAACTGAAAAACCCTCGCCGACTGCAGTGGGATTTAAAAAATATAAAAACAAATATGTCAAAATAGTAATTGCCAAAAAAGAAATAGTAAAGATGATCAAAAGAAAATCAATAAATGAAACTGATAAAAAATGCGGAAATTGAAGAGGAAAATAAATGAATAATATAAAAAATAAAGGACAACAGGGAAATGAAATAATGGAAATGAAATGAAGTTGCCTGGCTTAAGTTGATCGCCCGTTGTGTTTTCGGCGGCTCTGTTGTCAGACCGTACAAAACTAAAAGAATTCCGATGATGATCGGCCGCGCACTTTTCCCAGGTCTAATTATGGAATTAGGTTGCATTTAGAACGTTTGTAGTCTCCTTATTTTGAGGTTATGGAAGCATGTTGTTTTCAAGCGGAAAATATTATGATTGCACTTAATTAACTGTATCGTTAAATTTTGTCGGAAGAAATGTCAAGACGGATCCTTGTTCACCGTGTTAACAGTCATAGTTATTTTCATTCTCCCGTGAGAAGTATTCAGTACTACGATACGGGGTCACCACTTTGGGGAGTAATCTCCCCCCAATTAATTGTAAGATATTTCGTTCTTCTAATTTACAATTTATTCACTACTTCATTGAGAATGTATCACAACCTTTTACTTATTATTATTCCAAGACAATCGTTGAAAAAGATAAAATTAATAAGATTTAAATCAAGGTACTGTTTAAAAAGTGTACTGCTCAGGTCGGCGGACAAGACTAGAGAGTTGTTGACAAATGTCATCCTTGACATTTGGCGCATTCACAATGGCGCTCAGGTTCGCGCCTTCGATGTACCGCCACAGAATCCTCATATTTGTTCCTGGAGATTAAAGCAATATCATGAGCGTAACTATAGACCTGTGTTCCAGTATTTTTTAGCTCGGGAACAGTGATAATACTCACCCTTGTGGACAACCTTCTAGTCTCTGCTGCCTGAAAAAGGAATATGGGACATTTACCGAAAATAAGGTTGAAGGGGTACATCTGCTTCTCAATACTAATTTTCTGGGATCTTATCTCGCGTGGGAGACAGTAATATTCTACCTGATACCCCAATAGTAGCGGAGGAAAATAGCAAAAAGTAAGGATAAGAAGGATAACGACAATCTTTAAACCATTGAAATCACCTGGAGTGGATGGCTCCCTTCGCAGCACTACCAAGGGTGGTAAGAGCGGTATAGCCTTGAGACACATACCAAGAGCCTGGATTTGGGCAATTGTGGTCTTTATTCTGAAGGTGCCCCGATATCCTTTGTACAGAAAACAATGGGGTTTTTAAGTTAATCCTTTGCATCGATTCTAAATGTAACCTGAAAATCTAAGGAATAATCTTTGAGTTGCGATCGAAATTATACACGTATCCTTTTGCTTTTTAATCAACAGAATGCGCGTGGTTAAATACCAGCAGGATATAATATGATTGACATAAGGACAAAATGGCAAAGACTTTGTCATGTTTGCAAAATTGAGTAGTTCCCAGCTGGAAAGAATTATGCCCATCTTCGGTAACAGAGTATCTTTTTTAAATTTTCCAATTTCCGATATACTTTATACAAAAAGTGTCAAATTATTCGAAAATTGGACAGCCTACGGACTAAAAAACTTTTCCAGAGGAGTGGATTTCCAAAGTTTCTTAGGTTACCAACATTCGCCGCATCCCTTCAGACAAAAACTTTGAACATACGCCTACATACGCCTAAGTTGATGAACATTTAGGTGGTCTCTTTTAAGAAGGACCGAAAATTTGTCAACTCTCTTACTGCCATTGGGTCCAAAGGTGCGTAATCATTTATTGAGTATTCAATCTGATTCTGTGGACATTCCGCGGAAGGATTCAAATTTTTAGCGTTCCCAGAGCACATTCGATACCATGACAAGTAAATGAAACAAAAGCTGAAAAAAGTGATTTAAAAGGCCAGGAACAATGCAATCAATTATAATTGCGATAGTTTCATGTTCACTGTGAATGTCCAACCGCGCTTAATTTCATCATCATAAGTTTTCCAGGACAAGTAGATCCATTCAATTAACTTTCAATTCCGCCACAATAATCCGATTGATTTCAGATTTATTTAATTTGACTGCTACCTTAGTAAATCTCGGCATCGTCGTGCTCGTCTCCTCGGCAGAACTCCCAGCAACATTTAAATCAACAAAACCAAATAAAACACAATTCTTCGGATAAAATATACATCCATATTGTTGCTTTGTTCAATCAATTCACTACAAAATAGACTTAACAATAGCCCAGTAATGGGTCTGGGGGTGGCATAGCCAATGCTTGGTGGTGGTGGTTCTGGTAAAGGTGTAAATACCGAGAGGAAATTATGACCTAGTTCAAATGAAGCTCAAGCCTTTATCCCAGACCGAGGGGGCACATTTCGTATTTCCAATCATCTAGCCTCCTGGAAAACAAGGAGCTCCGAGAAGCATAAAGAAACACAAGCATAGGGACCGCTTTTTTCTTGAGCTTCAACTCGGAACACTTGTACTGCTCCCAGGAGTCGCTTGCTTCCAGATTGTAACACAATTCGTACAACATTCAGCTTCCTATAAATTTTTTTTCTTAATCGACTTGGAAGAAACTACACAGGACTACGTATAGTCGTCCTGGTAAGGTTACATGTTGTTGGGCTGAAGTCGTTTGTGGGGGCGAATTGTGGCGAAGAGGTTTCGCAGTGCAAGAGGTATGTCCTGGCAGCAAAATATATGGAATAAGAATGAATGGAAATATTTAATTGGCGAGCGTTTAGCATGAACAATATAATTTCAGGAAATATTGAATGTACGGAATTTTATCGAGCGTACGGAAACATGGTTGTTTAAGTCCTTAGAAGTGGGTACTAAGCTATGTACTTGCTAATCGTTTTATATCTTCTCGGTGATTATACGAGTACAATCCATGTCATATTTGCAGTTAGTTTTGAATTTTAAACAGAGCAAATTGTGTAAAATGACAATAATTAGATAAATGAACATGTTCTCTTTATATTAGATATTTTCCTTTGCTTCGAGTAAGTAGCTGTTATCTTAGTTAGTTATCTTCGAGTATACTGTGACGAAAATTATGAATAAAGTGATACTGATCCTACCATAGTGGCGGACACAGAGAAAACCTTGACCTACTACAACTTTGTTGCACGTAAGAGGGACTAAAAGGGATAGAAATTTGTTGACTAGCAACCTGCAAATTTTGAAACTTTACTCCTACCGAAGCGTCAAAAACATCTCGGATAAAGACTGACCTCACCCTTTCGGCTACCAAAAACTGACTATCTTTGAGGCTTACGGTTTCGTCTAGGGCAGAGGTAACTCATCAGACGCTGCCTCACCTCTGCCCAGAGACCAGCGTGACCGAAGTGGTAACAAGGTTGTATTTGCTCCCGTGGACCACAACCGCGAAAGCATGCTGCTTTCCAACTGGTCCGGTACGCCATTAAGTGGTTGGTGGACTCAGGAATCCCTCAATTCCTAAACAAAATTTGACTATCTTTGGTTTCGGGAATGCGCACATGCTCCTTGACGATATCGAGGGTTCTCAGAATGCTCGCTTCTCCTACTCGAGTGAGAATTCCAACGATATAAGCTGGACATTCTGGGGCCTAGTGAGGTAAGATGGTGGGAGATGGTACTCCTCTCCCTCTTACCACATTAATGGCAATGTGCTTTTGTACTTTGGAAAGCCGAGCGGAAGCACACGCAAATTCGGTGTCGGTTCTTTCTAATGGTGACCTCAAGGCGCGCTCTCTTGACCCGGTAGCCGGTTTCTTGCAGACTTCTCATTGCAAGATTCTGGTCCAGGTTAAGAAGCATCACAATTGACTTCCGATGTGGTGGAGAAGGATACTTTCAACGAGCAATTACCCCCAGTCCGGGGGAAGCTTCTTAAAGGTGACATTGGGAATTCCAAGATGGACTCTCACAATACCTTGTTCGAATATCTGATGGAGAAACACGGTCTTGACGAGTGACGAGTGGCCATTGGCCACGTCCTGAAGAAGCCTCTTAAGATCTGGCTGGCTGCGAAAACGTGAAGCAGATCGTTGAACTCTGATACCATGCAAAATGCGGAGAAGTTTAATACAGTGTGTGCTGTGAAAATGGGGATTTTGTTATTGCACTGGCCAGTGAAGTGGAAGATGCCTCACAACGCAATGATTTCCGAGGTCTATACCGCATCACGAAAGCGCTTGCATGTGGTCGCAAATCTTTCGGTGGTTCTGTGAAGGTCATTAACGATCGAGTTCACATCCACGATGGCACGGAACTAAAGAGGTGAGAAGAGCACATTCCCACGTTTCTTAACCATATTACATTCATTGAAGTTCCTCCTCTTGTGGATAAAATGGCTAGTCACCGTAACATGCGAATATGGACTATACCTCCAAGAAGAAGAAAAATCGTATTTGCTATCAATGCACTCAAACGGAGTTAAGCCGCTTCACCCGCAGTTACTGCAGATCTGCTGTTACCTCTCGTGAGGAAACGAGGGATTCCGAGACCTTTCCCAGAGAATGAATGAGGGGGATGATCCCAAAGGTTCAAAAGAAGCACACCCATTTTAAGTGGGAAAAATATCTACATGATCTCTGACATTGGAAAGTGTCAAAAGCTTGTCATCAGCCTAGTCGAGGTGCTTTAGGAAATATACTCTGCTCATTGATGTAGGTGGGGAAAGTACGATGACCAGTTAGACTAACAACTTCAGTTTTGTTGGTGTATATATTGAGATATATATTGAGATAACACTACAGACTAACACAGTTTCCGCTGACGGAGAGGCCGCTCGACTAGCCTTCGAAGTTGGTTGTAGCGGGAAATCCTTTCGAGATTTATTTTGGCGAGGGAACAACATGCCTCCTGCGGCCCCTGTGAGGTCGGCTACGTTACAGGGTGTCCGATGATTCTGGGATTGCCTCCACCTTTGGCCTAGATCTCTGCACATTACTGAGACCGAGACGAGGTATTTCTCCGCTGTTCTGCTCCCATTATACCTCGAAAATGCACGGAGAACGTCAAATAGGACAAATACTAGCCACTCGCAACCACTAGCGCCTACAAAGTGTGCGCAATATGGGACCGCAAGGAAAAGTGGAGCGAGTATCCGCTGTCACGGTTTCGAGACAGCCAGTGCACGGCACTTGTCCGGGAGCATTCGTGATACTACTACTATGCTGTTACCTGATGCTATGGGTGGTAAGGTTTGCTTTTACTTCCGAAATCCAGAACTTACGGAGTGAAGAAAATGATCTTATGTCGAAAGGGAAGCAAAGAAAGAGAATAAGATAGAGCCAAGAAGTAATGGTAAGAATGAGCCTACGCTCAATAAAACAAGTGAGCATACGCTCAACTAAACCGAAAAATGAGCCTACATTCAACAATGTTTGAAGTTGGAAAATTGACCGGAGACGAAGTATTGGGGACAGCGAGGTACAGCCTGATACCATATACTTCTGTCTCCAACTTAATACTTTTCACCAGCCAATATCCTTCTTACGACAAAGAACGAAACGAAAAGACGTTTCTTCAGTCACCATGAGTATCGAAACATGGAAATTTTTAATTCCATGTGTGATATCAGAAGCGGGAAAGAGTTTCCAACCAAATGCCCACAGACCATCAGCTTCTTACTCGCCACATGAGAGAAAAAATTCTGGAAAGAATCATCATTCACATAAAGGCAAGAAGAGACAATTCCTAAAAGCTCGAACGTCACAACCTTTCAGCCTCCATCCGATAAGGTTCAAATTCCAGAGACTTTTCTTGCGAGACTTAAAGCTTCAAAACACCTCACCAACGAAGGTCAGGGCAAGACATTCCCCAGGACCTGGACGCATCTCCACCGACACCTGAGAGGCTTCCCATGTGGAGTCTACACCCCCTTACCCTTTAAGCAAAACGCAGCACTTCACTTGAATATCTCACCTTTCGTGGTATACTATAAATACTATACTATAAGGACAGGATAGGAATTTCTACTCTATGGGATGAGAAGATGATGTATAGGAATACTTGCATCTGACGAAAAAAGACGTGAAACCTTAAACTTGAAAGTCAAGTCAAGTGTGTGTGGAGCCAAGGCAGGAACAAACGATTCAAACAATCGGCGTCTAGGAAAGAGATTAAGAGGTTTATGCCCAATTGACTCAGCTAGCGAGCCTAAGAATGTGTTGAGGTCCTTGAACACTTCCATCCTTCACGTATCATTGTAAAAAAACACATTTCCTCTCCGATACGCGGGTCCGCACTGGATCCCGCAGAAAAAGAAAACAGCAGGATTCGAGGGAGCAAATAAAAAAAAACCTCAAGCTTACAGTGAGGCGTAGCCTTAGAGGTTCTCCTCCCCCCTGCCTTGGCATACTTAGGCCGTTCTATTTGAGGATGCTGCAAGTCGAGTGTCATTTGTAATGGGTTGAACGATGGCCCAAAAGCCCATCGTGAGTGGTCAAAAATGACCAAAAGGGAAAAGCTATCTCAAAAGCCTAAAAAGAGGGCGAAATTGATTATGATGGTCCGCCCGCAAATGTTGAGGTTACATCGAAGTGCTCCGTCAACACGTGCCTCCTAAGCTCGGGAATGTGAGGGGGGGGGGGTCCTTCGAGCAATTCGATCTCTCACGTGTCATTGTGCAAAAATTCATATTGCTCCTCTGTATAGGATGCCATGATTCCTTAAACGAAGCGGGGGTTATAGGTACAGGGGCGACGAATGCCTATATCTTGTCCCAAGTTGAAGTTTTGGCACTAGCGATATTGGTTGGACATGAATCGTCCAACTCCATCACGTAACATGTGCATTAGATATCACTGGAGTTGCCTGCCTCTACTCAAGTTGTGACTGATATGAATTCGGAGAGATTGAAGGGCTGAAAAAAGTCTCCTTACATTCCTAAGCTCCGTCTGACGCTGAACGTGTCAGCGGCGTGCTTCGGTTGAGCTGCATTTAGGTTTTGACTTTGAACTACTTGAAATTGGAAGGAAAGTCTTGCGCCATATCTTGATAAGGATTTTTCTCAACTTACTTTCACTACCGTCGCTTCAATCCACCTTCACAAATTGGGTCCAGTGTTAGTCAGTCAATCGCGTATAGATAGTCTAAATACTACTTACCAAATAAAAGCTGGATTAGGGATGAGGACAAATTTTCCTGCCTGGCTTGACTGACTTGTTAGCACTGATAAAGCGAACAAGTGGTTCCCGAAATATCGGTATTTGCACCAAGTCTTAATTATTTCAACTTATAAGATACTTCATTCGTTGGTGTATCTCGCCTTGTGTTATAGATAGCCATTGAAAATGCTCCATTTCTAATGCCATTATCTTAATTTCCCCCATAATAAAATCAACCCCAAAAAGTAAAGAAATTTAATTTAATTTAGACATCGTTCTATCTATTGTTAGGAAACTAGATTTTCTCCATTTCCAAAATGAATTTCCAATCAATACATCTCCAGCGTAAACAAACTTCCAAATTAATGCGTCTATGTATGTGCATTCATTCCAAACATTGCATCTTGCGCGAGTGCTCAATCTTTCATTGCATCCTTGCCACAATGCACATCATCACATACGAATGAGAAATTGAACAGACAGACAGACAGAGAACTATTCCGTCAGAGCAGGCACTGATAAAAACAGGCGCAATCCTTCACTGTGTAATTAGTGGAAATTGTTAAGTAGATTAATTTCACTGAGATGAGAAAATTTGCCAGGGAGGGACGGGCGGGACGTGGAAATGTGCATGTTTTGCAAGGATTTATTTACGAATGAATTGAAGATGAAGCGTGTTGGGTGCAGCTAATAAATTAGAAATGAAAATTGCAATTGTTTGGCTGTTGGTTTTCCAACAAAGAAACAACGCAAAAGACAGTGATTGCATGCCCGCCAAAAATTTGAAATTTGGAGTTCGTAGAGAGACTAATGAGGAAAGGGAACATTTTTCCGTTGAAACGAAAGTCAGTGTGATGATGTGTGAATTAATTCTGAAGGAGAAGTACTTCTACTTCTAGACATGCATTTTTGAAATTCAAATCCTAGTCCACAAAAGCACGACAGCTGATGAAAGGTCGGCTTTTCCCAGCCTTTATACTAATTCCTTCCAAATGACTTTGTCTACCAAACACCCTGAACGAGGTTCCGAAAATTAATTAACTAAAGTAATCTGCATTTCTTGTGGGTTTTCGCTTCTCTGTAATCTTGGTAAGGACTTGCAAGTAGGAAATTCCTTAGCTATGGAAATGAACCGTGAGCATTCCAGATTCCGAGATTCGCATCTCCTAAAATGGCATGTTTTCAATTGCAACCAGTAAAACTGTTGATGCCTCAGTAAACTTCAGTATATTAGTCCTGACAGTGAAAGCTTTTTCTTGGAATTCAATTTCGAAGTCCTAACAGAAAATGGGCCTGAAGACAAGGTTCGTCGTCATCTATTTAACTCAGTAAAGATGCATATTTTAATGTATGTATTCTGGGAACATGGGAAATACATATATGTATATGTACCTGCGAAACTTCTTTACGATCAAAGATTGATATACATGATACAGACAGGGGCTATATGCCTTGGATCCTATTAGCTAGTAATCCAATGTTAACTCATTTTTGTGTATTATTATTATGTTTAGGCCAGCGGGGTAGCACTGCGTCCTTATATAATTTGGCGTTCCCTTTCACTGGTTATATTGTACTGTATTAACTATAGTATCTCCAGCAAGCCTATAACAGTTAGGAATTTTAGTATATTCCCTGCTTGCAAATCTTTCAACTTTGTATGTGGTATTAAGAGTTTTCCCAGGTGCGTCGACCTACTTTACACAAGTGCCCGGCACTGTCCCAGAAGGTGTATAGAAGTTTAGACACACTCTGGACAGAGCCTTCAGTCAGTATCCGTAAATACCGCAGCTTCCCTAGGTTATAGTTAAGTTGGGATTGATCAGGGAGTATTCCCGCCATGATTCGGAGGTGGTTCTTGGTGAGGTTTAAACAGTGCTTTGTGCCCTTGGATTCGTATCCCCCTATGGGTACCCTGAACTGCTCCATTCCTGATAGGCTCTGCCAGAATAGTTGAGCATTTTTAATGCCATAGTCAAGAACCCGTTTCCGATTCCATAGAAGAGTGTCTGTCCCGTGTAAAGGCGTCCTTGATCCCTTCTTGACCTTGCAATTGCCTTGCAACTCAACATGGCCCGAAGCTCAGAATATCCAACTTCCGGTTTCCCGGATTGTTTAGTGCTGTCAGGGCGTTCCTCAATTCCGGGCATTTACTATTATATCCGACAATATGTTCTTTTCTTCGCACAATAGGCATTTGGGGTCCCTATTGTATTCCTTGGCAATGTGGTCTTTCTCCTCGTACCTCCTGCATAGAGCAGACCGATAGGTGGCGTTGGTGCATACCTTCGCGAGTGTCCAAATATGAGGCACATATAGCACCTTTTTAATGAAATTTGCTCTCTTGGACGGTAGACAACACAGCCGATTCGTAATTTTCCTGCCGCTAATCGTTTCGGGGCTGCCTCCATTGGTAGTCGCGTTGTAGCTATTTGAGTACTACCATCGACTCTCATCAACCGCGCAACGTCCCAGCTAGATATTTTCAACTTGAACATAAGATCGCCACTTTGGGTCCTTTTGATTTTGATGACATTTTCGCCTCTGGACGAATTGACCACCTTGATCCATCCACCGTTTTCAGTTCCTCTAGGTTTCCTTTACGGGCTCAGACTTCCTCCTCTCCGTTCCTTTAGTTTCGGTCTTCGGAACTGCTAGTGTGCCTTTTTCATCTTAGCCGCCTGCTGATTCCTCAGAAAATAAGCATCTTTCTCCCGCACTCTTTTCATTAGTGGCACCACGGTTAGGTACCACCTGGGTAACCTATGACACTATTTGGGTGGCCGGTTTCAGCTTTTACTGGGATGCTCTTTCCTCCTCTTGCAACCTATTATAGAGAACTCTAATGGTTCTCTCTATGTTTTTGATAGTTAGGTACATGTGTGTGTGCACGTTTGAGGGGGGGGGGGGGGAGTTAGGAAACCCTCTGAGCACTCTGACCCTAGTAGTCCATTGTACTTGACTCCCCCGTATAATATAATATCCCGGATTCGTTTATCTATAGCACGATTTCCATTAGACACATTCACTACCCGCAACAGTTGTGACACATCAGCGCCCTCAGTCTGATGTCTGATGCGTCCATAGTTGGGGCACTCACATAGAAAATGCTCAGTGGATTCCGCTTCCTCATTACATTTTGGAGAAACCGTTTTCCCATATGAAGTTTCTATTAAATTTCTTTTCTCTAAGGGCCGGACTAGAGTGATTATTTGAAAGTGTGCAAATATCATCGTTGACATTTGTCACCCCCGTCTGTCAACTGTTTCTGCGGCTATGGGATGCAGCGGCGGAGTCGAATTCATAATGGTACCTAGGTTCGCGTCTCCGACGTACCGCCACATCACTCCACTGCAACTGAAACCGCGCGGGTTCAACGAAACAAATCGACCATGTGATCCCACCAATGAGGATCCCTGAGCGAATTTGACACCTCGCAGGGGTTTTTTTGAAGCGGAAACCGGCTCGTTGAATGCTTTCAGCCTCGACAAGGATACCCACTTGGGTCGTAAGCCATCTCCGTGGGTTTGGCTGTGAACTCCTCTCGTTACGCCGTACTGAGGCCGGGGAGGACGAAAGCCAGGACCGCGACCACGATGGATCGTTTCGAACCATTAAGGCGACCTTCAGCGTGCGGTGCCAACGTTTCAGCACACCATTGGACGTGGATTTTAAGCAGTAGTGCTAAGCCGTTTGAAGCCAAGGAACTTTCCTAACTCTGCGAAAAGGGTAGATTCGAATTGCTTTCTCTGCTCCATGATGATTACGGCCGGATACACTCTCGACAGAAAGCCTCGGCACATGATTGTGCTGTAATGTCAGACAGAGGTATTGCTTCAGGCCGCCGCGTAAACCTGTCGATAATTGTGAAGCAATACTTGAATCCGTGCGAGTTTCACAAAGGGTCGATGATGTCCAGATGGTTGATTTGGAAGCGCTTGGTTGACTGAAGGAATACACATAGTTTTTTTCGTACGTGATTGTTGACTAGAACTTCTGCACGCCATGCACTGTCTAGCCCAAGTATTTTTCGGTGACTTTCGCAAATCGGCCGAAATGAATGGCCTCAGTCCCTTATCTGAGGTTATCGCAGAATAAATAAATTTTTGAGCCGACAATAGGAAACTCCTTGAATTTTGATTTGGAGTTTCTATTCATGCTCTGAAGCTCTGCTTCGGCTTTTTGTGCCTCGGCCATTGCCGTGAAATCTATCTCGGCGGGAACTGTGATCTCTGAGATTCGAGACAAAGCATTGTCTTTTCCAGACATGTGTTGGATATCAGAAGTCAACTGGGTGATTTAACTCAAGTGCCGAAGTTGAGGTGGTGATACTTTGTCGGGCTTTTGTCTAAGCGCAAAAGTAGGGGGTTTGTGGTCCATGAACGCAGTGAACGGCTTGCCCTCAAGGTAGAAACCGAAATATTTAATTGCAGGGTACGCGGCGGATAGTTCATGATCGTGGGCGCTGTAATTGCGTTGAGCTGAGATGCGGTACTTCGGAAAAAAGTTAAATGGTTGTCTGGTTTGATTCACCCGTTGGTGCAGAGCGGCATTCATCGTCGTATCAGAGGCATCGACGAAGACAGCAGTGTTGCATCAACAAGCTGTTGTCTGATTATCTAAACGAATGGACGCCTCAGCATACCACACAAACTCGGGGGAGTCTCTAGTTTTGGGCCCCGACAAGTAGACATTAAGGATTGCTTGTTGATGAGCGGCCCTAGGCAAGAAACGAAGATAGAAATTTAACTTGCCGTAGAACCTTCGCAGATCCTTTACTGTGGTTGGTAGGAGAAAGCTCTTTATTGCCCCAACCTTGTCTAGGTCAGGTTGAATACCGTCAGGAGTTATCTATTGACAGAGACATTTTACCTGCCTCTGGAGGAATCTCCATTTTCAACGTTTAGAACAAGTCCGGCCTCAAGGAGACGTTGAAAAATGCACTTTAGTTGCTCCAAGTGTTTAGATTCGTAAGAAGAAGCGAATTATAATCTCCACATGGCCACCATTCGCTGTTTGGCTTAGGGACCAAATTAATTGGAGAGGACCAACAGCTATTGGAAGGTCTGCAGGTACCCTGTTTAATCAAATCATCCAACTCGTTCTTCGCAGTAGCAAACTTCTAGGGTGAAAGTGGACGCACCTTCGAGAAGATTGGGGAGCTGGTAGTGTTGTTGTGGTGCTGTACATCGTGCTTAACTGGTTTGAAGGATCTACTCCCAGTAGTCATGGGGATCGCCCGTTTCTGCAGATGTAAATTTTTTCTGACGTCTGTTAAGAGGTTGCGGGGACTATCAATGTCTTGTTCTGCAGGTCCACCAACAGCACATAGTGATACAGAAAGTCTGCGCTTAAAATGTGGGTACTAATATGCGCCAGAATGAAACCCCACGAAAACGTTCGACACAGTCCGAGACTCAAGTCCACCTGCCTAAAGTCATAGGATATAAGTAGAGTTGGCTTCAACCAGTCATAAATTTTTCAGTATTAGGGTGTTTCGAGGGGGTACAGTGAGAGCCAACATCTCAACACCCGTGTGGACCAGAAAACAACATCTTTTCAGGGGAACGAAGATTTTAAGGCGAGGTGGTACTGCGCTTCGGGTTGCCATCGCCGAGGTACCCAGCGAGCGTAGTTTTTTTTTGCGTTAAACGTGCCTTCGGCGCTACATTTAGTCGTTTGAGCTCCGTAATTACGATAGTACCAAGAAATCGTCGAGGCCGATAGGGGTCCCGTGTGCGGCCACCGGAAAGGCCTTTTTGGGAAGTGGAGCTTGACCGTGATTGCGGTCGCGATCTACCTCCCGAAGGCAAAGTACCAACCGCGTCGACCAGTGTCGTCACCATTGTTTTAAGTTCGTCGATCTCCCGAGTTACGTCTCGGGAAACCTCCGCGACCATAGAGCGGCGTACACCTCGTGTACCTTGTCGGCCTTTGCGGGCAACACCCCCACCGATCCCGAGTCGGCGCAGGCCAAGATGGTGCCGGTGCTCTCCGGGAGTCGCTGCAGCCAGAGAGACTTTAGCAGTGCTAAGCCAATCTTATCCCCACCCAACTGCGTTATCTCTCGAAGTGGTCCTTCACGCGGACGTACGAGCAATACTCAAGTACGTCCGAAACAAGCCAGATGGTCTCTTCGTTACAACCGATGAGAGCGTGGTTGAAACGGATGGTGTCTGTGGTTACGCCAGCCAGCGCAAATTGCGCCTCATCGGCTCCAGAATAAGACCATATAACAATCCGAAAATTCCTTTCACAGACGCAACTCTCTGACCTGCCTCGCCAGGATGCTACTCACCAGTACACTAGCGCACAGATACATCGTACACTAGATGGGATACGATTTGCTGGATCCGGATCAAAAGGAATTAGTGTTAGAACAGCTAGCAATTACGAAGTCCTCTTGTAGTGCCCAGATTGTTGCTGAATCTCGTTGGCAATATGGTCAGCTTGCCGCGATTGGAGCAGTGCATGACAACTTACATGAATGTGAGTTATGTCGGTTACCTAATATTGATTGGGTGCAACCAGTTCCTCATTTTACATTTCCTGCGGCGTTTTCACTACATTTCTGGTTGGTTGGTTTTATAGTTTTGAATTTTCCTTCTTTCGATGTTAGTGATACTTTTTTGTTATTTGGGTTACATTTTTGATCGATGGTGGTGTCCTTGTAGCTTTCGAACTCCTCCTAAAAGGGTCGATCAATAAGCAATAAAACGTTCTCCCCATAATCCGTAGAATCGACTTCCTGAGAGGGTTGGTTTTCTAGTGCAACTGGTCTGCTACTTGGGGTGCATATTCGAGTGTTTTGTAAGGTTTTGTCCAAAACCTTATTAAAATCGATTCACTGTCTGTCTGACTGTCCATCACATGCATTTTTCTCGGAGACTGTAGCAGCGACACCAAATTTGGTGGAAAGGTAGGAACTGTGAACGCTCACCCATTCAGTGAGTTACATCCTACCAAGCTTGGTGGAAGTCCCACTATTACTAACAAAGTTATAATAGGTCAAAGTTGTCACTTCTTTTGAAATTCAAAATTGTGAATTTCATTATCACCCGAAAGTGGATATTCTCACATAATATATGCATATATTACGTGTTACGTGCTAATGGGCCAAATTCACAGTCAAATGTCCTTATAAAAGAAATACACAAAACCTTTCATACCTGAAGCGTCCAGCTTCAGCTCCGGTTTCCCAGCTTTTTTCTCTTAGGTGCCTACTGATTCTACAGGGAATCACCATCTTTCTCCCGCACTCTATTAATTGGTAACAGGTCAATGGCACTACGGTTGGGTGTCATCTGGGTCACCTGTGACACTATTTGGACGGCTGGTTTCAGCTTTTACTTGGATGTTCTTTCCCCCTCTTGCGACCTATTATAGAGAAGTCTAATGGCTCTCACCACGTTTTTGATAGCTTGGTGCATGTTGTGCTTGTCCTTGATAATTTCAGACAACTCAACTATTTTTGCTCAAAGCTGCATTAAGGTAATTTCTCTACACTGCAGACTTTCAAAAGCTAGGGTACGACCGAGGCGTAATATAGTCATTTTGACCGATAGCCGCCATTAAGACCTAGTACTCAGTTTCAGCATCCTCTAAACTGACGCGCTGAACATTCTGGATGCCAGGCTCAAAATAGGCCTCTTTTGCGTTCCTGGACATAAAAGCGTAGATGAGAATGAACAGGCAGATGAAGTAGGCAGGTGAGGGTGTGCTTTTGACAGTGCTTTTCTCCGCAGAACACATTCTGCTAGCGATTCTCGGGGGTAAAATCTAGCCCTACTATTTAAAAATCACTGACTGTACGTGGAGACGGCTTATTAACTTGTCCTACATGGCAAACAAAGTCTTATTAATTTCTGGCGTCAGAGTACTACGGTGCTAATTGAATTCTTTAGAGGAGTCACTTGTATCTACTTACCTCACCCTGCTGGAATGGTTTTGTCGTGCTTTCCTGGTTTTTTTCATTTTCAAAGCCGTAATTTGCTAATTGCTTAAAGTTTGGTGGATTATCAACCACAATCTTAAGTTATAAAACCATCTAATCCATTAGTGTTAAAATTTTTAGACAGAGCAACTTTGAGATACTTTAAGATTCCCCGCATAGGGAAGTTTACTGTCTAACTTTTAGATTGTACTCTCTTCTTACATATCTATTGTCGTAAGAAGTACTCATCAAAATCCGAAATACAACATTAATATCCCAAGTAATTACTTCTCAATAAAATACGATAAGAAATACCTCCCAACATCAAGAAAGTTGCAATAAACGGATAATGACCCATGTCAAATATTCTACCATAAAAATCCGCTTTATTGCCATTTGATTCGGCCGCATAGATTCGCAACTTAGGAAATTGCTTTTGCAAAAGCTGCCAACTCTCAGCCTTTTGAATTATTCAAGGATTTAACTGCCAGCTTGATTGAGCTGTGAAAAATTCAGGTCAAACCAAACAGTTGTAATAACAAAGACATTAAATTGTACTCGTAACAGGACTCATTTCCTAAGCACAGTTCGCGGAACAATCAAGAAATTAATTTTGAAAATGCTTGAATGGCAGTAAAACGTCGCTTTTTGTTTAAAACCTGTAAAAGCCAAATGAACGGCGTGAATGGCGCTACCTCTGAAGATGGCTCTTACTTGATTGGTATTCCATTAGGAAAGGAAACAATCTTCTTACCGATGCATGACCGGATAAGAGAAAGATGATTTTAATAATAGATACTTCACTTTAGGCAGATTGAATGGAAATTGAAATCAACTAAACAGAAACAACGCTAATTACTTACTTTCATCCCCTGTCTCATTAGTCTAAGTTCCAAATTTCAATCCCTTTAAATAACCGTCGCTGAACGTCTTAGTCTGTCGAGACGTTCCAAAACAAGGCTTCCAATTTCTCTTCAGTCCTCAAGAAATCGTGTTCTTCCCAAATATTCTCCCTGTATCTTTCGACTGTGCCGAATTTCCGTCTTTAGATTTGTCCATCTGTAATTTCTCAGCAAATATATATAGTTGACTCCAACGTACCGACAAATAAACAAAAAGAAAAACTAGTGGAAAAATCAGGTCAGTGGATAATAAAGACAAAAACTCCATATCAACCGTCAGAGAAATCTTTTGATATTTCTTCTCTAAATCCTTTCTAGGATCAACGAAGCAATCATAAGTTGATCCCCGAAAAGGCAGAAAGAACTATTTTGTCCGCATTCAACCATATCTCATCAATTTTCCACTACATGGGGCGTATCGCAGCACATATCGACTTAGCTCATCTTCTCCATTTCAAATAAGATGTCTAGACCGTTGAAATTCGGTTACGTCATTACCGTTATAAAATTTCTATCGTAATGGAATGAAATTTTTTCCATGTGACCTACGGTTTGAATCGGAAAAGATACACATTTACAATCATAGAGGTAAGTTTATGAATAATAGATACAGTACAACTAGGACGTGCTGGAATTTCGGGGACCATAAACGAGCTTAGGCAACATGCAAATAAGGGGTTGCATATCTCTGAGTAAAACTTAAAAAAGGACCTCACCCTTTTCTACCCCGGTTGGATGCATCCTCAAAATAATAGCACATTTCGTTTCAGATTAAGATGTCACAAGAGGACAACTCCAACCGAACCATAGCCAAGACTAGTCATTCCACTAAGGACGAAATAAGCTGAAAAAATAGCCACAAACGAAAAGAAACGTTCCAAACAGGACGAAAGTTCTCATTCTGCACACATACTTCCACAATAAAGTCTGAAAAGTTTATCCATTTACTTCCCAGTCAAGTCGTCACTAGTCTGCAAATGCGAAGTGTGAAATTCGTTTGGCTTCCCCGAAAATCTTTCCTTTCCCCGTTTCAATCTCGTTTTCCAAATCTAATCGCAGGAGCTGTATTCAATAACCTACACTTGACTGAGCCAACTCATCGAACTGAAAAATATCAACCACCTTTTGCAAAAATCCTCTTTTCTCCATCTAGTTTTCCTCTAATCCCGTAAACATTGCATTCAAGCTATGTTCGCTATGCGGGGGAGGATGGTGTGCGATTACATTCAATAAACAGGTCAAATGGCGCTTTCAGGGAAATTTTTAGGAGCTCAGGTTGCAGCAGGTGGACGATTCACAGCGTTTTACAGGCACAATCAACGATTGGGAACGTCATATTCCTATTTGAGATGGAATTTAAAAATCGAAGGTTTTGTTTTCACCCTTGAGGGGAGGAAATGTTTTGCGTTTTGATTTTGAAACCTCGTTGTAACCCGTATGCAGGAACAAATGAGGAAATTAGGTAAAATCCAGAGTTAAGATTGGCAATCAACAACGGAAAAACTGTATAACATGGCTCACAGGACATGGAAGATAAACCCTAGTATTTAGGGTGAAAGCGGTAGATAAATGCATCTTAGAAAGCTGAAATGCATATGTCGTAACTGACAGCGTCCCGGCAATGCATAGTGCAATAACCTCACTAACAACGTCTCCGGACTATCGAAGGCGATCCTTGATTATATGATGATGTTTTCGGTTACCTTTAATCGAATGACGAATGGTGTCAGACTTCACATGGCTAGTTTCCATATTGGCACCCTATCTCAAAGTTTATTCATCAAGACTTTGAACTTTACTCGAATTATGGAATTTTGGGGGGAGGGAGTGTCTGAAGAGACTTTCGCAAAGAAGTTTCATTAGATATATAAAAAGTTTATGTGGTTTATCTCTACTGATTGGTCGCTTATCCGACTCAAATGTGCGTTCAATGTGTGTCTGTCTTTTTTTTAATAAGGTGGAAATCTTCAAAAAAAAAGACTCTGGTCTGGGCACGCCAGAGTGTGGGATTTTTACCCACTAAAACCACCCCTAACTCCCCCCCTACTCCGTGGAACCACCTTTAGGTATTACATCATGGGGCGGAGTTAGCTTACTCTAGCTTCTCCTTCCATCTTCCAGCGGGGTTCATAACCGCGCCTTCCTCACTTCTTCTGTTTTTCGCAGTTTACCCTGGATTCCTGCCATCATGTCAGCATTCCAGTCTTCCTGGAAAGCTACCATTCTCCGGACAAAATTTTCCGGTAATAGCACTTCACCTAGAGTTTCCTCTAGGTTCCTCTTTTCTTCCACCAACTTAGGACATTGGAAGAATACATGCGCTGGGTCCTCTGGGACCCCGTCACAGTTTGGACAATTAGGTGAGGTGTCAAATTTAAACCTGTAAAGGGATTGATGGTATCCTCCATGGCCGGCGAGAAACTGGGTTAGATTATAATTGATCTCCCCATGCTTTCCCTCCAGCCACTCCCTGATGGAAGGGATTAACCTGTAAGTCCAACGACCCTTTTCTGACTGGTCCCATCGCTGTTGCCATCTGCTTATAGATCTCTCCCTTTCGGATTTTTTCACCTCGCGATAAGGGAGAGATGGACCTGGTATTATATATGTTCATCATTTCGGTTGTAAGGACGTCTGAGACGGTCCTGAAGGCAGAACACAACCCTAAGGCTGTTCTTCTGTAAACCGTACTCAGTTTATCTGCATTGCCTGAAACCTGCAGCACGTTTCCCCAAACTGGGACTGCGTAGAGCATGATACGTTCGGCACCATCCTTGCCAGAGCCATACTCATAGTGGATACTCTTTTGCAAGTATGCTCTATGTCCTGCTTAGCATTAAGTCCGCCATCTATCATCCGCCCAAGTATTTGATGGCCGACTTGGAAGTGATGAAAGTCCTGGGGGGGTGGGGGTTTGAGTACCTGCCGTGAAGGCTTAATCCCACGGTCCTCTTCGAACGCCGATTGATGTTGGGACCACAACCAGAGCCCCGCCATGCAAGCACAGCGGTCCTGGTGTATACTGAGTGCAGGCGCAGCATTCATACCAGTGGATGCGAGGCCTATCTAACACCTCTGCCGCAACTAAGGAATACGGCAGCCGAGTTGTACAGCGCAACTCCACGCTTGAGCTCCGAGGAGCTCTGCCCGCGATGTACGCATAACCACAACCACCATGAAACTGCCACTAGAGGGCCAACCGCAAATAACCAGGCCGAGAACACATCCTCCAGGAATTCTCCTGGAGCATATGCTCTCAGAGGGCCATCCCGGTTCCCATGGTACCAAATAACCTCCGGTGAGTCTTCGTGGCACTTCAGATGAGTTGGAAGTGATGGTACGATTCCCAATTCTAATGCAGACGTAATTTCTTTTGCGGCGTTTAGTGATGGAGACCGCTTCCGTCTTTTCCTCCGCGAGTGCCAGTCCAGCACTCTCTAACCAAGCCTTAACAACACTGATTGCTTCGCTTGAGTACAACTCAGCATCTTCGAGATGCTTTGCAACCACAACCAGTGCTATATCATCGGCGTAACCCACCACCGTAGCCTCCTTCGGAACCAGAAGGTTGGGCACATCATTATACATGATGTTCCACAGTAGTGGGCTCAGTACAGAGCCCTGGGGGACACCCGCGGAGACAACGTACTCTTTGGATCCGTCGTCGGTATCATACCAGAGTGTCCGCTCTTTCAAGTAGCTATCGATAATAGCGGCGAGGTAGGTGGGAACACCAATCATTGCCAGAGACTTTCGTATAAGGTTCCAATTGGCCGAGTTGAATGCACTCCTCACATCTAGGGTCACTACCACACAATATTTGCTGGTACAATACCTTCCGTGAGTTGCATTTTCGGCCAAGCCAGTAACCATTTTGATGGCGATCTGGCTTTACGGAACCCATACTGCCTATCTGGAAAGCACCCTTGGCTCTCGACGACTGAAAGTAGTCTATGATAAATAGCCCGTTCCAACATTTTCCTCACAGTGCCTATGAGACATATGGGTCTATAGGAGACGGTTCCCCTGGTGGTTTGCCAGCCTTAGTGTTAGCTTCTGCCGCTTCCACAGTGCAGGAAAAATACCCTCGGACATGCACGTTTCGAACAACTGCGTGAGCATATCCGGTCTACATTTGAGGGCATTATTCGGTATGCCGTCCAAACCTGGCGCTTTGCTGTCGCCTATTCGACCGCAGATCTCCAGCAGTTCATCCCTGGTGACTGGTGGAATCGGCGTTACATTGAGAAGACGCTGGAAAGTTTCAGTACCCTCCTCTTGTTGGGGAAATGACCCTTGGATTATTTTCAACAAGGGCATAGGGCATGTGATCTGCGGAGATGGTCGGTCTCTGAATCATCCTGTCACGATTTTATAGGCGCTACCCCACTGACTCCGCTGGATGGCGAGCTTGAGGTTCTTGCGAGCTTCCCTATAGGCATGCTCCTTTTGCCCTTGATCGAGCCTACCTATTGCCCTCTGAGCCGTTCGTCTGGCTCTGTGGCAAATCGATTGAAGGCTGGCAAGTTCAGTATTCCACCAATAATTTGGTCTTCTAGCGGGGAATGAGCATCTCCTAGACATCGACGCGTCATAAGCTTTAGAGATGCTCTGTGAGACATGGACAGCTCTATCCGTGGAGATGCCTGCTTGGCTAGGTAGGTCTAGCCACACTTCCATGAATGTTTGCTCATCCATCACTTTTACAAACCATCCTGGCTTCCGGGGTGCGGGTCTTCTGCTTTGTGATTCCGTCCTTAGTTCAATGGTGATTGCCTGGTGGTCGCTGTACGTTAAGTCGTCGTTAGCTTCCCAGGACATGTCACGTGCCACCGCAGGACTGACAAAGCTCAGATCTACAATTGAACCAGTTCCCCCTTTCCGATAAGTGTTTACATCTAACTGGGCAAATGCTTCTAATGAGCACCGCCCCTTTGCGTTAGTTTCTTTGCGTCCCCACTCGATAGCCCACGCAGTCACCGGCTATAACCTTTGGACCTCGTCCCCTTGCGTCGTGAATAAGATTGTCTAACAGGTCTTCAAACTCAGGAAGTGTGACGCTCGGTGGAGCGTAGCAGCTGCTTACGAATATACCGCCTATTTTTGCCCACACAAAGCCACCAGCCGCTTGAAACATGCTATATTGTATGGCTTGACGACCACAGGCCCATATCGCCGCTCCACCAGTCGAATCTGTGACCCATACACCACCGTAGAGATTTCAGTACGGTTCACTAATGATAGCAACCTCCATCGCGGATTCGTAAGTGGTCTGCGCAAGCAAATCTTGTGCGACACTGCAATGATTAACGCCTTCCTAAATTCCGGGCATTTACCACTTCTGGCAATATGCCGACTATCCCGTCATTCCTTTTCTTCGCACAAAATGCATTTCGGGTCTCTATTGCACTCCTTGGCAATATGTCCTTTCTCCCCACACCTTCGACATCGATCGGGCCAATCGATGCCGCTAGTACATGCCTTCGCTAAGTGTCCAAACATTAGGCATTTGAAGCACCTTTTTAAAGAGATCTGCTCCCTTAGTCGGCAACAACCCATCCAATCCGAACCTTCCCCACGGCCAACAACTTCTGCGCTAACTCAACTGGCAGTCGCATTGTGGCCGTTTGAGTACCACCATACGCTTTTCTTAGGCTAGATCCTTCGCTGAATTCCTCCAACTTGAATTGTTCCTTCAAGGCAGTGCAGATCTCTTCTCTGGATGTTACCTCATCGAGATCATTGCGCTGAATATAGATCTGATGTTTTTGGGAACGAACCGCGACATTCTTCCCAAGTGAGTTTAAAACTTGGTTACGAAAGTCGTCACTTTTCCCCACGCTGCCCGTCTGTCTGTCACACGCACTTTTCTCAGAAACGGCTACACCGATTGACACGAAATTTGGTGAGAAGGTGGGAACTATAAACGCCCAGACATTCAGTGAGTGACATAGTTCAATGCTGAGATTTAGGGGGTGTCCCCATACATGTAGAAGGGGGGTGTGGATTTTTTTTTCACCGAATATAGTCATGTGGGGTCTCGATTAGTACCGGTCTTAGTTTTGAGATTTGTTAAAAAGGCGGGAAGTGGGAGGGGTGCAAAGTGATGATTTCTTTAACGGACCCATTCTCAGAAACTACACAACCGAAAAATCTGAAAAAATTCATGAAGCTGCCTCTATATGGTGCCCAGGTCTCAAAATACTCTCCATGTCGATATCTGTTCAAATTAAGTTAATAATAGTATATTACCGTATTTTTGGGAAAATTGAGTAAAACCCCCCTTAAGTTTATGTCAGAGTTATAAAAGTTGGTAGTGGTATAAAATATAATATGAAGCCTGTTATCTCCAAGTTTGATCAAAATCATACTATTAGTAACAAAGTTACAGTAGCTCAAAGTTGCCTTACCGTGTAAATTTACAACCCGAAGTACGAAGTAAATTTTTAACGGGCTACGTACAAATGGGATAGTTCTGAACTCACATATACTCACACAACAAATAAACAAAACCTTTCATACCTGAAGCGCCCAGCTTCCGGTTTCCCGACTTGTTTTATTTTGAAATCTCGTTGTAACCTGCACGCGGGAAGACGTGTGTAAATTGGGTGAAATCCAGAATAAGATTGCCAATTAACAACGAAAAAACTACACAATACGGCCTAGAGGACTTGCAAAAGAAACCGTGGTAGTTAGGATGCAAGGGGTATTATACATACATACCCCTTGTTTTTTTTTTTGGGTGGGTTAAGTGAATGCATTTACGTATAGAGTGTCGGCCTTCCGCAACGTTACGTCGTCGAAGTACCAACTAAACACCTCCCGATCGTCAGAAAGCTAGCCTGGAACCGTTTGTTATATTACTTCGGGCTAGTCCCCGAACTTTGCCGCCTTGCGAGGCCTTCAAATCAGGGAATTCCTTTCACCAACGGGTGGAGAGAGGAGGAAGGGAACTTTCAGTTCAAGGAACCCCCTGCCATCCAGCTCCTCCATCGGTCGAGCTCTATCTTCTTAGCAACCGGAAGGACCCGAACGTAATGGGCAACATAACTCCACCTGTCAGCGCTCCTTAGCATCTTCTCGACAATCTTGTCTGGAGAGATATACCGTGTGTTTAAATAGTAATAGTTATAATGGTACCTATTGATCATAGTATTTCAAGCCGCCTGTAACCATTAGGAACTTTAGTATGTTCCCCACTTCCAGATGTTTCAGCTTTGCATCTGGTATTAAGTGTTCTCCCAGATGTCTCGACCCACTTTGCACAAGTGCCGGACACTGTCCCAGGACGTGTATAGAGGTTTCGTCCTCCTCCTCACAAAACATGCAGGCAGTGTCCGTAGATATCCCTAGTTTCCCTAGGTGATAGTTCAGCCGACAATGGCCAGTGAGCCGTCCAGTTTAGCTGCCTTTAGTTTCACTTTGCGAAGCGATTTGCCACTCATCTAGGGTGCGTTGCTGTCCTTCAAAAGCCCTTCCACTTGTATATGACTTGACGCGCGTTAGCACGAAGGGCAACGGGGATCCCTCATGAGATCACCATCACGGCCGCTTCAAAGATAGTCCGATACGCAGACGCCACCCACAGAGCTCCCCATTTCTGAGACGCCTACGACATACCTCCTAGCCAAGAGCGTTAGCCCATACCTCTGCACCGTAGAGCAGGACAGAGTGCGTTGAACTCATCAGGAGATGTCGCCTGCTAGACTCATAGGGCCCCCAATATTTGCTGTTAGCCTACTTAACGCCGAAACTCCCGCTGCAGCCTTGTTCACAGCTGCTTTGATTTGCTCAAAAATGCTCATTTTTCAGTCTAGGGTCAGCCCGAGGTACTTTACCGCTGGTTTTGATTCGATTATCGCCTCCGCGAACGATATGGGACGCAGAGAGGGAATTTTTCTTTTTCAGGATGACTACTTCGGTTTTTCCCAGTGCAAAGTTGAAACCATGAGTAGTGATCCACCCGCTTACCCGTCGCATCAATAACCGACCAGACGCGACTCTTCTGACTAGTCGAGTTTAAGTAGACTGTAATAGGTAGCGTTCCAGAAATCCGGCCCTCGGATGGATCCCTGTACTACCCCCGACGTAACTACCATCCTCCTCTGAGCTTCTAGCGTTTCATAGAGCAAGGAGCGGTTCCTCAGTAAGTCCCTCAATATCCGTAAGAGATAGTTCGGCACGTGAAAGGTATTGTCTAGTGTACCTAGAATATCTTTCCATCCAAAGGAATTAAAGATGTTTTTGACGTCAAGCATTACGAGGAGCACCACCCGACGAGGTCGGCGGCTATGTGCCTCCGCTCATCGAACGGCATGCACGACTTGCATAACAGCATGTGTCATGGTGCGTAGGGAATAATGCTCGTACAATGCGGTCCATCTGTTCTTCCTTAAGAACAGGGTTTCTGCAGAGCCCTGATTTTTCGGGTTACTAGTTTGTAACTGAGTCCCCACGGGTCCCCATTCACCTCATCAACTAAATCCTGCGGAGTCTCTTTTTGGCTGATCTGTACTCCGTCATTATAGTACATGCCGGCTCCCGGTAGGGTGGACGTTGTGTTAAGCGACGAAACCTGTGACCTTCCTTCCGGAGCTCTGCAATTTCCACAGTTTACTAATACATAGAAGGTTTGCCACGTTTCCTGGGCATTGAGCCTCCGCAAAGCGGTCATTATCAGGTTCATAACTGAATTTACGATAGTGACAGCTGCAGCGCCACCACCCTAAGGAGTAACGAGGGAACTCGCCACCCCGTCCACCAACGATACAAGCGACACAAGCGCTTCCTTCGCAGCCTGGGCGCCGAGCGTTGGGGTGGATCTGGTGTTTAGAACTATAAGTCCTGTTCTCGTCGCCATTTCGAATTCGTTTCCCTCTAGGTTCTGAGTGAGACATGCCCGATTCAAGCATCCTGGCATTTAAGTCACTCCCGACCAAAATCTGTCCATCCATGCTCAAGATAGCGTCCTCCAAAGTATCAAGTCTGCATCGAAGTCATCGTTTCATTCGGCGTAAGACAGACATTGAAAAACGGTATCCCTGAACACCGAATCCAGAGCCTTGGGTAAGAACCCTAAGAAGGGTGCCGTCCCGAACCCATATGGCTGCGCCACCTGATATATCCGGTGCATGTTGACCGCGTCGTAGCTCTTTCCAGTTCTGCACTGAAGACTGGACACCACCCCGAACCCGCAGTGTGCGCAGCGTTTTCATCAAACGCGCCACGGTCCTCACGTAGGACGCAACTTTTCTTTTCGTTGCAGGTGTTCACTTTTTGGATTGACCGCATTTGGGCAATGTTGTCCTTCTCTCAAGTCCCCGACAGGTTGCAGACGTACGTCTATAATTCAAACATCCCTAATATTTGATTGCGGCGGCCCGGATTGGTACCCTACACACTACCCAGCTATTTTCTCACTCTTTAGAAGCTTCCTCGCATATTGTTCGGCAACTTCCACCCAAGCGAGTTTTTGGCCTCGGGACTGATACCGATCCGGACATTTGCATTTGATCGCCTCTTCTATCTCGTTCTTTTCTGTAAGGCAGTCAAGGTGGCGGATTTTCAGAGAACACGTGGGTTCCCGGCTGGAAATCAAAGCTTTCTCTCCCAGAAGCCCCTTGACTATTTCACAGAAGGAAACTTTATTTGTTGTCCTAGGGCCTAGTTCGGCTAGGGCATCTCGATGGCTTGTCGGGTATTTCAGCGCTTCCTGCGTTCTTCGCTGAGCGTCGGGGCGAGCGACGCGTTTTTGTGCTGCGTATCTACCCACTCTCCATTCCCGCTATCTCCTCGTTCGTTTTGTTTTTGTTCGCCAGTTAAGTTTTTTACCAGCGCATCATTTTCAAGGGAGCGGACCGCAATAGTCAGGAATGGGTATACCCTCCGGGACAAAGCCCACTACCTCAATTCCCTGAGGTCTTCCCTATGATTAAGTTATCCTGGGACACACGGACGGATCAGCGCTCGCTCGGGGCAACACGTTCTACTGGTACTTCTACTAGTACACGCTCCTCAGCAGTGGTATCCAATGTTCCTAGAATGCTCACTTAACGGTGATCATGATGGGCGATTTGAATGTCAAACATAGCTGTACATCATGTTGCTCGGAATGTGATAGGGGAGTGAAGCAAGGTCTTGGTGACCCAGATGCTTGCGGATATCTCCTCGCTATCGGTGGCACATCTTTGAAACACAGAGCCTCCTAAAAGGTCAGTTTAGTTTCGACCGGCGGCGAAAAAGCTCTAATCAGGTTCACCGCGCCGCGATTAGCAGGAGAAGTGTATAGTAAAAGAAGAAGAAGTAAATATAGTAAAAGAAGAAGAAGTAAATCCTCCTTAACGTTTCGCTATTGACTTAACACACTTTGAATACCCACCTATGAATACTGGTAACAACGCGGCTGCTATTACCCTGGCGCGGGTCAAATTTGCCCCAAAGGACCTTACGAGACGTGGCTAATTTGGAAACGTGGAGACGTATCGATGAGCATAAAGGACTAAGTGCGTTATACCTCTAGTACCGTAATAAAGTATAGAAGGTACAGCGCACCCCGCCGCTCCTCACTAGAAAAGTAATCAGATTTCCACGATTCCAGTGAAATTAGGACATCTAAATCTTGTCGCCCTCTATGGTTCTGAATGTTAGCTGACTATAAGAGGCAATGAACGTTGCCTTGCGGTGACGGAGACGTACATGTTGCGTTGGAGTGCATTCGCTTAAAACAATCACTGGCCAATTTATTCACGGGGTATGGAACTTCACCAGACGTTACATGGCTGGTAGTCCTTGTGAATTGCTCCCTCCGTCTCATTGACTGCTGATTATCGTCAATAACGAGCCAAATAAGCGGGAATGACCAATCTATTAGGACATTAATTCTTAAACCAGACATTGCATTCGAGAAGTGCAAAACTACAAAACATATGAGGATTGAGGTAGGTGTGTTCCCTTGGACAAACAGTCGCTTTGGCAAAACCCATCTCGATTTAATTGGTCCTTTACAAAGTTCGTATGGTTTCAGGTATTGTTTTACAATCATCTGTTGGTTGATGCGGTTGTCGGAGGTGATACCTCTGAAGAGCAATTTTGTACAATCTTGTACTGAAGCCCTCTGACAATTTTAATCACCGGCAAGAGAATGAAATTCGAGTCCCTCCTTTTATCGGAGTTAGGCCACCCACCACCGAACAACCTCGTACCACTCGCAATTCGATGAGATGCTTTAAAGATGGCACAGGATGGCAGAGTCCGCTGTAATGAAATAAGATGACCCTTTTTATCGCAAGTCTTACCACTAGTTCTCCTTGGCGAAAGGGCAGCCAATTGAGAAGAATTTTCTGCAAGTCCCGCGGAACTGGTATACGGAGGGAACCTGAGATTTCATAGACCATGGGTTCGACATTCAGTCGGGCTTTCACACTGCTAAATTGTTGCTGAAGCCTGCAACTCTCCCAAACTACACGAAAGACATAGCTGACGTGCATGAATCTCGACATCTGAATGCATGTCCTAAATGGGATGGATGTCTCGCGAAGCCTGCTGGAGCCACCTTACGAGCAGTCCTCTGAGGTCTCCGAGTGAGACTCTCACCATTTTAGCCTCGACGATGAAGGCACGACTTAATAAGTCTCCCTAGCCTTGGTGAAGCCTTTCTAACGGGAAGAAATTGTAGCCGAGAAGATTGGCGCGCAGCAGGTCCATTTTGGCTGGCGGTAGTCGACCTGACGGAGCTATGCGCGAGTCCCTTCGTTGCATTCCCTATTGGCTTCAACTGGGTTCGAAAACTGTGATGAACCGGCCAATTTGCGTGACGTACGTATGTAATTGTGAACGCTCTGAAAAGAGTGGGGCAGCACTTTGAAAAACAATTTTTTGACAGTCCAAGCTTGTATCTGACCGGGTTTTATTCTCGTAAGGTCCAGCCACTGCTCCACTACTCATCTATGAAATTCGAGTCTTCTCCACTTAGAAGCATATCCCGGAATGGTCTTAATTTAGACTCCGATTGACACATATACTAACGTATATTTATATGATGCATTGTATTTTAGAAAAGAAAAGTTCATGCTTCCATCCCATCTACGATAAGCTTTGAAAGAGTGCTAGATGTCAGTAACTGTGGAAGATGCGTCGCATATTTGGTTGGAGAGTGTACTAAATTTTTCCTCTAGGACGAAAGCTTTCACCGGATGAAGTACCTACGGAAGGCAGCCTTGCATCGCTTGGGCGTTTCTACTGACTTTGACCCGCCTTTTACGAAAACTGTAAATCTTTTCATCAATTTTTAAGGTTTTGTTTGCAGGAGTGAAACATAACATGCTTCGGGTCCCCAGGTGTTCAACGGCATTCAGGATAAAAGGGGAAAATCATCCAGCCTGAATTGGTGTAGATACTTCCTGTAACCACCATGTCCTGATAGGAATTTCGTCAGATGGTAGTTAATCTCGCCGTGTCGTCGCTGGATTCACTCTTCAATATGGGGAATCAAAGTGTGGGTCCAGCGATCCCTTTGCGAGTCATCCCGCCGCAGCTCTCGCCTTGCCACCTTTCGGTATTCTGCATCCTTTTCAGGACGATTCTGTTTTCCTTTTTTCATACAGTCAACGTGTCTCACTTGCCAGAATGTCCATCGGGATCATTCCCACAATAGCACACGCTGCCTCGTCTGATATTGTTCTGAAGGCGCTGCATACCCTGAGTGCCACTAAGCGGTAAGTCATATTTACCATCGTCCGATTACTCTCACACGCTAGTTTTTCCTCCCAAACTGGTGCCGCGCTTTCTCACGAGCATAGTCCAGGGGTCCCTTGAAATTTATTTTAGCGTCAATCATCAACCCTTGGTATTTAATAACCGGTTTTGAAGTGATGAGTGACCACCAACACGAATATTACCCGTATTCCTCTTCCTACGATTGGTAATCAAGATCGCCTACGTCTTTTTCCCGCATGGTCAAGCTGAACCATCTCCAGCCACACTTTTATGGCGCTGATGGTTTACTTAGCGTAACTTCAACGACTTCAGCTTGTTTCGCGACAACAACCACAGCTATATCATCTGCGAAACCAATTATCGTGGCCTCCTCTGGCACGGGAAGGACAAGGGCCTCATTGTACATGATGTTCCACAGGAGAAGACCCAATGCTGGGTCCTGTGGTACTCCTGCGGTGACGGTGTACTGCTTGGATGGACACTTTGGAATGACTCGGATGAGGGTCTCGTTCCAAAGTATCCTTTCCGAAAGGTAACTGTCGAGGAACTTAGTCAAGTAACTAGGGACACCTGTTTTAGCCAGTGAGCTTTTTATTCACTCCACTACTAGGGGCATTGAAAGCATTTTTTTTGTCCAACGACACCATGGCACAGCATTTTTTAGACGACATCACGTCTCGAGCCAGCTTCAAAACAACGTCTACGGCGTCGATCGTTGTGTGGGCTTGACGAAATTCAAATTACCGCTCCGATAGTCCATCCTTATATTCAATGATAGGGAGCAGTCTATTGTAGATGGCCCTTTCGAGAATCTTTCTTACCGTGTCGATGAGGCAAATCGGTCGGTATGATGATGGGTGTCCTGGGTACTTATTCGGCTTCGGAAGCAAAATTAGTTTCTGCCTCCTCCACCGATCGAGGAAAACTCCTTCTACCATGCATGTTTCAAATACGCCAATAAACCAGTCGGTGGTGTAGACATCCAATGCTTGCTCGTGTTGTTTGCACTCCTTTTTATCCGGGGGGAAGAGCGCCATCACGATATCGAGCAGAAGATGCGGGCATGTGCGTTGTGGTGTTGTGTAATCTTCTTCATAACCATCCTGTACGCTATTCCTCAGGGGCTTTGGTCGGCTGCTGCGCAAAGTTCCTTGAAGCATTCTCGCTTACAGGTCCGTATAGCCCGCTTAAGCCTACCTTCATGGTTCACATATACTTGCCGCTTCTCGTCGAAGTCCGGTATTCCTCTAGATTGTTGGCAGACCCTTCTAGCTCGAAAACATTCATTCCGTAACTCCACGATTTCTTGATTCCACCAACAGTCTGAGCCCCTTTTTGAGAAGACTCGCCTGGCTTCGCAGCGTCGCATGCTCTCGTTATGCGTCCCATCATTTGCTCTACCTTTTCTGTAGCTGCACAACCGGGATTGTGTTATCCCAATAGCATCTCTATGAAAGCATAGTCTTCAAACCTTTTCACGGACCAGCCCTGGTTTTCAGCTCCACGGGAATGCACATCGCCGCATAGCCCATATTCGATCTGGGGGAAAATTGCCTGGTAGTCGCTATGAGTATAATGCGCACTGACAAACCATGCTATTTTCTTCACCAATGAGGTACTTACATATGTTAGATCGACGATCCAATGAAAAGTTGAAACATTTCCCGTATTTGCAAGCACCAAGTCTAGCTCCGCGAAAGCCTCGAGCAGAATACGGTCCCTGGTGTTCCTAGTGCGACTGCCCCAATTCACGGCTCATGCGTTGAAATTACCCGCTATCATCTTTGGGTTTCGACTCCTTGCAGCCGACACTAGCATACCTAGCATTCCTAGCAGCTATATATGAAGATACCAGCTATTTTTGCCGTGATAAATTCAACTTCTGAAAACTCAATCACTTCTTGAATGGCTTGATTTCCACACGCCCATATTGCCGCCTTGCCAGTTACATTTGCAGTCCAGGCACCGCTGTTATTATTGCGAAAAGGCTCGCTGATTATGGCAGCTTCGATTCCCTTCTCATTGATGGTCTGCGAGAGAAGATCTTGTGATGCTTTGCAGTGATTGAGGTTGATTTATACGAACGTCATTTCTCCATATGTCTTCCTCAGTCCTCTGATTGTGGAATCTTGCAAACCATGTAGTCGAAACTGCTCCTCGAGGATATCCTCCTTGGTCATGATTTATAACAATCTCCTGCTTTCTGGCCCCTACTTGTGCCTCCTCCTCTAAGGACTTTCCCACCTTGTCCAGGAAGTTTTCAACCGTTTTGTCCGCAGAATTTTTCAGCTCCAGCATTAAATCTCCTGTTTGAGAGCGTCTGATTCGGCTGACGTTTTCTCCAAGGTCCATCCACTCAGGGTCGGTTTTGACCTTCCTGAGAATATCGGCATAAGTCATATCACCTTTTCTGGAGATGATAATTAATTCGGTCCGTAATCTTCTTTTATGGGTCGCATTTTTCTTTCCGCCAGCCTTGATCCATGCTTCCTTGGTTCCTTGTTGGGCCTTTAGCTCCCTTGGGTCGATTGGAACCGGCGCCGCAGTTTCCATTTTGGCAACTTTGTTTACCTTCGCCTTTGCCGGTGAGAGGCCTTTTTGTCTTCCGAAGAATCGTTCACTTCCTCTCTACTTCTCTTTTTAAGCTTACCGCCCTTTGGATTTTAAGGGGGTGTCACCTGTGTTGTCTGGGTGACGCTCAATTTCTTGGAGGCATTTTTTCATCTTTCTATGTCTGTCTGTCTGTCACACGCACTTTTCTCGGAAACGACTATACCGATTGACACTAAATTTGGTGAGAAGGTAGAAACTATGAACGCCTAGATATGCAATGAGTGATATCCTTCCAGGTTGAAATTAAGGGGGGAGGTATAGCATTTTTTGGACCAAATATAGTCATGTTGGGTATCAAATGAAAGGTCTCAATTAGTACTGTTTGATGTTGGTCTTAGTTTTGACATTTATTAGAAAGGCGGGGAGTGTGAGGGGTGGGAAGTGATGATTTCTTTAACGCACTCATTCCCAGAAACTACCAAACGGAAAAATCTGAAAAAAAAATCAGGAGGCTGTCACTGCCACGACTCCGGCTTTTGCGAAAAGCTGGACATAATTTCAACAATTTTTAATCTACCACTCACAGGACATTCACTATGTTAATGCTGGTGTCATGTTAAAACAATCGGTTGATGAGATTACCGGTGTCCTCCCCCTATCTTCGTTCTTCCTCGTGTCTCCTTTTACAAACGTTTTGTTGTTTATTTTTTTTGGAAGTCTGTATATAATGAACCAGTTTGCTGGCAAAAGAGTCACTTAGGAAGTGGCATAGTACCATTACCGTTTATAAATATGGTAATGTTCGAAAGGATGAAACTTTACAGCATTTTAGATACGTTCTGCAACCAGTGGAGTCATAAAGTATCTACCTCTCATTCATTTCCAAATCAGCGAATGATGTTTGTTGCTTTTTTGAAACCCTGAGCTTCGTTGGCAAGCTCCATGCATTAAAAACTATGGACTGGCTCCATTTGACTTTCGACCTCTTACCTTGCTTCATTTCGCAGGAGCATCCAGGACGATACTCATCAACTTTCCTCCCTAAGTAGGCAATATTCATGCCAAACAAATAAAAAATAACTACTCCGCCTCTATATCGTTTTTCACATTTATCCTTATCAGCACACGTAAATCTTTCGCCTTTACACTCTGTACGTACGCGCATCCTTTATTACGAGTAAGTTCAATCCTATCGGAACGTCTGCATACATTCCGATTCGTATAAAAAGGGATGCGGAGGATGAAAAGCGAAGGCAAGAAAAAAAAAAGTCACACAACAAATTTGACTCGAACATCCGCTTCGCTTGTAAGAAAATTCGTAGCATATCAAGTTGAGGAATCAAATCAACTTTTTCAACAACAATAATAGACTTCCCTGATAGGTTCGGAAATTGCTATCCGTTGGAGATATTGTTCCCATTCCACATTGATTTCCCTACGATCCTTACGTTAACCCTTGAGAATTGCCTTGAAGAACCTGAAATTTCCAACGCAACACGCAATTTTTCATGAACTCTGAAGATTTGCTATTTCGATATTTCCTCATTCGCTTTGTTTCGATGGGAAACCCATAGATGGAACTTATTTTATGGAAATGGTGAGCAAATGTAGCGGAAACCAGGGCTTAAGTTTAAACAATGAGCAACATGGGAAATTGAGGGAAAATCTAACGCAGTTAACAGGGAAATCCAAACTTGTTCCGGTAAAGGTTCATCAGAAAGGTGGAGAGTCGTAGCGAGCGGAAAAGTGAAAGTTTCCCGGGGCTAGGTGTGAGCCTTCCCGGCCCCAATGAACTCCATATCTTCCGTGAAATCTCCCTTGCTTTTTGCAAATCAGCTAAAATCTAAGCCACGAATCCAATCCAATTGTACCCGTATAAACCTGCTTAAGGTGACACCGGCTCCCCATGTCGCGCTGTTACACCTTTGATGAAAGAGGTAACGAAAAACAGGCAGTTGTACATGCCCATCACATCCTTTCACAACCGCCTCTGTCATTCACTCTGTGTCGACGTTGAGTTTTCTTTTCGACTTTGGCGGAAGCACTAGGCGAATTTCTCTACGTAGTACTTTCACCAACGTACACACATGCCAAAAGTTCATATAGCGACGATATGGTGTGGATTTTATGACTTTTCTTTTGAACACAGGCAAAAAGGGACACAGGCAACAATCAGTAACCTTTACTGGGAATTCTGCCGTTCCTGCGAACCTTTGCCATATTCCTTTTTATATCACATCAGTTTACCGCTTTGGCGCTCCAGGCTGAGTGGATTTTCTTTTTTTTTTCTTCCTTTGCCATAGGGCACGGGTTTCGTGAATGGATTGCTCCTTGTTGTGTGTCGGTGACACCATCAACGTAGGTTCTTGTTTTTTTGTTCCTACGAAAATACGTTTAATTTAATTCAAGGAACTCAGCGAAACGTTCCCGACAGGAAATCAAGCAAAACAAGAAAACTGCGGGGGAATTAAAGGAAGCACAGGCATCTCATTCTGACATGTTTGCGTTGAGATGAAATTATGTTTTTACGCGAAGCAAAAACGAAATTAAAGACAAGAAATGAAACCAGGACCCTTCCGTGATTTATTAAATGAAAACCAAACATCACAACCCCTTACAGGTTCTCCCCGAACAGGAAGTAACCACTACTCTATACTGGAGACAATTTTAAGACAACTGACAGAAAGATTGGGTAACGACATTATCCTGCTGAATCCTTTAAATCCAGGCAAAGTACAATTTCATGTCTTCCTTGATAGTGATCAGGATTCTATCTTACTCTCTGTAACCAAATATAACTCAAAGTACTGCAGCCTGTACTGCATTTCCGATTCAGATTCCCGCAAATTAAAATTGTACATGAAGCAGATACTTTGTCGTCCTTTCTGCGAGCATCCCCTGTGACGATGTGCGCCTCACATCAGAAACAAACTTAAATTCAAATAGGAACTACTAAGGATTCTCTGCCGGAAAACTTAGTTTGCCTAAAACTATTTATCTGTGTTCGCACTCAGAAAGAAAGCTCCTCAGTTGGATTCCCTGAAAGCTATCTTATTGAAAGGGTAGTCGTACATGTACGAAGATACGTAGTACGTCCCTGTGTCGCGTGCTGGGATTTTCCTGTCCCGTACACCGTGCAACCTTGGCATCCCCCCCGACCAAAATAACTAGGCAACAAACTTACGAATTTTAATCAATTTCCAATGGTAGCAATAGGAGTTATCAGTGCCTGGTGGTGGCAGCATCTGTCGACGTTGAAAAACACTCACGGCCAAGGATATCGGAGGCATACATTTAAAATTCTGGTCGTCTGTATCTGACATCCATAGCATCCTGTTCGTTTCTTTGGATCAATATGTACTGTTTCAGTTTCTCGTTGCAATCCAACCCGGCACAAGTCCTTGCTCGCCAGCACTATTTGCTCCACATTCCTCAAGAGCCTGAAGCGGGCCCTGAGCCGGCTGGGGTGCAGGGGAGAGATGAACACCGAATGCAGAATGTAGGGGCGAATCTTCCAGTGCATTTCCCTCCTATCCCATATGTGCATTTTGAAGTTGTGAGAACGTTCCGCATATTGGGAGGCAGGTCGCTGATTGATTAATGCGCAAGGCAGCACAGGCTGACGTCATAACTTCATAAGAGTCCTGAGAATGCACATTTGGATCACAGCGAATATTTCAGAGTTTTCCTTACAAATTTGGACCACCTTTTTCCACCCGCCGGCAGCCTCTTCATCTGGTCCTCGTGCACTCCCCATTCACCCCAATGGTTTTGTAGTATTTGGCAAGGCTATCTCAATCTCACGTTTGGCACACGACAATGGTAAGGGAGTGTTTGCTTTGTTGATTTGAAGAAGGAAAACATTAAAGTAAGGAAAGATGAAAAACACACGGGAAAGTACGAGTGGAACACGAAAGGGATAAGTCAGATGAAATATCTGGAGCAGCATGTGCTCCACTTATTCATTACCCGGTCGCATTATGTAGCTGATGGGACGATGTTTGACTGGTATCTGTGTTTCTAAGAGATTTCCACATGTTAATAATGTTTTCGTGTGGGCCGGGGTGGTGCCTGCAAGTAGGGTGGCCAGTGACGTCGTGCCATGTGAATTGGTTCAATTGCACAATTTGAGCACTTAGTCCAGGCTGAAGACAAGGAGCGCTAAGCTCCATTCAGCTGTGCTGATTACGGGCTGATGTTGACATGGCGTGTCCTTCGCTGTCCATTTCATCATAAAAAATGCTTCGTCCTGTGAATGCTGGCATCAAGTTTTTTTTTTTTTCGTCCAAACAGAGGAACAGGCTAAATGCAATGTAGGTCAGGCGACTTTAACTTGGTGTGAAAATGTTTGTGGTGTTGCCAACTTGTGTACGTCACCTACCTTTGAACCGTTCGTTTCTTTCAAGCAAATTTGAATGGATACTCCGAGGGAACAGAGCTCCATGTCCTACTGGCGCTTTCCTCACAATCGCCTTGCTTCCGGCTGCACCTGCCACTGATTTCAATATTGCCACGACAGCATGTCATTGAAGCTATATTCGCTTTAATTATGGCGACTGTAGCTGACATCCTTTTAATGACTTTTAATAATCATAATTGGATTGAAAAAAATTAAATTGTGGTACCAAGTTTCAATATCGGATCTTACGTCAGTGAATTGGATGCTCTGTATGCCATCTGCCATGCCCTAGTTATTCGCACCATCGTGCCTGGAATGTAAAATGGGCGGGAGGATAGTTGCAGCCTGTAGACTACAGTAGTGAATAGGATTCGGAACAAATAGAGGGATTGCTTGCATGCCTGCTTGTTGTCTGAGCATCTCACTTCCCGGCCGGAATAATTGCTCCGTTATCCGGGATGTGATGGAGATTCAAAAAATGTGTGAATACTTTTCATGGATGGAAGTTTCAAGTGTGGTGTGAAATTTTGTCGAAGCTATTAAGGGAATGGACAACAGAAACACAACTTGTTGATTCCCGAGAATGAAGAGGGTGCGTGTGCTTTAAATTGGATACGACAGCAACTAAAAGCTAGGATCTGTACAGCTAACCAGTGTCTAGGCATCTCTGCTTCAAAATAATGCTACTGACTCCAAAGCGTAATGTAACTAATAACAGCATTTATGTGATTGTTGACCATACTCCCGAAGCTATTGAGAAGATCCTTCCCAAATTTTGATTGAGAAGAGTTCGGTTGTATATTACCCCTTATGGCATTTTGTGATGAGGAACTCCGTCCCTGATATGTTCCGATCCATTTTAAGTCAACCGTGTGGTCACCAACTCGGATACCAACACTATTGTTTCTCCTACAATTGGTACTGATGACCGCTCATGTCTTTTCGTCAGTCAGGTTCAGTTTTACCATTCGTAATTACGATTTAAGGCTACCAATGGTTTTACATCCACATAGTTCCACGTGCTTGAAGTGTTCAATAATTACAACTACAGTTAGGTCATCTATAAAACCAACTTGGTCTTCTTTGGCACGCGATAGCCAAGCACTCCATCGTATTACATGACCTTCTACAGCAGAATTCTTAACACTGAACCTTGGAGATAACCTTTTGTCAAAATGTACCCTATCAGACCATCATCCATCTGGTACCAAAGAAGCATCTCCAAGACGCAACTCACTTCCTCAGGGTTCGTCAACGATTCTTAATGGGTCGCTTACGATACGGGGAGCGGCGTACCCGATGTGCCCAAGCAAGTAGTTCTGACCCCAAGCTGGCATAATACCTGCATGCTAGGTAGTAGCCTCGTGGAAGTTTCTCGATGAAGAGCGAACTGCTAATGACCGATACATGCTGGGGCACACTGGAAGTCCCCGCAACCGTCGACAACTCCTTGTCGACGTTGATGGGGTGATGTAAGCCTAGCCTGCCAAGCTGGTAGCTGTGGCATGTATCAGGAGCCAACCCCTTCGGGACCCTAGTCGGATAGTGTACATTAAACCGGTATTGGCAGATCACGTTGCCCCGAGTGAGCGCTAATCCGTCCGTGAGTTCTGGGATCAACTAATCGTAGATTAGACCTGAAGGAACTGGATTGGGGACTTTGTCCCGAGGGTATATCCGTTCCTGACTATTGTGGCCCCTTGCACACGATATGTTGACAAACAACTTAAACGGCGAGGAAAAGCAAATCAAACGAAGAGATAATGGAAATGGGGAGTGGGGCTGCGAAAATGCACCGGTCGCTCCAGTGCCCAGCGAAGGACGCAACTACGACTGAAATACCCGACGAGACATCAGAACGCGCAGGCGGAGAGAAGGATTTGCAAAGTGATGCGGTAGCTACAACGGAGATAGGAATCCAGACCTTACCACGCAGTGAAAACTGTCGAAATCAAATGGTTTTGAATATAAGCCGGGTGGGAGAGCTGTCGGCTACTTTGACACAAGCTGAAGAAGAAAGGCTTATTAAGAAATGGGCGACAGTTGTGAAGCGCATGCGATCTGCGACGTTCCTCCAGAAAAACGTCGGCAAAGGGGTGAAAAACGGGCTAATGGAACTGGAGGAGCTCCTGGACAGGATTTCATATTATAAGCGGATATGGAGAGTTAGAGAAAATCCGCGGGAAGCAAAATCAACTGCGCTTCCCGACGAGAATACCACGAGTACCAAACGGATCGCAGACAGCCCATTGCAGAGCGGACTGGAGAAGAAACGAAAGGAGGAGGGGACATCTAAAGGAGACTTCACTCAGATACTCTCCAAGGAAGAAGGCGAAGAGGAACAAGAGACAACAACACATCGCGCCACCAGAAAAACCTCTGCCTAAAATTAAGGCGGACACGAAGAACGGAGAACCAAAAGAAAAGGAGTGGAGAAGAAGGAGGACTAGACCGCCAGCTCTGCTTATTAAGCCGACAGAAGGCAAGACTTTTACGGAGGGCCTCAGTCAAATTTGCTACAAGATCAAACCCGAAGATAACAGAGCAGAAGTGTCTTCCATTCGTAAAACCAAAGGAGGTGGAGTCCTAGTCGAACTAGGCCCAAAGACAATAAAAAAAGTTACGTTCTGTGAAGCAGTCAAGGGGCTTCCGGGAGAGAAAGCTTTGGTTTCCAGCCTGGAACCCAAGACCTTGACTGCCTCACAGAATTGGAAGAGCAGAATTGGAAAGAGCTAGAACGCAGTCAACATGATTCGCATCCTACAAATCAATATGCACCGGAGTGCAACCGCTCACGAGTTGCTAGCGCAGTTCGCTGCGGAGACCAAAGCTGATTTAGTACTCATCAGTGAGCAGTACCAAAACAAGGACCCAATTTCACGGCACCCTGAAATATCAGGTACCACTGCCATTTGGGTTCGTGACGGCACCCTCCTTAGGGTTCTTACCCAATGCGGAAGGGACGGCTTTGCCTGGATTCGGTGTTCAAAGATTACGTTTTTTATTATCTATCTTACGCCGAATGAGACGATGCCGGACTTTCGACGCAGGTTTGATGTTTTAGCGGGTGCTATCTTGGGCACAGATGGGCGGATCCTAGCCGGGGGTGACTTTATGCTAGGGCACTTGTATGAGGCATGCCTCACACAGAGTCCACAGAGAAACGAATTCTGAGAATAGCGGCGAGAACAGAACTGGTAGTTCTAAACACTGGTTCTACCCCAACATTCTGGGGCCCCAGTCCTCTCTATGAAAAGCAAGAAGGCGCCAGGGCCCGATGGTATTCTAGCAGAGGTATGCAAACTGGTATTCCAACACCGGCCAGACCTGCTGCTCGGACCATTCAACGCTTGCCTGAAAGAGTCACTTTCCCTGTTCGGTGGAAGGTGGCAAAGCTTGCGCTGATCCTCAAAGTCAAAGGCGACCACGAGTCGCTCTCTTCATACCGCCCACTATGTATTCTGGACACTGCTGACTCGCTGAAGCGATACGCGCTCCCGGAGATTTACCTCCACGGCCGTTTGGTTTTAGAGCAGAGAGATCCTTAGTTGATGCTGTCATGCAGGTCGTGGATGCTGTTCGACGAGCGGAGGCACATAGCCCCCAAACTCGACGGGTGGTGCTCCTCGTAACGCTTGACGACAGAAATGCTTTAATTCCGTAAGATGGAAAGACATTCTAGGCACACTAGACAATACTTTCCACGTACCGAACTATCTCTTACGGATATTGAGAGACTTGCTGAGAAATCGCCCCCTGCTCTATGAAACGCTAGAGGGCAGTATAGGATGAAGGTCACGCCGGGAGTAGCATCCTAGGGCCGGACCTCTGAAACGTTCCCTATGAAAGTCTACTTAAACTCGACATGCCAGAAGAATCGCGCCTGATCGATTATGCAGATGATGTCGTGGCGCTTGTTCCTGGATGCAATGTCAAGCAGGCGTAAAGCAGACTCGGCATATTAATGCGACGGGTAAGCGGATGAATGACTGCTCATGGTTTCAACCTTGCAATGGAAAAAACCAAAGTAGTCATCCTGACTAAAAAGAGAATTCCGACCCTGCGTCCCATATTTTTCCGCGAGCCAGTAATCAAGTCAAAACGAGCGGTGAAGTACCTCGGGCTGACTTTTGACTCAAGGATGAGCTTTTTTGAGCAGATCAAAGAATCGAGCAAGGCTGCAGCTGAAGTTTCGGCGTTTAGTAGGCTAATGGCAAATATTGGGGGTCCTACGTTTAGCAGGCGACGTCTTCTGATGAGCTCAACGCAGTCTGTCCTGCTTTACGGCGCAGAAGTATGGGCTGACGCTCATGGCAAGGAAGTATATCGTAAGCGTCTCGCGCAAGTACAGAGACGGGGAGCTTTGCGGGTGGCGTCTGCGTATCTCACTGTCTCTCAACCGGCCATGACGGTGATCGCGGAAGTGATTCCTGTTTCCCTTCTTTCTAAGGAGCGTCAAGTCATATACAAGTGCAAGGGAGATGAGACAAGGGAGATTGTTGCTCGTAAAGAACGGCAACGCACTCTAGACCAGCGGCAGCTTTCTTGGCAAAATGAAACTAGAGGCAGATCGACTGCGCGGTTCATGGGTAACTTAGGTGCTTGGCTGAATCGGAAGCGTGGTGAGAGTGACTATTTCCTTAGCCAGTACTTAAGTGGGCATTGAGGTTTTCAGTCCCACCTGCGCAAGACTAGAAAGGAGCGATCTTCGGATTGTATGTTTTCCAATGGAGTTGTGGACAGCGCCCGCCGCAATTTTTTTGTCTTGTGGAAGGTGGGATGGAATTCGTCGGCAGCTCTATTGAATGACAGGGAATCTCTCTTCAGATAACATTGTCGAAGAGATGCTAAGGAGTGCTGACTGGTGGAGCCGTATTGCCAATTACGTTCGGGTTCTTCTCGTTGCTGAGAAGATGAAGCTCGAACGGTGGAGGAGCCGGATGGCAGGGAGTTTCTTGAACTGACAGTTCCCTTCCTCCTCTCCCCTTCCGTTGGTAAAAGGAATTCCCTGATTGGAAGACTCCGAAAAGCGCAAGAATCCGGGAACTAGCCCGAGGTAATGTGACAAACGGTTCCAGGCTAGACGATGGGGAGGTGTTTAGTTAGTAGTCCGACGACCAACAATCTCCAACAATCTGTGCGTAAATGCATTCACCTGTGCTAGTGTTCTTTCTGATTTGCTTAGGTTCAAGTTTTCGTCAACACCTGTCTGCGTCGAATCATCGGAGTACACTGGCCTGACATTTTCTCAAACGAAGAGCTTGGTCGGGCACAGGCCTGGCAATCGTGCACACTATTATCGGAAGATGGTAGTGGCAGTGGATAGGTCACACATTATAGATGGGTAAGAATCGCATTGAGGGCTATGCTATGCAGTGGAATCCACTTTCCCAAGGTGGCCGGTGACTGCCCCCCCCCCCATTTCACTTGTCTCAGAACAGTAGAGGAGGAGTACGGGCATCTTCGGAAATCTTGGAGCGAGCTGAAGGGCGTTCCAGGTAAGCACACACGATGCGCATCGGTGTGCTTGATGGGTTATATCCCACCAAAGAGTGAATGGCAACTTTATAAATGTTATGATGTATAAAATAGTACCTCAAATATGTGTATTGAGTACGGAGATCTTCAACTTATCCCCATTGTGTCTACAAAGCACACTTCCAGAAAAAATAGAAGTCTTTCCATATGCGGATGAATTTCTCATGGTAGCATGTAGTAATACTAGGCAACGACCGCAGGAGCTGATCAGTCCAGTTTGTTCTAACGCAAATATGAAGCAGTAATTAAACCTGGAGACACTATATCGCCCGTGAAGTGATTTCTTTAGGGTGATCATCAACGCCACGACTTTAGAGCTGACTATCACCTTCCTGAGAAAAGAAGATTTTAACTTCAATTAAGAACAATGTCTAGAAGGTTGCAAGAGTTGTAAATTTTACGATCGGCCCTAGACACCAGAAAAGGTCTAATAGTATGCCAAGAAATGATGATACCGATCCTCGACCATGCATTGTCTTCGATTGCTGCGTCTAAACATCCTACTGAGAACGACTGTACCAGATTGATACTGACCCATGCCACTTTTGCACCCACCAAAAAGTCTACTCTCTCCATTAGAGAAACTCTCGTGACTGCAAGGGAAATTTTCGACCACAAACCAATCAACCCTGTCGTCTCATAAAGGTAGTCTTCCTGGATTCTCTGAGGAGTGGACTCATACCCTGTCATACCCCTCATACCCAAGTCGGAGGGGTATACAGTGATAGTAATGCACGCCTTAATAAATCAAGAGATTGTTAGCTGCCCGGTTTTCTTGGGCCACACTGATCTCAGCAGAATGTTGAAAACGACAAACATTTCTGTTACACCGTCATTTTATGACCATCATTGACTCTTTGTATCCCATTAATGCTCTTATCAACAAGGATCCTGTCAACTATTTTACAACCCGCCCGCATGCTGAGTTAAGTAAAGCTCCCTGCGATCCTCCGGGCATAATAATAAGTATGATATTACAATGTGAAGGCCACTGAAGGTGAATTTTATGTCCATCTTATGGGGACTTCCTATATATTTTTATGGCATATCAAATGAAATGTCTCCATTGGGTTAGATTAGGTTGAGAGATAGAGGAAGCATCGGATCTTAGGATCTCAAGCCGAAATCTGCTCAAATATAGTTAGTAATAGCATATGAGGCAAATTTTGAAATTTATTCCAAAATATGTCCAATGTCTTAAGAAGAATTACGAATTAATGTTGAGAGAAGTGATACAGTATGTTAAGATGTATATGCGCGAATAAAAATTTATTGTATTGCTCACCTTAAGCTCATCGAAAACATCGAATCGATATTAAGGTATGATACTGTCAAACTTTGTGCAAATCTTATTTTTATTAGCACAAGTTAGTATGCCTCTGTTTCCCTGCTTTGCAGAATATAGAATGTCAATACAATCTTTCTTTTCATACAATTGTTTTTGACCATTTTCATTTTTCTGCAGCTTCATAATAATCAGAAATGCAGAAGTGAACCTGAGGTAGCCGAACAAACACAAAAACAATAAAAGGAAAACATCCATGGTACAGCCGGAACTGGAACCTGGAACACGAGGGCCGATTCCTTTACCAATTAATGGAAGTCGAACCAGTAAAACCAAAATGTTACCAAAAACTCTACAAACAGTGAACATCTTGTTTTTCTCGCAAACGCACTGCAAACTAAGCCCATCTCAATAAATAAAATGAATTCAAGAGGAAAAGCAACTTTCACTATCACAGTTAAGCGTTGCTAGGCTTGAGACTACTTAGACGGGGGACATTTGGGTTAACCTTTAAGGTTTTTCAAAGTTCTGAAAACTCATTTACCACACATCACTGTGGGCGATCTTATATTACTGTAAAGCTCTCACTGCTAATGTTGGTTAATCCTTTTCGAATGCTCAGTCCGACTTGTCTCTGTTGTGCAAAGTGGATTTGGAAAATCCATGGGTGTAATCTTTGATTGTTATCACAAATGAACAGCTGCAATTGATAGTTTTCCAGGAATTTATTTGTTTTCCTTATTACGTACAACTTGCTCACCATTATTCGATGCATTTTATTTCATGATCATCAACGGCGCAACAACCGATTTTCATCCGGCCTAGGCTTGCCTTAATAAGGAACTCCAGACATCCCGGTTTTGTGCCGAGGTCCACCCATTCGATATCCCTAAAAGCTGTCTGGCGTCCTGACCTACGCCATCGCTCCATCTCAGGCAGGGTCTGCCTCGTCTTCTTTTTCTACCATAGACATTGTCCTTATAGACTTTACGGATTGGATCATCCTCATCCACACGGATTAAGTGACCCACCCACCGTAACCTATTGAGCCGGATTTTATTCACAACCAGACGGTCATAGTATTGCTCATAGATTTCGTCATTATGTAGGCTACGGAATCGTCCATCCTCATGTAGGGGGCCAAAAATTCTTCAGAGGATTCTTCTCTCGAACGCGGCCAAGAGTTTGCAAATTTTCTTGCTAAGAACCCAAGTTTCCGAGGAATACATGAGGACTGGCAAGATCATTGTCTTGTACAGTAAGATCTTTGACCCTATGGTGAGACGTTTCGAGCGGAACAGTCTTTGTAAGCTGAAATAGGCTCTGTTGGCTGCCAACAACCGTGCGCGGATTTCATCATCGTAGCTGTTATCGGTTGTGATTTTCGACCCTAGATAGGAGAAGTTATCAACGGTCTCAAAGTTGCAGTCTCCTATCTTTATTCTTCGTTTGACCAGCGGAGTTTGATGCTGTTGGTTGATTGGTTTTTGGTGCTGACGTTGCCACCATATATTTTGTCTTGCCTGCATTAATGTGCAACCCAAGATCTTTCGCCAATTACCGCATGCTCGATCTGGATGAAGGCAGTTTGTACGCCTCGGGTCGTTCTTCCTATGATGTCGATATCGTCAGTATAGGCCAGTAGTGCAACCCCATAATGATCGCGGATATCCTCATTTCGGATGTGATCTAAACGTGTGACGCCACTAGTCCAACGAAGCATCTTCGTCTCCATTACCGCAAGACGCCGTTCATTGTCTTTTATGGTTGGCCAACACTCAGAACCATAGAGAGCGACTGGACGGACGACATTGCGGTAAATTTTAGATTTGAGACGTTCGTTGATACGTCGATCAGAAAGGACACCAGTTGTGGAACGCCACTTCATCCAGGTTGCGTTAATGCTATCAGATGCTAGGAAAACATCATCTGCATAAAGCAGTGTGTAGGGCGCTGGACGTTTTATATCCCGTGTGACGGTGTCCATAACAAGGACAAAGAGGAGTGGTGAGAGGGCACTTCCTTGATGAACTCCAACAGAGACACGAAGCGGTTTTGATACACCCGCCATACTTCGAACTTTACTTTTCGGATCGTGGTAGAGCAATTGAACCCAGCGCACGTGTTCTTCTGGCACGAAGTGTTGTCGTAAAGCATACCAGATGAGTTCGTGTGGTACACGGTCAAACGCTTTCTCTAGATCCAGAAAGGCAATGTAAAGAGGGCGATGTTTCTCACGGTGTTTCTCCATGAGTAACCGCGCAGTGTGTACCGCGTCAGTAGTTCCGCAATTCTTGACAAATCCGGCTTGATTCACGGTTATTTCAACGATTTCGCGAATACGGTTGTCAAGAATGCGTTCAAAAATCTTCATGGTATGGGAAAGTAACCGGATCGGACGGTAATTTGAACATTCTGCTGGGTTACCTTTCTTTTTCCATATTGGAACAGTGGTACTTTCTTGCCAGTCAGATGGTGTTCTTCCTTCGTGAATAACCCGGTTAAAGAATTCACTGAGCCTTAGTGTTGGGTCCCAGCTCTTCGCTTTCCAGAGCTCAGATGCGATGTCGTCAGGTCCTGTTGCTTTCCCCGATTTCATTTGTTTTATTGCCTCCTCGACTTCAGTTGCGCTGACTGGTGGAACTGCTCCAAATGTCAGCAATGATTGTGGAAGTGGAGGATGAGCAAATTCTTCAGTTGAAATCTGCTCGAAGTATTCTCGCCATCTATCCGTTGCGGCTCGACGGTTGGTAAGCAAAGTACCGTTCTTGTCATTAACACAACAGAAGTGTTCGATATCCTGTGTGCGTTCATCATGGCTTTTAGCAAGTCAATACAGATCTCTCTCGCCATCCCGAGTGTCCAGTTTATCGTAAAGATTTTTGAAATGGTTCGCTCGGGTGACAGCGACCGCTTTCTTTGCTTCCCGGTTGGCATTCTTATAAATTTGCCAATTAGCAGGCGTTTTATCGTCGAGAAATTTGTGGTAGAGGCGTTTCTTTTCACGGACCTTCATTTCAAAATCATCATTCCAAAGCCAAGTATCTCGGTTGATGTACCGCTTACCCGGCTAGGTGACCCCGAGGGTTGCAGAGGCCGCTTTGTGGATCGTGTCTTTCATTTGGTTCCATGATTCTTCCACATTCGTAATGGTCGGCAATCGTATGAATGAGACCGTTTCTTCTTTCTTCTCACCAAATCGCCACCATTTAATGCCCGGCGGGCCAGTGCGTTCCTCACGCTGTTTTATCAGTGGCTTAATTCGCAGGACGGCAATCAACGGCCGATGTTGAGGTGCGATGGTCTCATAGGAAACGACTTTGCAATCAGTGACAGTGGTAAAATGTTGGCGTCTTATGAGAATATAGTCGATTTGCGTTTTATTGTTCCCACTATAAAATGTGGGAAGGTGAGACAATCGTTTGATGAACCATGTATTCATAAGTACAAGGTCATGGGTGTCCGCAAAATCGATTATACGCTCGCCACCTTCATTGCGCGCTCCGAACCCCTTTCCCCCATGGCACCTGTTACCGTCTGCCTTTTCACCCACATGACCATTAAGGTCGCCGGCAATGATTATGTAATCGTCAGCAGGCACGTGACAAGTCTTTTCATCGAGAAGTTGCCAGAAGGCATCTTTCTCGGCATCAGGTCGACCTGTTTGTGGTTCATACGCGGTGAAGAAGTGAATAGTGCGATCAGCTGATATAATGGTGAGCTTCATCAGCCGATCATCAAATCGTTCAACTTCTTTAATGGCATCACGGAAACCCTCTGAGATGGCAATGCCAACACCATATTGAGTGTGTGGGTTACCAAAATAGAGAAGTTTGTAGCCATTTTTACCACGTTCGCGTTCAATGTCGCAGCTTTTGGCACCAGACCATCGGGTTTCTTGCAGAGCGCAGATGTCAATGCACCTTTTCCGAAGGGCTCTTGCGAGTTCCTCGGTCTTTCCAGTTAGGGTACCAACATTTAGCGTGCAGACACGTATTTGTTTTGTTCGTTGTGTGCGGACTAACTTGCTTACGTCCTGACGCCGTCCATGCGTCAAGAACCCTTGCCCATTTCTCAACAGGACCGGGGCCCGTCCTGCTGCGTCGACTGAGGTGGACGCCCTAACATTTCTCCGAGGCTTGTGACTCAATCCGATCATCATGTTTGTAACGACATTGTATGCATTTTCTTGGTCGACCTGTCGCGGGGCCTGTCACCAAGAGAGACAAGGTAGGATTTAGCATAGTAGAATAACTCCAACTATACTCTATTTATTTCTTTCCCTGATCTCAGCATTTTATTTTTGTTTTACTGAGGATAGTACAGAGTATGTTGCCTCAAACCGTCCTCCTTTATCTGGGCTTGGGACCAGCATACTATGTTAATAGCATGGCGGAGTTCTGGATCGCCTCACCATTAAGATATAATTGGATTCACCAGTAACAAGGGATCACATGACAACTCAATGGTATTCATTTGCTTCGTATTTTATGTTCCATTCACAAGAGCCTTGATGAAGATTTAGTTATGAAAACCAAGTTGAACTATTACTTGATTTGCACCAAGCATCGAACAGAGGCGGTGTTCGTTAACATCCACGAGTTATTGACCAAGTCCAGTCCCCTTCAACTCGGTATATCCTGCTTTGCTCCATCGAGCTTGGTTTTTCGAAAGAACAAATAAATTCCTGTGAAAAATGAATTGCCTGAAAAGTTGCCTAAAAAAAAAATTCGTCGAACACCTCAAAGATGAACGAAAATTGAAACCAACGACCAATGATATTTTCCATGGAAAACATTTTCCGAGGAATAAACAAACACATGCGTTTTATTTGCCGGAAAATTCTCCAAGCTATTTACGTATGGCAAATATGTGAAAGGAAAAACTTTTCAATCTGAAAAAATATCTCTGCCATTTTTAAAGTTGGCATTAAGTTTTCAACCCCGGATACAATCAGAGTTCGATCCCTTGAATTCTTACTTTTTTAGTCTTCTTCTCCAGTTTTCATTGTGCTTTAATCCTTGATTGTGATCGAAATTCAGTTCATCTACGAATTACTTGAATAACCTCCGACTCCGCATGATATATTCCCGGCAGAGAAACTACTTTCACATTCTCTGCAACGACCGAATTCCATTTTCTCGTTCAGTTTTGAATCCCAAACGATAGAAGTTTCATAATTAACTTCCGTTAATTTATTTCCAAAGCATCTGACCCAGGCTAATTCAATCGTTCGCCAGCAGCCCCTTTGGACTGCCCGACCTAGGGGTTAGTTTTTTGTCCGTTGGCCCACTCGGACAAAATACCTACGACCACCCTCTCCACCGGGACTGCACTACGTCACAGTGCATGCAGGCTCCACAACAGCTGTTTGGTTTCAATCAAATTGACCTATCTTTATCCGGGCCCAATCTCGAAATATACATGTCTAACGCGACTGCCATACGTAAGCACAGCAGATACATCATTTCAATTGACAAGATGAAAAACAAAATACAGCGAAAAAGGAGGAAATACGGACAAAAGAGGAGAGAACAGGAGTGACTTCCGCCCGTACACTATCCTGTTGGGCCTAGAATGCAGGCTCCCCCCATTCCTAGCCTCCGCACACCCTATGACCTTCTTGTAGTAGGACATGGAAGTTCTGTTCCCTGCACTTTTCCCCACCCCACTCGCTTCTACATCTGTTTAGCGGAAAATTCTCCGACACCCCTCGGAGTTTTACATCAGCGTGAACCTCCATTCGGATGTAGTGAATTCTGTTCCAAATAATCACATTAGAAAGTTGGCAACTCTTTTCAATACACGGGCATGTGCAGTGATTGCTTCGAAACAGGACGTTGCTGCTGGGTGAAATGGGTGAGTTTCCCGACATGGAAACTTTCGAAACTTTCGAAACTGGAATGGTGTTATTGAGTTTGGACATGCGCCCCAAAGGCGAGAAAGTCCCTTGGAAGGAACTTTCCAAGAAAACCTAGAGAGAAAGTTGGAAATCGGTGAGTCCGGAAAGCACTGAAAGAGGATGAAAGCGAGCAGGCATGACTCCACGGTGTCAGCAGCATATGTCCTTCCAACTTTCTTTGCTAAGAGCATTTGAAGGAGTCAAGCAGATTGGGTGGATTTAGGACGATCTGTTCGTCTGTCTGCGTCCTGGTACGGGATAAGATTGCCGAAATATTGTGAGGCAGGTTTGGCGCTTCTAAATGTTAAGGGAGTAGAGCAAGCTCTCGCAAGGATACTCGGTTTCCTCGGCTAAGAGAGTGTCTTACTGCAGAAAGCTGCAGTTTTTGAGGCAAGGTCGCCAACATCATTGGATTGCACTGCGAGGTCGCTTCTAGGAGAAGGACTCAAAACTGAAAGAGGGAGAGTTTCTCCGAGTTACAGGCCTTGTAGGTTGGCCAACATGACAAATGTCTGTTTCACATTCGAACTATACAACTTTACTCCGGGAAACTGAAATGAAGAGAAATACAGAGAAAATCTCTCCGGGGTAGTCGCAAGGATCAAGCTTTCTGACAAAGGATGCTGAGCACGGGAAGCTTGGGGGAGCAGATTTAATGGGATTTTATTGTGGCAAACGGAAAATTTTCCTATTTCAGTCCAAGCGAGAACGTCGAGTCGTCGGGTGTTGGTCATTGGTTGTCGGAGCCGTTGAGCCTTTTAGGGAGTTCTAGGTCGTGTGGAGTACACACAAGACCAGAAACTCTGCTTTTCTTCGAAAAAGAAAAGAATGGTAATAGAAAACCGCCCTAGTGTCGTGAAGTGCAGTCCGTTGCGATTCGTGAACGTTTCGTACCATTGCCGATACCGCTATTGGTGATTACGCGAAATGCGCGGTGGTTCGACGGCCTCTTTGGAATTCGGATCGGGATCGAGTTGGTGATAGCCAGTGGCGCGATAATTGGGTTATACTCTCGACCCTTCACTCGCTTTGTTGGGCTTACACCGTTAACTTGGGAAACATAATCATTACGTCCCAAATAACGCGCTTTTTAGTGAATTTGATATTCATATGGACCGCGCTGTGTTCTTCGCAGAAATAACAGAAATCCCCACATCAATACAATCGCAACCAGCGCTCTGCTGAGAGAGAGAGCTCCGTTACTAGGCGGTGTTATTAGTGAACTACATATTCTGCTAGTCGCTACAACAACAACCTCCTGAATAACAATAATCCAGATATTCGCTAGGGGTTGCATGTCAACCGTTCAACTTGCCATTTGCACACTTCGCGACAGGCTGCACCTTGCCAAATTCACCCTGTTACAGTGGACAAGTTTGTTGATGTTGACATATTACACCCCCTGCTCGTGCTGACATGTGATTTGGAAGCATATGTAATGTAGCTCAGCAGCCGTGTCAGACCAGGGAAGGATCGAGAGCCTCGAAGGGGCCGTGTGGCTGGCGGCGGTGATTGTCTAGTGCTAAAGCTCCCAGAATGCCACCCAAAGTGCCATTTCTACCTGATTGGGATGGGAGAAGCGGGTAGGAGTGAAAACAACACGATAAATCCGAAAGCGCAATATCATGAAGCATAATTACCGTCGTGGCTTCACGCTTCCTCTTGTCGCAACAGTCTTTGCCGGACGGTATGCTCAATGAAACGTACCGTTAACTCTGTGTACATATGTAAAATAAAGCCACCCCAAATAGCATTTGATATACGGCTTAATGTTGATGTTGTGTTAATTTAGTTGTCTACCGCGTAGTTTAAGGATAACATTAATGAAATTAAGCGTTCGAAGCAGTTAAACGAGTTCAGTGTCGTAATTTATAATAGAAGTTGTTGCTGTTGTTAAGACTGTTTAGTCTCTAACCCTCGACGAAGGAATTTAAGGTCGTTCGTCGGGAAACGCTAGTCCTAAGTTGTACATAAATCGGGTTTGAATCAAATCAAAACGAAATTGAGCACTTGTGATTTGACTGTAAATAAAAAAGTCAGAAATTTTTAAAATTAGCGGTACATCTGTAGAAATAATCGACCTAGGATTAGGCTAGCCGATAGATACAAGAACAGGACGAATCCAAGTTAATCTGACCGTATGCCTTCTTCTCCTTAACGTACACATAAACCGAGCTTAGCGAGAAGCCTCTGCTAAACCGTCGATTAACAAGTGTCAATACGGAAATGACCAGCAGTCCTTGAACAGAAGGATCACAATCAGATAGAGCCACTAGCGAACACTACAGGCAACACAGGGCCCAGACTGGAACCTTGCGGCTATCCACGAAATTGAGCACTAGATGAAAAACGCCTTTATCCTTTCGGTGTAAGATAAGCCCATTGTCCTTAAAATCACGGGAAACTGACCGTAGTGGCGAATCCGTTTTGTGTTCTAACGAGGTTTTTATGATTTCAAATTTTTTGCCGTTCTACGATATTCAAATGATAGTGGTATGTGTAAGTGTCGGCGATCGCGTGTGACCAATTCAGTGCAAACCTATACGAAAACTTCGGATAGACGAAAACGCAATAAAAGTGGAACAAAAGCGAAACATAAGCGAAAACCGACGTTAGTGCGACGTAACGTTAAGGGGTATATTGGCGGCGACGGCGGCGCGTCATTCTGGCCGCGTCACATAGCGATAACGAAAATAATAATTCGTCGAGCGATCGAAAAACATTCTCATTCCATTGCTGTTGCGTGATAGTGGATATTACACCGGTGGCCCAGGGACGGAGCCACCTGACATCAGCGACAGCCACGGGTGGAAAGGATGTAGCATCGGGCGGGGCAGGCGGGAGCGGGGGAGGGGGTGGATTAGCTAGTAGCCTATTTCGTTTCGGAAGCAGCAGCGCCACGAGTGGCAGAGGTGTCTGCATCTGTAACGCACAATGTCGCCTAGGGGATGGTGCCCTCGGTGCAAAGATACATCACGGATCACTCGATCGTCTATTGCATGGCGAACTCCGCGAGCCAGGGCAAAAAGAGCAAGGCCTGAAAGCTGGTCCACCACAGCAAGCCATAGAAGGTCCATCGCTTTCCGCTCGACAGCAGTTCGATAAGGGTGTCGAAGTTGAGAAATTCTACCACCAGATCAATGGAGATATCTTTGAAATAACACGCAGAGTCAAGGCTCGTGACGAGGAAACCATGGAGCAGAAAGTCATCAAGCGAAGAGGATCAAGCAAACGCCAACCGCATCCTCATAAACATGAACTCGTTCATGCCTTTTCAACTAGTGCCGCCGAAAAACCAGTTCCTCCTCCAAGAATATCATCCCGGCAGAAAAGCGCCGAAGCTGAATACGAAGCACGTAAACAAAGCTTTAATTCCGAATGGTTTGATCGTGCAGCAAACCTCAGACATTCGGCCCGATCTGCTGAAAGTGGTCCGATACGCGACGAAACCATCGAATGGCTCGAGCGACAACAACATCCTCAACGCACGTCTTCGGGTCCAAGTGGATTAGCAATTTTGAAAGATGAAATGCCCCCAGATTGGATGACGACTTTACCGAGAAAACAGAGCGTTCCGGAAAAGCAGCCTGATTTAGAACAAAGACAACCTTCTCTTCCAAAGAGCCTGAAGGAAGAACTATCTGAACTGCTGAAAAAGCCTTTGACCAGACAACACTCCGGTCCTGAACAACTTTCTCTTTTGAAGCATGATATCTTGGAATGGCTTGCCAAATTGCAAAGCACCACGGGGGTAGCTCCTGGTATAGTCGAGCAGAAACCACAGCCGAAGGAACAGGACACCGGAACTATTCCAAAGCAACCTCGCGCAACACACCGGCGGAATGGCAGTGGTGGAGCCCCTCGCAGTTTCTCCCAGGAGCCTGAGGTCAAACATCGGAAACGCAACTCCCTAGGCCCAGCAGAAAAGGAGCAAGAATTCATTCCAGACTGGGTTCCTTATCCACTTTATAAACTACAATCACTGGGTAAACAAGGAGAAAAGGCACGACTTCCCTCCCAGGGTAGTTGTGTAGACCTACATAGAAAATCGCGTGATAGGACTGAACGCTCTGAAAAGCATCGGTCGAGTAGAAAACTCCGGCATTCTGCAAGTGAAGTCGTCACTCCCACCATTGATCGCCAAACTCTTGAAAAGCCTGTTCAACAGCCTGGTATCCGGAAGGAAACTCAATATCAGTACATACCGAAAGAACCGACTTCCGGATCATCGAAAAGGGAGCGCGAGAGATCAAGGCGTCATCAAACCCAACGTTCAGCAACTGTAACCGACATGTTTGCTTCAAAGTCCGGATCAGGACCTCCTCGGAAATCCTCCTCTGCTGAACGGGCACCTCGCAGCAGGTCCCCGCCATGTACTGATCCTGCTTGCCGAGTTTTAACTGTTTGCACCGACCCTTGTTGCTGTTTTGTGGAGTACTACGACGGCAGAGCGGTTGTTTCGCACACCCCCCTCACTATCTGTCATGAATGTCAATACAATTCCCTGCCCCGCTGTAAGGACCCCAAGTGCATTAACACGGCTCGCATCAAATGCAATTCACTGCCTCGCTGTGCAGCTGATTTTCATCGAATTCGAACTCAACCGATAGTTCACCATCGATCAAACTCACAGCCAAACACTCTCAGTCGTGGCGATTCGCGTGCCTCAATACCGCGTACTGAAAAACCTAAAGCAAAAAATGGTTCTAATAATAAATTAATGAAATCCCTTTCGGCCGCTTCGCTGAATAATCGACGTCGACGTCATAAAACCGTTCATTTCGGTGAGAATCTCTTGCGGGAAGTGTGCCAAAATCGGAAGTTAATAAAGCCTACAACTCCGTCCGGTTCGGCTCCGATGCAACCGAACATACAAATGCTCTACAACTTCGTAGAGGGTGTCCTTAGTGCCTGGGTGGATGACGAGGATGATCAAGTGAAGTCCGGAGCGGAATCGGAGCCGGAACGGGGTGTGATATTGAAACCGATTCATCGCTGCAACCGGTTGAGATTGCAGACAATACGACGGGTAGTTGCGGAGGCTGCCCAGTTGAGGGGCACCCTTAAGTTAGGAAATTCACGATATAGACACCGACATTGGAGCGGCACGGCGATGGAGTGCAATGAGCGATTTTTGAGAAAGGTATGTTGGGGTGATCACAATCTACCTTTGGTCCACACTCATGAGCTTCATGACCACCAGAAGTCCTTATGAGGTCCTGGATCTGCACAGGATTATCTTAATTAAGTTCACATATTATCTGGAGAGGCAACTACTTATGCATGAGCAACAGTTAGATTTGGCGACCCTACTTCCAACTTTCAGCACTGCATCTTTATTCATTCTCCTGAGCCTTGGAGGCAAACTGTCCTGACTTCCTAAAACATCAATTTGCATTACAAATAAATCCCCGTCACGGAACTACTTAAACGAGAATTTATTCAATGCACGTGGTTAGTGCATTTTTCTCCCTTCAGGCAAAATTCGACAAAATGTCGTTTCACCGGTTCATGTAAACACTTCACGACCGGAAGACGGAGATAAGCTGGAACATTTATCAGTGCCATCACTCCTCCTGCCGGAAAAGGGACCCACCCCGAATTCCTACCTTCCTTTCCGCTCTTCGCGTGTTCTGTGCGCTGAGTGAGAAATGGACGGTGTATCTAAAAATTCCTAGCGAGAGGAAGTTGTTAACTGTTTCGCCATGCTGGTGGCATTCTAATTTGAAGTTTCCAGCCTCGGTATCCTGACAGCTAAAACGAAATGCCGGAAACACGAGCAAGCGGAAATGAAAATCGAGAATTTATCCGGTTGCCTAGAACATTATCGACAGGGAGATGAACATATTTGAATTAAAGATATCTTTTTTTAGGGGGATGCAGGAACTGTTATATTCGTCACGTTACTCTCTTCTTCCTTCTGCTCTCAGATACATTTTCATCCAAGCAGTTTCAAAATGCAAAGGGATGCGTAGCTATTACCAACGTTTTATCAGATATTAAACATAAAGATAAATCGCTTGGAATAGATGAGAGAATGACTAAAAATATTCTGTGTACAGATTTAGAGGAAAACTCATATTTTCAGTTAGTCAATCCACAGATTGTTCAGGTAATCTTAAGATGTTTTGTGCCGTCTTACATAGGAGCAAGTCGAAAGCCAGAAGCTTTACAGCCTCATGATCCCATTGTCCTAGATTCGAAGCCCATTTTCTTTTCACCATAATTGGCTTATGTGATGATATTCAAACTAAAGTGCAGTCTCATTGATGGGGCCGAAAAAAGATAATATTGGCTCAGGGTGAAAATTATGCGGGCTCCCTATTATCCCTTTAGCTTCATCTATTTCGTTGGGGGTCCCTAATTGATTCCTTCGAGAAAATTTGGAGGATAAGGACGAACGCATCCTACTTCCCTCCTTTGTTCATCATCATGATCGGTCTCTATTCCAGACCTCTCTTCTCTCATGCTAGGTTGCGCAAACAACCTGCCTTTTTTGCTGTAGAGGTCCATAATATCTTCCGTGAGAAACGCAAAGCTAGTCTCAGGTTTAAACTTTTCAGTAATGCCGAAGACATAGTAAAATTTATAACTCTACGTTCGTCTGCAAAAATTCGGATTAAAAATGTACATTTCCCATATTTGAACAGCACCGAAGTCTCCCTCGAGCGACGGGGCTACAGCACCCGAGTTATACAGAGCAACTCCACGCTTAAGCTCCAAGGACCTTTGCCAGCCATGTACACATAACCACCACCACTATGAAACTCCCACAAGGTGGCCAACCGCAAATACGTTGTTACGTCCCCTCCTCTCCTAAGTACTTACGCTCTTACCCCGTTTGGTTCATCACTGAAGTCCACAAAAGCTACGTCAAAAGTACGATGCGAGGAAGAAGTCCTGGTCTTTTAGAACCTATGCTGACTTAGTTTTTTTCAAATCTCTACATTCCTCGGTCAAATCCCTAATACGTAAGTCCAGAAACAAATATTTGGCCAGTGTTGAAGACTCATTAAAGCGGAATCCTCAAATCTTTCTGATCCCACATTCATTTCCATTTCCTCTATCCATTAGATTCTCTGGCTTCTCAGCTAACTCCCCCAACTATCTTGTGCTTTACTCTGCTAGTTTTTCCCAGTCTATCTTCCCCCTCCTTCCTTCGAATCCCTCCCGATAGTGGATGTAGCTTGCCCCGCATCGCCTACCATTCCCCTTTTTACACCTATCCTTGTCGAGTACCTCACTAGCAAACTTGATGCCAATGTCGGACCTGGCTACGATGATCTTCCAAACCTCTTTTTGATTAAAACCGGTAAGTCCATCTCTCTTCCCCTATCCCTTATTTTCAACAAAAGCCTCGAAGAGAATCATTTTCCCGGCTGTCATCATCCCCATATACAAAAATGGCGATCGTACGTTTGCCGAGAATCACCTTCCCGTTTTCCTCCTCTCCTCCTGTTCCAAAATCTTGGAAAGATATGTCAGCGACTGGTTGTCCGTCCACTTTGGCTACCACATAGCGAAAGAGCAATACGTCTTGGTTATGCGGGGGTCCACTGCCTCCAACCTGCTTCACTTTACCAACTTTATCGCCAAATGTCTAAATTTACCGCAAGAAGTACATACCATCTACACTGATTTCGCTAAAGCCTTGGACACTGTAAATCACAAGATACTTCTACCCAACTCTCGCCTCTAAGCGTTCCCATACCACTTGTTTTATGGCTTGCCTCTTACCTTTCCAACCAATTCTGCCGCGTCTGTTTTGGTGGCTGCACTTCCCGTTCCTTTTCCCCCCTCCTCTGGCGTCCCATAGGGATCTATTCTGGGCCTTTCGTCATTTTTATTTTTTATTAACGACCTTCCTCCCCTCCTTACTTGTTCCTGTTTGCTCTATGCTAACGACCTTAATCTGTTCTCCGCTATATCGTCGCCAATGGACTGTGTTTTTCTTCAATCTAACCTAGACACTCTGGTTCATTGGTGCTCGACGAATGGTTTAGCGACAAACGTCAGAAAGTGTCACTTTATGTGGTACTCCCTAAAATCCTTACCTACTTATTCCTCCTACCCTCTCAACGGACATTCCTTAGCCTGCTTAAATTCTACTCAATACCTCGGAGCCACTTTCAACAATAAGCTCCGCTTTGACACCCATTGCCTTGAAGTCACCAATCGAGCAGCAAAATTATTAGGCTTTATACTTCGCTCCTCCTCTGATTTTGACTCCATCCAACCCTCCTTAGCTATCTTCAATTCCCTTGTAAAGAACACCCTCGAGTACTGCTCTGTGATCTGGTCATCCTCCCGTAACTCTGATTGTCTTGCCCTTGAAAATGTGCAACGTAAATCCACCCGTTCCCTCTCCTTTAAAAAAAGTTTTCCCCGTGTGGACTACCCCTCCCGCCTCCGCTTTCTGAACTTTGCCTTCCTGCAACAGCGTAAATCCTATTAGGATCTATGTACATTTTTTAAACTTTCTTCGGATCTCATGGATTGCTCCGCCGCTAACGACATTACCTGCCGTCCTGCGTCTTATAACACACATAGTGCAGGCATTTTCAACGTGCCCTTCATGGAGCTCGAAGTCTACTTTCATTCCCCGATTCTTAAGCTTTAGCCTTGTTCCAATTGGATTGTTGCGCCACCTATTATTATTTCTCCTGCTCCTGAGGACAATAAGTGATTGGTGTTTACTCTGTTTGTTGTCCGTTAAATTAAATAAATAAATAAATAATCGGACCAGGAGCACATCCTCAAACAGTCCTCCCAGATCACATGCTCTCAGAGGGCTTTCCTGGTTCCCACCGTACCAGATAACCTCTGGTGAGGCTTCGTGGCAAGCGCCACTTCAGATGAGTCCTTTGCAGACCCGGGTCTAATCGCCCTCCTTGAATACGTGGGGACCTCCCCCTGCTACTATGAATTTAGATGATCATACTTCTTATTCCTCTAGATAAGCTTGTGATCTTCTTTGGGATCATTTCTCCTCCTTTTTTAATCCTAGTCATTCATCTTACCTCTCTTACGACATATTTGGTTCCTCTTCGGTTAGTACACCCTCCATTCCTCTTCTGAATCACTCTATCGTCGAATCCCTTCTTGGAAACGTCGACGTTAGTGCCGGTTGCGATCCCGATGGGATTCCAAATCTCTTCCTAAAAAATGTAAATCGAATATCTCCCTTCCCCTCATTATAATTTATTCCAAGAGCTTGCAGGGACTATAAGAGATGTAAGAATTGAGCCAAGCGTCAAATCATAAGGCACTACCCCTCATGAGTAGCGGAGGTAGTAGTCTCTATGTTCATCACAAATGTTTTCATACCAAAAAAATCCTGAATAGATGAAATACTTAGGATTAAGGTTTGGGGCCCCTTACTGTAGCCTCTTGACTTAAGGTATCTCTTATTGAACTTCGATTAAGTTATTAGTTCTGCACTATTTGTTAGACTGAACGAGCATGTTATTCCTCAGGTAATATACCTTCACTACGAGTGCGGGAGACCGCCTTGCCCTTTACGAATAAAGAAAGTTTTACCTTAATTGAAGGACGTGCCATTGACAAAAATCCTCCCCTACCGCAAACGGACCCTCCTGGTACCTCTGTGTTACACCAAAGTCGTCTAGTACGTTACTTACAACAAATTTTTAACTCCCTACAAGCGCCACCTGATTACCTCACCCTTACCAGACGTATTGTCCTTAAAGACTCTCCGTTCAAGGTTCCTTTTCGGCGATACAGATTAACTTGTTCATCTACTGTAGCTTCTTGAGCCTAGTTTTACTAATACTCTTCAGTAATGATATCGCCCATAGATATCCTGATTAGACAGACATCTAACTTGTCGATCCTCATAGAAGACCCGAAAATTCTTCAGAGGGTCTTCCTCTCAGACGCTGCTTAGAGTTGTTTGTCGGTGACCGAATTTTTCGAATAAAATATAAGATCTGGCAACATGGGGAAACTTTTGGAGTAGGAAAATCGGCCTACCAAGTGATAGAGTTCCTAAGGTGTATCCAGACTTCCTTGTTCTTCCTATTGTAGTTTCAACCCCTTAAATTTGGCTTCACTTGACATTGTGGCATGCAATGTGTTTCTATGAACGTTTGACGAGTATTTGTCGTAGGTTGCGCCCAAATGAATCCTAGCTTGACACGGAATTTTAAGTTCAGCATTTTCGATATGTCCTGTCAGTTGGGACTTAATAATACACTCAAAGTATTCCCTACTTGTCATAAAAGACAACTAAAGGGGATAAAAATTCGTGAGCTAGCAAAATGCAAAATTTTAAGACTATATTGCTACCGAAACGTCAAAAACGCCTCAAATAGGGACTCACCTCACGGCAACGACGTTTGACTATCGAAAACGGACTGTAATAGGTTTCAAAAATATGCGCGCTTTCCTCGAAAATGGCAACGAGGGTCCTCGCTGTCTCCAACTTAAGCAGGAATTCCAACTATATAAGCCGGTCATTCTGGGCCTAAGCGAAGTTAGATGATGGGAATATGAAGGACACTCCTTTTTGTTTTTCGACACTTAGGGAAAGCCAAGTGGTAGAAGTTGCGAATCTGGGTTGCTTCTGACGCCGACCGCAAAACGTGCTCTCTTGACCTGAGAATCGGTTTCTGACAGAGTTCTAATTGCAATATTCCTGTCCAGGTTAAGGACCAACATAATGCTACGTGCCTGCCGAGGCTTCCGCTATAGGGAGGAAGAACGCCTTCTACGAGCAATTAAACGTGGTTCAGGGGAAGCTTCCTAAAGGTGGCATAGTGTCTTGACGGGTGATCTGAAAGCCAAGGCGGGGATGGGGAAACACGGTCTTGGCAACCTCAACAGTAATGGTTGGATGTTCGTGGATTTCTACAACTTTCACCACCTCGTCCTTGTCCATTATTATTATTCAGTTTTAATAGTCATTACGTGATACATTATTCAAGCACGAGCCTGCCATAAGGTCAGTTGAACTTCAGCAGACTAACGTCATGTCAACAGTCAGATCGACCACTTCGCAGTAGATTTAGGAGTTGTTTTCTGAAAGTGCACAACAAGAGAGGCACTGACATCACCCTCGAAAGGGATCACCATCTGATGGTCGCTTACGTTCACTGGCGTGCTGCATCCACCATTTCTGCATGGTTGCTGAGCTGCACCCCCTAAGTTCAACATCGGCCGCTAGTACGACTTAGCTTTCGCTCGACAGTAGGGAAACTATCTTGCTGATCGAGTGGCAGGTAACCCGCCTGAGAATATCGATGAACATTGGGTCGCCATCAAAAAATGCTTTTTCCTCAAGTATTACAGAGCTCCTCGGCCACGTCGTGAAGGGGTGTCGTAAGATCTGGATGGCTACGGAATCGAGCAGATCGATGAAGGGAAGGGGTTGAAGGCTCTACTGACCGCTGCGAGCGATGGCGGGCGTGACCCACTTGAACCCTGATACCGAATGAGATCCCGAGAAGTTAAGCGTAGTGTATGCCGTGCGAAGAGAGAATTTGCTATCACGCTGATTAGGGAAGCGGAAGGCGTCGCAGATCGCACTAATTTCAGGAATGCATACCGCAACACGAACGAGCTTGCATCTGGTCTCAAATCTTTCGATAGTTCTGCGAAGAACGCTAACAGTCGACTTCTCATCCACGATGATGAGCAACTGAAGAGGTGGAAAGAACGCTTCACCATGGTTGTTAACCGTACCACATGCTTTGAAGTCCCTCCTCTTGTGGATGAAATGACTAGTTACCGTAACATGCATCCAAACAGAGTAAAGCCGCTGGACTTGACAGTCTCCCCGGAAAGTTATTCGACACTGCACCCACAGTTACTGCGGATCTGCTGCTTCCCCGGAAATCTTCAGAATCCCAGACTTTTCCTAGAGAAGAAGGGGGTGATCGTCAAGATCCCAAAGAGGGGTACCCTTTTTGAGTGTGACAATCACTGAGGTATCTGCGTGGTCCTTGCGGTTGCAAAGATAATAACTAAAATTATTCTGAAAGGCACCAAAGAACATCTCGGAAGCTTGATTGTACAGAGAGAAGGCTGGTTTCCGCTCCGGATCCTCCTGTGTCAACCACATCAACTGCCTACGGATCATCTGGGAACAGTGCTCTTCATTGATTTCGAGAGAGATTTCGGTGGCGCGAACAGGAGGTGTATCTGAGGTGCTTTTGGTAGGAGGGGCATTCCGGGGAAACTAATAATAATAATGTCACTTGCTGCACCGAGGTGAAATCTCGAAGGATTTTGAGCTCCAACGCGGAGTCCGCCATGATTGCCAACTGTCACCGATATTATCTCTTCTTGTTATGGTGACGTTCTCCAAACGTGGAGGAGTTTGATGGACGATGACATCTTTCTTCAAACACCTCGACTACGCTGATGACATTTGCTTGCTTTCTCACCGACGAATCATAAATCAAGACTGAAGATAAACACCAACAAAAGTCTCCCAGTTTGACGGGTCAACGTGTTCTCCATATCTACAATAATGGACGGAGCATTGAAAGAGTTGATCAATTTGCGTACCTAAGACGCGTGGTTTCTCCCGATGGTGGCACCGAACTGGATATCGCCCGACTCATTAAGAGCATTAGATCCGCTTTTACTACCCTGTCTAAGTTCTGGAAATGTAGTTATCTCAACACCAAGATCAAGTTGAAACCGTTCTGTGCTAGTGTTCTTTCTGTGTTGTTATATGAGGGTAGCACATGAAAAGTTTAACTCACTGCTACCCAAAAGCTACAAGCTTCTGTCAATACGTGTCTGCGTCGTATCATTGGAGTACGCAGGGCTGATACTATCTGAAACGAAGAGCATGGTCGGTGCACAGAACTGCCACTCGTACGCAATGTGATCGAAAGACGGAAGTGGCAGTGGAAAGGTCACACTTTAAAGAGGGACGACCACTGTATTTCGAGCTACGCCACGCATTGGAATCGACTCTCCTAAGAGAGAGGGAACAGTAGAATGGGAGGTCGAGTGTCTCTGGAATTCGTGGGGAGAGCTGAAGCGCATTCCAGGTAATCGCGGGCGATGACGCGTATATGTGGCTAACGCTCTCTGGCCCTCATCAAGGGGTGAATGGCAACCATATACATGTTCGAAAAGCATATGGTCAAACTAATTGGAAGTGACGCCATCTGAAGGTATTTACGGAGCCTTGTGGATATTTTTCCGTGCCAATCAGGCATTTCCAACGATCATTTCTTGCGGCTATCCTAATTGGATAGTTCGCAAGTTGCCATTTGGATTACTTCTGATTTTCAGGGTAGAGGTGCATTATTCTCTGGGTATAGGCTCCTTCCTCATCTTGCTGTATTCCTTACCGTAAATTTGAATTTATACTTGCGGCAGGCATGAAGTGTTCATTTCATCTCGTAATCCACTGTATGACAGACCCAATCAATTAAAGAGCAACTCTTCCACTTTTTTAGTCCACCCACTTTTTTGGACCAAAAACTCAAACTTTTAAAAAGAGACCATTTGCGATTTTGTCCATTTCGGAAGCAACTCATCAAATGCTGGCACACCTCTGTGTTGATTTTCAGGTTTGTTTCGTTGCATAAATTCACAAATTACCTTGTTAGTTTCCCAATTTATTAGGATTCAAAATAGCTTCTGGATCCATATATATAAGAGGTCGAATAATACTTTGACATGCATATCCACATTATTATGCTGTTCCGAGGCAGTGACGTTTGATGCGTTGCCTCTGCCTTAGAAGAGCCTCAATTCGTCTCTCTTCTAAAATGGATTGTTTATGATCCCCTTTTGTTACTTTATATCCTAATGGAATTGGAAAAATTGTTACCCAGGTCTGACTGAATAGAGAGAGCTCTTCCTGTCGAAACAATTTTGAATTATGGTAAATTTCGAAAGGGGTCCTCATTTACTGCCGATTTGATTGCTGCTGCTATGCCGGTTGTTGTCTTTCTTCAATCATATATTGTCATTTTCAAATCACCGTATTACAATGGCATCCTTCACTTGAGCTAAGCTCATGACAATTTACATACCTCATGTGTCACTTTGACATCATAAGCTACTCTTCCGGAATGCCTCTCGGAACAGAGCACCCCAAATAAGGACACTGTTTTCTGATGTTGTCTGCAGCTTATATAGAATATACAACTTTTTTTAATAAAAGATAGAAGCTTAACTAAATACGGATTTTCTTTCTTTTTTTAGGTAAGTGCATCTCAGCATTGTGTAAGTAAATCTGTTTTCTCTCCAGGATATCAAGGAATGACTAGTAAAGGCTGAATGGAATGAAAGAAATAAAAATTAAGTCAATTGTTCAGGCTCGTTTTCGAAAAGTTTCAGAATATTAACACCTTAACTTGTAGTTAAGTAGACGGAATTGAAGCCTGAAAACTGTAGACAAAATTCAATTAATTCTCTTCAGAAGGACCCGTATCTGAAGCGACGGCTCATTCATATTATTATTGAGAGAGATACGACCCCTTTATAGAACTTTTCCAATTTTTATTATAAAACTAACAACCACTTTCAGGATTCCTACAACATAGAAAACTTCTAGTTCGCCTCCATATAACTTTTCAGAGTTGGTCCATTTAGCAGTTATTTGGTCCTTTTCCTAACGAAATTAAACGGCCTTTTCTCCTCAATTGATTCAGTCTGGCATCAAATCAAAGCAGATTCAGAGTTCTTTCAACCCCATAAACAAATCTTTTCCCTTATTTTCTTTGATTCGTTCAGTTTTCGGTCGTCTATTCCTTAACTTAGCAATGCAACCCATTCATCATTAGGCATATATGTAGTTGACAGATTGGTTTTAATGAGACACGTTCTGGTACCGGAAAATTTTCTCATCTCATGAAACAACAAAGATACTCCTCTGTTCTGGTAAGAAACCGTAAAGTCGTCTCCGCTGGTCTTAATTTGTATAAACCCCGGACATACATATTTTACGGAAGTTTCGCCCCTCAGCTGACAAAATCAGCATGTCCTCAAATGTCTCCAACTTCCCTAGATTGTAGTATAGCCCTCAATAATCTGCGAGTGTTCCCATTATGATTCGAAAACCTGCCAGACCTTTGGTTCATAATAAGTTGCCCAATATAATTCCCTCGACAGCTCCTTCTTTCTGCTGGGTGTCATGACCACGAATCCTTTCCGAATCTTCTGTAGATTGTTCTCTATCGAGGGTTATTTTCACTTCTTTCCCAGCTAGATTATCCGCTGCCTCATTACCCTCTAACCCAATGTGGTCTGGAATACAAAGTACAAAAACATCATTGTGCATACCAAGCGTTTATTAAGGCACTCCCATACTAGGTTAAACGTGGCTCTGAGAGCCCTGACCCTGGTATCTGTTAAGATTGCGATATTTTGCCTCTTCTTTATAGGTCAAATGCGCAACTGTTTACTACATATATTTTAGCCTGAAATTATCATTGTGCTGAGAAAAGTTGCACTGCGTCCTTAAAGAACTGTTGTGCCCCTTTTACTGGTTGTGGTGTACCTAGGTATTAACTATACTATGTCCAGTAAGCCTATAACTGTTAGAAATGTTAGTATGTTTCCTACTTCCAAATATTTCATTATTATATATTAATTACTCTCCCAGGTGCCTCGACCTACTTTGCATAAGGTTGTATAGAGGTTTTGACACACTCCGCACAAAACTTGCATCCAGTGGCCATAGATATTTCCAGCTTCCCGACTAAACCGGCTGTGACCAGTGAGAATTCCCACCATGATTCCGAGATTCTTCTTAGTGTGGTTTAAACAGTTCCTTTTGGGTTTGGGTTCGTATCCCCCAATAAGCACCCTCAACTGCAACATTGCTGGTAGACCTGACCAAGATAGTTCCGTGAACCTGTTTCTAATTCCACAGAAAGGTTCTGACCTTTGTAAAGGCCCGTCTGTTCCCTTCTTGGCTAGTTCAGCCGCTGCCTTATTCCCGTCCAACCCAACATGGCCCAGATTCCTAGAGTATACAGACCATATTGTGGATGCCGAGCATATTCAGCATCTAAAGGCATTCCCATGCCAGTTTATAGTTCACCTAGTTGAACCTAAGTGCCTTAATTGCTGCTTGACTCTCAGTCAAAATTACAAGTTCTGCAACCTGTAGTTCCTTTGGAAATTAAATGGTACCTCTATTGCCTGGAATATGCTAGGGTCTTTACCCATTGGCTCCGAGTTCATTTGCCTTGAACCAATGACCCTGGCGTTCGCTCCCATCACTGTACCAAGTAATAATTTGCTGATTAAAGTCGTACATCACAGCCGCGCTTTCTCAGTTTGCCTTGTTACTCCAACGTTTTTCAAATTTCTTATCGAAGTGAAACCTCGTTGTTATGTCATCAGTAATTTGGGGTACCGCCTAGAACAAACATGAATCTTCCTTCCATTTTGGAACCTCCCCGCCATACTGATACAGATAATCCTGAAGACTTGCATCGGTATGTGTAGATGAAAAGAGGCTAATCCCACAACGACCTCCAGGGATGCCGTTGGACATACCCTCATTGCTCCAGTGATACACACACAAGCCAGTCTTTGGTGTTTGTGCGCTGAGTTCAGTTCTTTATGCCCAGATTACCGCTCCATAAGTAATCATTGGCATTATTATTGCGATGTACATCCAAAGTGATACCGTTGGGGTGCAAGTTGTCAGAACCCTGGTAGCTTTCCGACAAGTGTTTTCGTCATGCGTCTTCCAGAGTAATTTTTGGTTTAGCGTAATTCCCAAATATTTGGCCTATGTTTATCGTTTCACCTCTTTGACATGTAACCTTATGGCTCTCAGGTGATCAAGCTAACGTTTCCTAGTGAATGGAACTATGGGGGTTTTTGATGGGTTGATACGTTGCCCCACTTTCCTGCACCAGGCACTAGTAACCCTCAATCCAGGTTGGAATCTATCACATAGGGTCGTCAGTGTAACCCTCGACCTTTATTTCAATATTTGTTAACACGTCCAGGAGTTCGTCCACTACCATACTCCACATAAGCGGCGAAGTACCCCGCCCTGTGGACAACCTTGAGTGGTGTTCAAGATAATAGAATTTGTACCTGTCGGTACCTCTATTTGCCTGCTTTCTAGCATTTTGCCCATCCGGAATGCCAGGGTGTTTCCTTTGCCGCTCAGGGCATCTTGTATCTCTGTGTGCGATGTGTTGTCGAACGCTCCTTCGATATCCACAAACGCGCACAGTGCAATTTCTTTTGTTTCTATGGCATCCCGTAGTACCTCTGTCAGCTGATACAGAGCAGTTTCAGTTGACTGTCCTGCCTGGTAAGCGTGCTGACAGTGATGTAGGGGATTCTCCACCGTTTTGAGTGCGAACGATGTTAGGCAAATTGGTCAGAAAAATTTAGGGTGAAAAGGATCCTTTTTACCCGCTTTCGGAACAAAGACCATGTTTGCACGCCTCCATGACTTTGGTGTATATCCCAGGGCTATGCTGCCCCTTAGCGTCCTCAGAAGGGACTTTAAAATGATTTCTGGGCCTGCCTGGAAAAGTGCTGGGAAGATGCCATCTACTCTGGGTGATTTCAGTGATTTAAAAGATACTCTTTTACTAATTTTCAGTTCTCCTTTCCTTCCCTTGCATTCGTTAGTTGTAGGGGTGTCACGCGGAATATCGTCGTCTTTGCCATGGATTTGGACCTCGGGAAATGAGTTCTGAGAAGCAGGTGTACTCTGTCCTCCTCATTTTCGACAAATATCATATCCTCCTTCTTCAGACAGGCAGAAGATATTGCTTCTGTGGTTTGTTCGCTCCGTTTTGCTTCCGTGATCGCGTTTGAATACGGAGTCAGTGAATTTTTACCTCGGGCAGCCCGGTTGAAGAGTTTTCGTACTTCTGTTCTTAATCTGGCTAGGTTCTTACTCCACCAGGGTACATCCTTTAATGACTTAACTTTCTTAGCCAGACAGCTGGTCGCATATGCGTCAATGACGGCTTTGTTGGGATTTTTCACCATTACTAATTCCAGTTCGCTCCAGATGTCATCGCCCCTTTGAAGGTGAGCCATGTTGTTGCTCAGGTGCGTTACATAGGCACAATCTCTCCCCTGGCATGCCTTATTATTCTTTTTATTTCGGAGTTGCCCTCAATATCGAATCTGATTATTCTGTGATCTGACATATAGGGCTTATCCGACACCGACCAGCTCGAAGATCAGAATATTTCCTCGAGTTATATCCAGTACTCCTTGTCTAGTGTTCCAGATGACTTGCATGCTTTCTCCTTGCTGACTGCGGATTGCCCTTCGATACTCCTTGGAACTTGCCCTTGCAATTACCGCAGATAGATGCAGTTTTTGTATTGTGGAGGTTCATTTGGGCTATTTTAGTGGTACCAAATGGCCCCGTTATTCGTCTCTACTGTCGGGAGTCTAATAGCTCTTAAGTAATCCAACTTAAGCGTAAATGGTACTACATTGGCCCTGGCTGCATTGATCTTCAGTCCCGTGTTCCTATATGAATTACTACCACTTATAATATAGGGTGTCCTCATATTTACCTCTACAGGATAATGCAACACCATCGACAAAATCCTGGATAGGAGTTTTGCTTTAGGATTTAATGGACTCCAATTGGAAAGGAATTTTCTTCCACTGTTGCTGGTCCGCCTACCCCTGTGGTTTTGGCTAGAATCCAAATTTGTACGAAAATAGACGACATCTCATCTTGAGCCGAGACAGCTCATTAGACGCTCCCTTACGCTTGCCCTGAGAGCAACATGAAATTGTTTTTATTCCCCTCCCTGTTTATTACAAGCGTGTCAGACAGCATGGTACTATCCTCCACCGTGATGCAGAAACAAGTGTTCAGAAGCACATGCATCCTACCCTCATCATTCTCGGTGAGCGTTCCATATTCGCCTTTTAAACCAACTGAGAATATTATTCTGCCCTTAGTTAAAACCTTGTACAGCCTGGAAACGTGGTGGATCTGTGATCTGCGCAATCCACTCACCTTCAAGTATTTATTTTATCCGGTGGAGGAGTTTTCGGAACTCTATCCTAATCCTAACTGGGGTCTTACTTCACCCGAGTGCATGCGCTGACAAGTTGACCGTTGTAGGTAGACAGCATGTTTGACATACCATCCATATCAGTCCAGAAGACGTATGGGTCTGTATGTGGATGGGTCACCTAGAACTTTACCAGACTGAGGCAGCAGTTCGGCTTTTGCAACTTCCATGCCGCAAGTACTATCTTCTCGGACATGTACGCTACTCAGCGAACATGTCCCGTCTGCGTTTCACGGCGATCTTATGGGCGTTATTTTGTGCTCCGTCCAGGCTTTACTGTCGCTTATTTTGCTGCATAGCAATCCGTCTCTGGTGACTGGTGAAATTGCCGCACATTCAGAGGTGACTGGAAGTTGTCAGTATCCCTCTCTTGCTGGGGAAATAACCCCTGGATGATATTCAGAGATCTACGACCGCTGAATCGTCCCATCACCATTCTATAGGTACAGCCCCATGAATCCAGGCCTGCCCTCTGGCCCCTCTTTTGGCTCGGTGGCAGGCTGATCCAGGGCTGGCCAGTTCACTATTTAAAGTTTTAACCAGTAGTTTAGTTTTCTACTGGCGAATGAATACCTTCTAGGGATGGGTGCATCACACGCTTTGGTGATTTATTGGTTGAGAACTTACCCCGGGCTCCTACCATACATCTCTTATCATACGATTATATGATCACTTACCCTGCGGGACTGCCATTTTAGTGTTACCTCGCAGGACAGGATCGGTTACGAACTGCAGTTCGTCTTGTTATTCGCCTCTTTCCTCCCAAGTACCTCTTCCTCAACAGACTGTGGATCGTTTTTATTAATTTTTCCATAACCCTCCAAGTTTTTTCGGAGGCTAAGATGTGGTTCACGACCTTCTCAGGTCGCAACCGCGCCACGGCGTCAATTTCCACTTCCGCTCTGTGTGCGGTGTGCGGGGTATTCGCGATTGTCTAGAAAAACAACGCCTCCATCTTTCCATTCCCAAATATTTGTATTCTATTACTCGTTTCACCTCCATTTCTTGGAATCTAATAACTCTCAAGCGATCAAACTTCCGCCAACTAATGAATGATACTGGATTTATGTACAACTCTGCCTTCCTGCACAAGTTACTAGTGATTCGTTTAACCTGGGAAGGCTTCATGACGCCGGCAGAGAAAGCCACTGTGGAAAAAGGTGAAGCATCTTGGGAATGAAGATATGAACATGGGCTGCACCACTATGTGCGCAACTGTTCATAGAAATCGGACGCAAAGAAAAGGAATTTTGGCCAGAAAGTGGAGACAGACTAGTAACCCCGGTGTCTACTGGACCCAGCAGAAAGCTGTAACACCTAAACTTCTATGGTGGGCAACGCTTTATTGTATCGGGAGGTAGTTAAATCAGCGTGAGGTCACTTTGGGAAAGAAGAGGACGCAAGCTGTTGTAACTTGGAACGAAGCCAAGATTCACCGATCAAAGTTTCCACGATAGGCTCTTCAATTTGCACTGATGAGACTGCCTTAAAGTAGCTCCAACAGGTTCCAGCTTTGGGTTCTGGCCGTCGACCAAAGTTCAGTATTGTGAATACCAAGCTGCCTAGGACAGAGCATGTCAAATTTTGGATACCTGGTCCGTGTGTGTCAGCACATTCTACGCAGCGATACTGGAGGTGGCAGTTTGGTGTTGCGTGGTTGACCAGCGTCAGCGCCATAATAGGTGATTACCTACAGAGTCATTCTATGACCCCCCCCCCCCCCCCCCCGTTTCATCTTCCATGTCACGAATGATTTGATGGACAGCACATTGAATATGCCGTTGAATTCTCAGCGATCTTCTGTGTCGAGTAAATTTGGTGTAATGGTCGTCTGTAGTCCTTTTTAGATTTAAGGAATATTTTGTGATCGGAGCTTTCTGATTCCTATACTGGAAAGTTCTTCTTAAAGTCATTGAAAGCCAATTGAAATTCACATCAGACTTAACAATAGCAGTACGAGGAATCTTAGTACTCACCTGTTTGCTCTGATATCCTGTCGCGGTTGCTTTTAAAGTTTGGAATTAAATTTTGTTGCCTAGGTCCACTCCTGCAACGCTGAGGTCTAGCAGTTGATTTGCTTGGGGCGAAGTCCACTAGAGATCAATTTAATTGTCACCTCCAGCCAGATGATAATATCTTTCGGGGATTTATTCTAATATAAGCCATTTCAAGTTTCCTCGGTAGACTCTTGGTCTATTTCTTTAGGGAGACTATACCAGCATTCGCTGGGGCGTCTGTAATCCCGCCGTCAAAAGTCGTGACTTGGGTGAGATTCCTTGTTCATAGTCATGCCGATTCTGTCGCTGACAAATACGAGAAATCCATTTTTTCAAAAATGGAAATAATCTCTTTTTCACAAAGTTCCTTTACCGTTACACATGAAAGGCATATCTCCATTGAAAGTGCTTATTATGATTATTTTGTTAAGGCAAAGTCGCATCGCGTCCTTGAAGAACTATTGTCCCCTTTTACTGGTTATAGTGTATCTGTTGATCATAATATCTCAAGCAGGCCTATAACCGTTAGGAACTTTAGTACGTTCCCTACTTCCAGATCTTTCAGCCTTGCATCTGGTATTACGTGTTCTCCCAGATGCCTCGACCTACTCTGCACAAATGCTGAACACTGTCCCAGGACGTGTATAGAGGTTTCGTCCTCCTCCTCACAAAACCTGCAGGCAGTGTCCGTAGATATCCATTGCTTCCCTAGGTAATAGTTCAGCCGACAATGACCAGTGAAAATTCCCACTATGATTCGGAGGTTCTTTTTGGTGAGGTTTAAGCAATCCTTTGTGAGTATGGGTTCGTATCCCCCAATAAGCACCCTGGACTGCTCCATCCCTGGTAGGCCCGCCCAGTATAGTTCCCTCAATCGTTCCTCTTCATTTCTTTGATTCATAGCCATGAAACCGTTTCCGATTCCACAGAAGCGTTCTAGCCCGTGTAAAGGCGTCCCTGCTCCTCTCTTGGCTAGTTCGTCCGCTGCCTCATTGCCTTCCAACCCAGCATGGCCTGGCACCCAGAGTATCCAGACCTTATTGGACGAGCCGAGTGTAATCAGTCTCTCAAGGCATCTCACACCAGTTTAGAGTTCACGTGGTTGAACCTAAGTGCCTTGATCGCTGCTTGGCTATCGGTGAGAATAGCTATATTCTGCCCCCTATAGTTCCTTTCCAGATTAAAGGAGGCACATTTGTCTATAGCGTATATTTCCGCCTGGAATATGCTAGTGTACCTACCCATTGGCTCAAAGTGCATTTTCCTTGGACCAGTGAGACCGGCACCCGCTATCTTTGTTGTGAGGGAATCGTCAGTGTACCAAGTAATCAGTTGCTGGTTTAAGCCGTATATCACAGTCATGATCCCCCAGTTTTCCATGCTACTCCAACGTGTTTCAAACTTCTTATCGAAGTGAAACCTCGTTGTCATGTTATCCCTTGGTATCAGTAACTCGGGATACCGCCTAGAAAGAATAGCAATTTTCCTTCGATTTAAGCAGCTCCCCGCCTCACTCATACTACCGGCCATCCTGAATATTGCCCTCCTTGCCTGTATCTGTATGTGCAGATGGAGAGGGGTTGATCCCAGAAGGACCTCCAGGGATGCCGTTGGGCATGTCCTCATTCCCCCACTGATACACACGAAGGCCCGCCTTTGGAGCTTATGTAATTCCTGACTTGTGTGCTGAGTTGGGTTCTTTCTGCCCAAATTACCGCTCCATAGGTAATCATTGGCCTTACTATTGCAGTATATATCCACAGTAGTATCTTCGGGCTGCAACCCAATTTTTTTCCTGCTATGGATCTGCAAATCATCAGAGCCCTCGTGGCTTTCCGACAAGTGTTTCCGACATGTGTCTTCCAGTGTAATTTTTGGTCTAGCGTAATTCCCAAATATTTGACCTCTGTTCCTCGTTCCACCTCCATATCATGTAATCTTATGGCTCTTAGGTGATCAAGCTTACGCCTCCTGGTGAATGGTACTATGGTGGTTTTGGCTGAGTTGATCCGCAGTCCCTCCTTCCTGCACCAGATACTAGTAACCCTTAGTCCAGTTTGGATTCTATGCATAGGGTATCTTCATATTTGCCCCTACAGATTAAAACAATGTCGTCCGCGTAACCCTCGACCTTTATTTCAATATTTGTTAACACGTCCAAGAGTTCGTCCACTACCATACTCCACATCAGCGGCGATAGTACCCCACCCTGTGGGCAGCCTTGAGTGGTGTTCATGATAATAGAATTTGTACCTGTCGGTACCTCTATTTGAATGCTTTCTAGCACTTTGCCCATCCAGAATGCCAGGGTGTTTCCCACTCCTTTGCGGCTCAGGGCATCTTGTATCCCTGTGTGCGATGTGTTGTCGGATGCTCCTTCACACACTGCAATTTCTTTTGTTTCTATGGCATTTCGTAGTACCTCTGTCAGCTGATACAGAGCAGTTTCAGTTGAGGATTCCCAATCCGTTCTCCTGGGATTCCTTATTATTCTTTCTATTTCGGAGTTACTCTCAATGTCGAATCTGATTATCCTGTGATCAGACATAGAGGGTTCATCCGACACCCTCCAATTGCTGACCATTCCGTTCATTAGGGTATTTCCTGGAGTTATATCTAGTACCTCCTGTCTGGTGCTGGTCACAAATGTTGGAGTGTTCCCTACGTTGTATATTTCTAATTATCGCTAAGAATAAATTCAAGAAGGTACTTACCTCTACGATTGGTGTCGCTGCTTCCTCAGACTTCGTGGTTGGGCACTCTGAGCTCTAGGAGTCCTAGGTCTAGGTCGTCCAGCTTCTGCTCTTCACTGGGCAGCAGGTCTATTTCCCTGGTTGATCCAGTCCTTTCTGCCTCTATGGCTTTCGAAACTTCTTCAGGGACCTCGGTATGGTTTTCACCCGGTATCTCTAACTTTTCTCGGCTTTTCCTTGTGCACATGCACGGGTATGTTGCCAAACCGGTAGTTGATATGGCAACTTCGACGTTTAATCGCCTCCAGGGATCGGCCATCTACCCCGATCGTGAGGAGTTTACCCTTGCCCTCCACCTTGCTTCTGAAGACTCTCCATAGTCGGGTATGGATATCTTCATTCTGAGCGATTAGGAGGCTCATAAGGTCTTCTAGGTTTCTATTGCCGCGGCTTTTGGCAGAAAAACTGTCACCATATGGGCTCCTGGTATATCATCCCCAGCACATGTTGACAGTTCCACCCCTTCCCAGCCTGACAATCTAGGAACTATGGTTCTAACCCATTCTGCGGTGTCTTCCGTCGCGCAGTCCACCAGTATAAGGCCTGGTCGAAATCGTATCCCGGTGAACACCAGTTTCGATGTCCAACCCTTGATCATCCGCCTGACGACAAGGTCCTCAATGATTTCCTGCTCCTCACGAGCGAGTATTTGCTCGGGTAATGCTATTTGGGGGTGTGAATACTTTAATTCACAGGGTCCATGGTAATGAGACTAAATGCTATAACATCAATATACAAACTGACCTTCAAAATAGATCTAAAACATCATTTTACCTTAAGCAGTGTCCATTAAAATTTGATTCTATTCCAGTCAAAGTCTTCAAAATCCGAAAAATATTAGCACCGTCCGACATTTTTATCACCCCGGATAGTACCTCATATTTTTGCCGGACGAGAAAATCTCCTACGAAAAACCTCCCTAAACACGCTTACTAGTTCCTTCGTGCAAATCCGCTAACAATAACATTTAATAGGGTCCAGGATCCTTTCTTTCTCAGATCTATATCCAGTTCTCCTCAAAGAGCCACAGAGACTAATGATAGACTTTTACGTTCTCTTTTTATTATCCGCTTACACACAACACCCACTCATTTCGATGACCGCAATTCAAATAAATTGGATTACACCAAACACATCGTAGATGCTATCTTTTCATCTAAGTCCTGTCGTCCTGGATTTTTCAGAGTCACCGAAATCTCCCCATTTTCTTGCATCAATTCACTTTTCATAATCTTTGACCATTTATTCACCCCTTTTTTGACTTGCACGTCGGTTTTAGTCCCTTCTTTCAACAGCATGAATCAAAGGATTCTGAATAGGACTAGGCAAGCACGAATTCATGATCGCAGTCACGTTCAATTGATTCCCATCAAATACACGCACATACGACTTTTCGAGTCAGCCAACGTTATTTTCTTTACAATTGCTTCAAGAAATATCCCATTTCGCCTAAAGGTGCGACTATTTTAGAACCTGACAGGACCCAGCTCGCTTATTTATTCAACTCAGAGCTATTCTTTTCTAGTGGGAACTGATCTATTACTGTAATGGCTGTTTATCTGCGCTTGGGGAAAGCAGCAACTTGAGATATTATCTACAGAACATGTTTATATATGAATGAGCTGCTCATATCCTTGCCGTAAATCATGAATATGAGTAGATTTATTGCGTCACTTATGTTGCATTATAGCCCGGCATCAACCTTTCTGTTTTATAGCCTGAAAGTGTAGTGATTACGTGAATTGTATCCGACAGGTTACTGAATTTGAAATGGTCCAATTAGTGTGGCGGTTCGAAAGGGTTCTAGGACGAGATTTATAGCTGAACAATGTTGAATGGGTTTTAGAGTGAAGAACAGTTGTGATTCTAAGAGCTTTCCTTGACCTCTATCCCGAGTCAGACTGATGCTCACGTGGAGCTGAAAAAGGAGTCCACATTTATAAATATTTAAAGCTAGATAAAATGGGTATCTGCTTCTGCTTCTGTAGCTTTTTTGCCGTATTCAGAACTGTATAACAGACCCTACCCCGGCTCTGTACAAAGTCATCATTATTAAGGGGGTTGCAAATCAAAATAAGAGGAATCCTAATAACCTTATCCCCATAGTAGAAGGAGGAGTTAAGTACTACTCACACTATAGTTTCTTAGCAAAATCTGTACAAAAGACAGGGCATGAACAAGCAAATATTGAAGTAACCTCCTGCGGTTACACAAACGCCTCAAGACAGGACCAATAAATCCGCAGAGCCTGGAGCCTACTCCACATTATCACTAAGTCTCCCTCCGCTGTGATGGACACGAGTAATTTGAAAATGTCTTTGACACGAAGCTATCAAAATCAGATCTGATACATCCACTTACCTAAGAATCCTCCCCCCTCCCCCCCATCCCTCGCCTAACCAAGACGGTAGGTGGGTTTTAATCCGTTCAGGGTGTAAATTCAATTTGCTGAAATTCACCAAATATTCAGAACCCTCGTCGACGAATGAATAATGAATACGAATTTTGTAGCTGGTTGCAAGGATTCCGTCGGTTCCACATGCACAAAATTCGTTCTGGCTGGCTGCCAGCCCATTTCATGTTAGTCGACCTCAGTTTCAGGGTAGCGTCTCCATATGGCAAACAACGGTGAAAGGATATTTTAGAGAGAAGACGAAATACAGAAAAAAAAAAGTGGAAACTTACCCCCGAAAGAAGGGAGAAAACTCTGAAGAGAAATCAACAACGTAACGATATCTGCCAAAGTGATTTTTTGTCCGCTTTCTGAGAATTGTGTGCGCTTAAGACAGCGACAAGGATTTCGTGTAAATTTACTTCTAAAAGTAAAATGAAAATAGAAAATTTAGATACTGTGGAATGTTCATTTATTTGGTCTGGAGATTAATTGGTGCTGTACTGTCAAGTGAAAGGAGAATGGATAGGTTTGATAAATGGAACGTTTGCCACTGAATTATCGATGTCTGCTTTTGGATTCTAAGAGAAAAGTCCTTGTAGATTAGGATTTATTCTAATAAACGGAAACAATTTTAGAAACAAAAGGAAAATAGTCACGCTTCCGCCGTGCTTCCTGAGCTTGATTCCAGTTTTGGGTATCTTTGCCTCTCCTTCAGTAGTTTTTGGGATCCGACATGTACGAGAGCGGTGTTGGTTAACCTCTTTTACTTTTTCACGAGCCTCAAAAATGATATGCTGCTGGTCCTCCGGTCCAGCGGCCCATTCGGAATAGTAGTGGGACTTGTCGAAACCGAAGTCCTAACTTCCTTATAGCCACCATATCCTGTAAGGAATTGTGCCATGTAGTAGCCTGATTCTGCGGTGTTTCTTTCGACTTATAACGCAACGCACGGTGCTAAAGTATGAGTCCGACTGCTTTTTTTAAGTTATTCCACCGTGCCAACCATTTCCTGAATAGCTCATTCCTAGTGGCTTTTTCTGCACACTTTGAACAGGTTCGCCTATCTCTTCTCGTGAAAATAATGTGCCTCATCTACTGAAAGATCAATAGAAATCATTCCCACGATTACACAGGGTGCCTCTCCCGATGCTGTCCTGTGTAATCCGCACACTGTCAGCACGATTGGCCAGTAAATTTATGCAGCTTCCCCACACAACGTAATCCACTGCTAGCCCCCAAAAAGGAGCGCGTATAGCAAGGAAGCTTCGCAACCATAATCATCACCAGGGTATATTTAAAACCAATCAACCTCTGACACTCGACATCATACATGCCAACACACATAATGTTCCATAACAAGGATCCTAGTAGAGCATCTTGAGAACCACCTGTTGCCTGTCATACGTCCCACACCGCAGGAGCCTCTCCAAGAGGTAAATCGCCTTCAGCTGAACTAAGCAGCCAAGGGTACCATGGAACTTGAAGCTAAGACTTTGTAAGGCCCTTAGTATGGAACTTTCCGCGAGTTTCACGAGCTAATCCACGTGAGAAAATACGTGCTTCTTCTTTTTCTTCAGCTTTTGTCCCGTTCACAAGCTAGGTCGGTGCAGCGTGATCGGTTTCACCATTTGGTTCTATCAAATGCCTGATCGCGATGCAATCGCGCGGCTTTTAAATCCCCATCCAATGTATAAAGCCACCGTTGTTTCGGACGGCCTTTTGGTCGCTTACCATCGATATTCAGACCAATCTTGGCAAGTGAATTCTCATTGGCTTGAATTACGTGACCATACTATCGAATAACACCTCTCTTGCAGCTTTTCCACGATCGGTGCAACCCCATATCGATCGTGGATATCCTCATTTCGGATGTGCTCAAAACGTGTCATGCCACTAATCCTACGGAACATCTTCGTCTCTATTACGGCAAGACTCCGTTCATTGACTGTTGTAGTCGGCTAGCACTAAGAACCATAGAGAGCTTGTGAAAAGACGTGCTTGCATATAGGAAAACCGCGCGTACGAAAGCTTTTGTTGTTTGTGATGTACCGTCAGCTTCTGACGGATTCAGCGTAGGTGTTCTCTGAATATCTGTTGGATAGTTGAAATTTGGAGGTTAGCTTTTAGTTGAATTTCAGTGTGCTCTTTTCCAACGAAAGAAAATATTGTATTTCGGGAACCATCTGTCCACTTCATCAGTGCATTCTTTTCTATGGAAGGGAGAGAGCCAGTACACCTTCCTGAGAAAAGAACGTACTGATGAAAATAATTTTTGGCAGATAGTATATTTCAAGGAAGGAGACGCACTGAAGAAACAGGCGAGCAAACTACTGAAGAGGGGACAGTTGGTTGCCGAACTACAGTATTTCTTTGGAAGAGACAACATTGATAGAAAGGCAGTTTGTTCCCGAAATACAGTATTCATGACTTCTAATAAATATTTTTAACCAATAAAGGAAGTTCTCCTCAAATGCTGGATTGTTTTGAAACCTTACCTGACATTCGAAAAAGCGTCCTACATAAAAAACGGACAATCCAATGTGCTCTGTCAGACAGAATTGTAGACCAGGTAAAACGTGTGCAAAAATCTCGACTCATTATTTCTTAATGACGAAAATAATTGTTGCTTCTATTGACTGATGTCATATTTCAATCATCCCCCTTGAAGCTGAGTGGGCGGGTCCTGTCATCAGTGTCTTCACAAGTCTAGGCTTAAATTGTGCTCCTCGATAATTGAGCTGGGCCTTCACTATCGATTTATAATTGTCAATATTTATCCATACTGCCTCGATATTTGTAGTTATGTTACGATGCGTGATCAAAACATTTATCTGGGAAAGTTATATGCTTGTGTGGTAGACATACGTGACGGGCTCATTGACATACGAGGAATATAGGTATTCAGCCCTTGGTATTCTTGGTCATTCTAGTCCAGACGAATTTCCATAAGGACACCTTTTCTATTTGGAGGAGCATATAGTCGAATAGAATTAATAGGCGAATCATAGTAAAATGTTTGCGTTGCCAGCCCACGGATCCAGGATATGCTTGGTAGCTCCTCGTCTACCGGTTAAGCTCTAGGAAACTCTTACGTAGTAATAGTGATTTGCAATTTCAAACTGGGTAGACTCGTCATCTGTATTGTATTTCTCCCCTGAAACATGGATATCCTCGTCGTGAATTGGATATGACATACGAGCATATCTCCTATCCATTCCTTTGCGGGGCCACACACTTACTCTTCTTTCTTTCCCCTATGTGAGCAATCTTTCACTCTTAGGTTATGAAGGGGCTTATCGGGATCCTGTCATATTTCCATCAACTCCTCAGATTCTGTGGAATGGAACTTATACTATTGGTATTGATTCGCGCTTGATCCGTTTTTTAGTCGTAAGCTTGGTCATGGTGGATTTGAGTCACTCATTTGGTCCGCCTTCAAGTCATAAGTCATTTCCCATCAACTTGGACGGTCAAGCAAATCTTAGATAAATGGTTGCTACTAACCCTTAGGATATCCAAATCGATCGATGCCTTCGATGTTCTGCCCATTAATGCAGATAGAGAGTGTACGACGACCCATCAGGCAGAGAACTTTGGCTCATTTGGTGTTTTTCTTCAATCTAGCTCTACTTGCCTCTGTTTCCAAACCCAGAGTCACTTGACCAAGGTCCATAATCCAATAGGAGAGCAAACAGATGTAATCAACATAGTCGATGTTTTTGAGGAATGATGTTATGGCCCACTGAACTCTTGCACGTCCTCCGGAAAAGGCAGCATGCAGAACGTCACCACTGCCAAGAAGAATTAATATCGGTGACAGCATTCAACCCTGATAAACTTCGATTTGGACTTCAAAATTCTCTGAGATTTTACCTCGGTGCAGCTCGTGACATTTTGACATTCTGCTTCATCAAATATCGCTTTGATAATAGCTTCTAGTTTCTCCGGAAGGCTCCTCCTGTGTAAAGCACTGAAGATACACTCTCTTGACACTATCGAAACCTTTCTCGAAATCAATAAAGAGCAGGTATAGTGAAAATCTCAAATTCAGGCACTGTTCCGAAGTGAACCGTAGCGTGTTGATGTGTGGTCTATGTTGGAAGATCCGGACAAGAAACTAGCTTGTCGATCAAGCCTCCGAAATGTTCTTTGATGTGTTCTAAAATTTTTTTAGCCATTATTTTTGCGACGATAAGAAGCACGGAGATACCCGGGGTAACCTATATAGGCCAACGCCCATTTAATTTTGTTCTAGTTGGCCGAATTGAATGCACTTTTGACATCCAGCGACAACACGGCATAACAGCCTCCAGAAATCAGTTCACCTTTTGCCAGATTTATTACCATGTATTTGCGTCTATCATAGAGTGGGCACGTCGGAAACCAAAGAGGCGTTCCATCAAACTGTTGCTGGCTTCGACAATGGGTAGGAGCCTGTTGTAGATAACTCTCTCCATCATCTTCCCCATTATATCCTGCTGGATTTCCAGGTGGTTTGACAGGCTTCGGAAGCAACACTAACTTCTACTAATTCCACTGGACGGGAAATATTCCTTTTTTTTGGGCACGCCTCGAAGGTGTTGGCGAAAAGGTCGGGTCAAGTTTTCGCTGCCAGTTTCAAAGCTCGATTGGGAATCCAAAATCTGTGGAGGAGCTGTGGGAAATATGTATTAGGATCGTAGACAACAAGGCGTCATGTATGGATCGCCTTGTTGTCTACGATCCTAATACATATTTCCCGCAGCTCCTCCACAGATTTTGGAGGTATTATGTCCTCGTTTAACTGGACAAATATTTGCCTTTCCTTATTTTTGTGGTGAGAGAACAGGTCACCTGGTGGGATCTCCGCAGTCTTTTCATTACCACTTTGTAAGCCTCGTCCGAAGAGTTTATGTCGGCATGGCTACATAGCTGTTTTTAGTAGTTCTTTTGCTGCTACGAATGGCCTCTCTTAGGCGGCCACGCAGGCACCTCTGTGTCTCCTCTCGACCGTCGCCCCTGGACAAAACCTCCTCACCCGGAAACATGCGGAGCAATCGCCTTCTGGGCATAGTAAAGTCGCATACTTCCGTCACCCATCAGGTGATTTGGATGACTCCTTTTGTAGCCGTACCATTCAGGGATGTGTTGGGTTTGAACGCTGCAGAAAGCATGTTATTCTCAATGTATGTCCTGCCGGGCATATCACCTGACATTCTTCAAGAAGTCTTTTTCGAGGGCTGTTGCTGTGAGTCTAGTCCTCACTGACATTCCAAGCGACTCTACTGGGTAAGGCCCGCTCACGAATGTCAGGTCCACTACAGACCCCAGACCCCTTCCCTGAAAAGTGTTCGAGGCCCCAAAATTCGCCTGTACCGCGCCTAGCTCCGCGAATGCTTCGAGGAGAATAAGTCCCCCACATTAGTTATCCGGCTGCCCCATTCAAGAGCCCCCGTATTAAAATTACCTGCAATTATGGTCGCCAACGTCCTCTTGTATCCAAAACGAGAGCCCCCGTATTAAAGTTACCTGCTATTATGGTCGCCAACGTCCTCTTGCATCCAAAACGAGAGCGGCAAGCATCGGCTAGTGTAGCGCTGGGTGGAGCATAGAAGCTGTTATATGGACGCCTTTCACCTTGGCTCTGATGAACCCCTCCTCCGTGTACTCAATTATTTCTTCAAAGGCTTGTTCTTCACAAGCCCTTTGCACTGTTTGGCCCGTTTTCTCTTTGACCGGAACGCCACCACCGTGGTTTTGGTATGACTCATTATTTATGACCACATCGATGTTTTTCTCGCAGATGGTTTGCGAGAGTAGATCTTGCGCCGTCTGACAGTGGTTAAGGTTGATTTGTATCAACCTCATCGGCGAGTTGTGTTAAGGGCTCTTCTATATTCCGGGCATCTTCTGCTGTTTGCAATGTGCCGATGGTCCACCCCTTCCTTCCCTTTGCACAGCAGGCAATTTGGATCTGCTCTGCTTGGTCCTTGTTGATGTGACCCTACACTCCACATCCCCGGAATAGCTTCAACCTGTCATGAGCACTGGAAAATATCTTCACGATATGACTGAAGTCAAGGCATCTAAAGCATCGCTTCAGCGATACCTGCTCTCTAAAGGTGACACATAACCCAGCCTATTTTTACTCTCCCTGCTGCCAACAGTTTGGTGCTATCCTCACTGGTAGACTGATGATGACGATTTGTGTCCCACCGTAGGCTTTTCCTTGCATCTTTAACGTTGACCCTTGAAGTCCAATGAGGTCGAACTCTTTTTCCAAAGCCTCACAAATCTCCTCCTTCGTTGTGTCCCCACCTACATCCTTGCAGAATATAGAGATCTCCGGTCTGCTAGCCCTGATTACGGCTTCCTGTCCCAAGAATTTTCCAATTTGAGTCAATGATTTAACCACCTTTATATCTTTGGACTTCTTGAACTCCACCATAAGGTTCCCTTTCTGAAACCAACTAATGCGGCTAACATTACCACTCAAAGTGGTTAATTCGGGGTCTGCCTTCACTCTCTTGAAAATATCAGCGTATGACCCTTCGCCAAGCTTGGGGGTGATGATAACCTCCGGTCGTATCCTCCTACTACCTCTCTTTTTCCAAGGAGCCACCTTTCTTCATTCTTCCACAACCTCTTTAGGGGGTTCGTACTCTCTTCCCGGAATTGTGGCTTCTTGAGATTCACCAGAAGCTTGAGTAGTCTTCCTTACTTTATCAACTTTTTGGGAGTTGAGCCCTTTTTCTCTTAGGGGGTTGCTGGTCAGTTGACGGGTTCAGTCGTCCGCAATGCTTGTTCCCCGGTTTCTCCTCTCTTCTTCTTCTTTTGCCATACGCCAACCTAACGTCTCGAATCGTAGCCGTTATACCTCGATGGATATTTCGGCGTTTCTTGATAAATTCGCAAAGCTCTAGGATTTCATTACCTGATGCGATGAAGGCGGCTTCCGATTTGTTGCTGCAACTTAAGTCACTGAGGCGGTTGTCCGACATTGTTTCTTCCTTCCCGTAACCCGCTACGCTCTCCCCGTTGGAAGTAGCATTTTTATTCGTGGGAGCTTATACTTGTAGGTCTACGTAGAGTCGGGTAGGAAGGCACCATTGACCGCGCTGACGCCGGGTTTGCGCTTGAGTTTCGTGATTACGAAAATCAAAAGCATTCACAGAAATTTCAATTGTTTCTATAAACCAAGAGACTAACTTCAACGGTAAAAACCAAAATTTCAAAGGATACCCCCAAAATGGCACACCAAATTTTCCTCGAAGAATGAATTCAGTTAAGACGTGAGGCAGTAACCGAACAACTATTCGACAACAACCAAATCTGAACATTGATTGGATATTTCTCCTCGAGGACTGTCGAGGGTCAGTTTATGCACTCAAGCTCGATATTCGATTACTTACTGCGGATTGCACAAAAAACTCAATAATTGAGTTGGCCACAGAAAAAGACTTATCCACTGGCACCGGACCTTTCATCCCTTCGACCCCGTGAGATGCCCAGATACTTCACGCTGCTCAGATAATAGCGACTGTTTCCTCCTCTCCTACCCTTCAACTCGTGGCAGTTTTTGTACAACGTACTATGCACGAAATCAATGACTCATGCCTTCTCCATGGGCTTACATTTTCCAGCAAATTGACGTGACTTCAGCCTGAAACGTTATGAAATCAAGTGCGCCCTCAATAGCAAAAAGGAGTGAAAATTTCTAAACATACAATCACCGAGACAAAAAAAAACTCCATTTCATGAAATTTCCACGAAACTCGATTTTCCGAGATTCGCTTCCGTTCCCGGCACCAAGAAAATATCCTCGTGGCCGAATGCGATCAAGCTCTCCCTCAGGTCACTAAAAATAAACACCACCTTTGGTTTCCTGCCCTTACCTTTTTACCAGCGAAGCAAAAACAATCCTTTCATGTCATCTCCTCCATTGGCTCCTCGATGTCTCCTCGAAACCTTCGAGTCTATGAAAATTTTGATGAAATTTGTATGCAAATCCTTTGGAAGTTTGTTCGTCTTCTCGGGGATGGATCGACTCTAATTAAACGGATGCTAACTAGAAAAGGTGGCTATTTAATTAATTGAGCTAATCTGAGATGGTCCAAAGAACATTTAGGCATGGTCGGACGACAGCACGGTCACAGGATGAATTTTCTGATTCTGATTTTCTATGCGGTATTCAAATGTTCTCATTCATCAGACAGATTCCTGCGAGGGCTGCTACCCTACAAAATTTTCAGACTTTAATTGCCTTGTGGAGTCACACCATTTTCGGTGACGGGAAAATCTCGCACATTTTGACCGTGATTCGCTTCCCATTTATTTGCAGGCGTCGCGTAGCTTGGAGCCAAATCCTTTTATGGTTCAAGCATTTCGGATTGAAGTACTAAGGCTGCAATGGCGGAAAATAAATAGACGGAAAGTTGGTGGAAAATTTTAATTTGTTCTGGTTGTAGTCGGAGGACAATGCCTCGGTATGACTTTCTCTCCATCTTGACGGTGGTGAAGATAGTTTGAATAAAAGTGTGCAAAGAAACCAGGGTGGGGGCTCTAAAAAGGATTCTTGTTTAATTGTTTGCCAACTAAATGGATCATCATAATTTGTTTATGACATGTATAAAGGGTGTGGCAGAGTGGGATGTTAAGACGCGCTGGAAAGGTACCGCCAACTGGGAAATGAAGATGGGAGTACGCCGGTGAGGACGTCTGAATAGCTTCGTTAAGTATGATTAATTTCAATGGTTATAACATTAATCATTGCTAGTGTTCACGGGTGAGATGTACACAATTCTGCTGCCTGAAAATCGAATGAGATTAAATCTTGCAAAACGTAATTACGAAAACAATTCACACATACCTACGTACGGGACGGATGAATATAATACGAAAATATATGTACCAGAGCCGAAGGAACGATGTGAACTTCATGTTTTCTTAATAAGCGTATATTATTGTCGGTAATAATGGATTTGCGATAATGAAGAATATTAAATTATTGTTTCGAAACTCCTTGGTTCATATCAAAACCTTGAGAAGGGTTACGCAAATGTATCTGTGATCCGTGAAGGATTTCAAGTTCATGGGGAAAAACTACTCATTTTGTGTTTGCAAGATAAGCTGACATTTGCTTAATTAAATTCATTGAAATATTGTGGAAAGATAAGACCAGGTAAGATATTTACCTAGTGCCACTGCAAGTTACCGGAGACGTCTTCGAAATTTTCCCTTTCAACTATAGAACTTGGACCCTTCAATCCGGAAGAAAATTGATTTTCAACCCTCACTTTTACAACAATACTTTTCGGTCCTGAAAACGTAGACATTTTTCAAGTTCTCCTTTGTTGTTGTTATACTGAATTATCCAAAACTGAAGAAAATCGCGAAATTAACTGTGTAGGTCTCCAGACTCCAAGTAACCATGGCTGAGTTCGGATGTTATTTCGCTTCGACTATGACACGTGCTTCGTCATCCAGTTGACCGTTGAGGAAGCTTTAAGGGACAAGATCCGTCATACTAGCCAGATTCAGATGCACTTGAAGCTAAAAGCTCCAACTCCAAGTCCTAAATGGACCCAATAAAACCTCAACTAAAGGGAATGGAGTTAGTCCGACCCGCCGTCCGACACGCCTACCAGAAAGGCAAATCCACGGAGACAGCACTCCATGAACTTATGGCAAAAATTGAAAAGGCGATGTCCGAAAAAGAATACGCCTTAGGCGCATTCATGGACATCGAAGGTGCCTTCAATTATGCCTCATTCGCAGCAATTTGTTATGCGGCAAGACAGCATGGAATCGAACCGCTGCTTATCAGTTGCATCCTTCACATGCTAGAGTGGAGAAAAATCCACATATCGGTCGGCCAGAAGTCAATTGAAGCAGGATGTCTCAGGGCTGTCCACAGGGAGGGGTTCTCTCTTCACTGTTACGGCTCTTGATAATGGATACCCTGCTGTGGCTCCTGGAGGACAAAAAAGTCTTCGCGCAAGCATTTGCTAACGACCTAGCCGTAATAATTACCGACAAGTTTGCGGGCACAGTATGTGACCGCTTGAATGCAACTCTGCACGTAGTCCACAGCTGGTGTCTCCGCAAAGGACTCACGGTGGACGCTAGGAAGTCTGGACTAGTTATGTTCACTAGGAATGTCAGGTGGGGTAGGTATACGCTACCCACCTTAGCAGGGGCGGAAATCCAGCTGGCACAAACAGTCAAGCACTTAGGAGTACATTTCGACTCCAAGTTAACGTGGAAGCACCATATCCAGGAACAATATCAGAAGTCCTGCATATTGCTCTGGTGCTGTAGGAATGCGATAGGTAAGACCTGGGGACTTTCACCTAAACGGATATACTGGATGTATACATCCATAATAAAACCCATTTTGATGTATGCATGCACCGTCTGGTGGCCAAGACTGAACTTTGCTAACAGCAGGAAGCTGCTAACGCAGATTCAGAGACTTGGTTGCCTATGTATTACTGGAGCAAAGAATACTACGCCGACTGCGGCACTTGAAGCTATCCTAAATTTACCCCCCATTCACTTGGAGATGAAAAGGAAAGCGGCCAACGACGCATATAGGCTCGATACCATTGGGGCGTGAAAAGGCGGCCAATCAAACGGTCATGCGTCTATCTGGAAATTCCTTGGAAACCATCCGGTAGCCCTGATGCCGACCGATCATATGGTTTCCAGATTCGTCTTTGAAACGACATACACTGTCGTAATCACCGAAAGAGAAGAATGGTCGACAAGTGGTCATGAGTCTTTACAGATTACAGACCTAATAATCGTCAACGACGGGTCAGTCATCGAGGATGGATCAGGCGCAGGGGTGTTCTCGGGGAATCCGATTATAGAACTGGCCCGACCCCTCGAAAAAATGACGACCATATTCTAGGCGAAGATATGCCATTTCATTGGCAGCAGAAGAATGTCTGCGACAAAAATGGAGGGGTCGCACGATTCGAATCTGTTCCGACAGTCGGGCGGCATTATCAGCGCTAAATGGCAACAACATATCAAGCCAGTTGGTGTGGAGTTGTCATCAGGTGCTGCTGAAACTTGGCCGACTGAACGAAACATTCCTGATGTGGGTGCCGGGACACTCTAACATTGCCGGTAATGAGGAGGCTGACTAACTGGCACGCCGAGGGTCTGGATCCACAATGGTGGGACCAGAACCAGCTCTTGGAATCCGACCATCTACTGTCAAGTCTACTCTGAAAGGTGAAATTGCAAGGATTCACGCAACCGAGTGGAGAAATTTGGACTCTTGCCGGCAAGCGAAAATCCTTGTGAAAGAGCCTAGGGTCACTAGAGCGGCATTTTTGTTGTCCCTTAAGAAGTGGGACATGAAAACCCTAGTAGGGCTTTTGACGGGACACTCCCCTTAAACTACCATATGGAAAAAATTGGGGTAGTGGTTTCGGCTGTGTGCAGCCACTTTGAGAAGGAGGAGGAGACAGCCCTGCACTTTTTATGCAGCTGCCCGGCATCCTCAGATCTCAGACGAAGACACCTTGGCAAGGTTTTCTTCAATGAATGCACACTATCTGCCTCTAGAGAATGTTCTAAGATTCGCTAAAGCCTGCGAACACCCTAGGCGGGAAGCCATTGAATAGGCAGCTTACGGGGATAGTACAATGGACCTAACAATGGCCTGAGTGCTCGGAGCTGCGGCTCCCCCCAGTTAACTAAACTAAAACTAACTAGTCCGACCAACCTTTCATCGCTCATAGTTCAGTCGATTCGATCCGAATTTCAGCTTTTGTTACCCCAGCGATGGGTAAGTCCTGCCTTCGGCCCTGGAAATAAAGAGATCTATCCTTTCCGTTTCAAATGTATGCTCTTCCGCAGGCGGGTCAAATTCAGGTCACTTCTTCGGAAACCATGGCAATAGAAGCAACTGCACCCCCTTTCAAAACCCACGTCCCCAACTAAAATCATCCCAGTATAATCCGTCTTTTTCCGCGTCAGCTTACCCTATTTTAGTCGAAACACAAAACCAAAAAGAAGGCAAAATCATTCCCCCACCACCGGTAAGGTTTATGAACAATATCGAAGACCTCAAGCTTGTCAACATTAGTATAGTTGAGCGTAACGGTAATAGCCGTGTCATCTTTCACACAGCCGAGGACGCCAACCATCTAACCAAGTTACTTGACATTTCAGCAAAAGTCCTTTCATCTCGCAAATCACGCTCTAACGCTTTGACATTATCAGAGGCATCCCGCCCTTTACGTCTGAACATGATATAGTTAGGAAGGCACCCTTCCCAATGAAAATTGCCTATGTGCAGTTGAAATCCCAAAAAACTTTCCAGAATTCATACCTACGTGATCCATGAAAGTTACCTCCCATTGCACTGATATACCCTCAGAAATCGTCTTCAAACATTGCCTCTTAAAAGTGGACTTCTATGCTGCTCGCCTTCGTCAATGCACTAAATGTGTCAAGCTGAGCCACACTGAAAAATTATATTGATCGACTCGCTCCGGATGTCTGAAAATCTTTTGTATACTGGGCCAAAGTTCTGATGGGTACGGGGGGGTGGCCCTAGCATTCAAGCAAGGTATTCAATTTCACAAATTGAATTATCAAATGTTCTTTGGCATTATCATCGCTTAAACACGAAATCTTACCCCCAAATCCCACCTTAGCTTGAGAGTACTTTCCTCCTCACCTTCCTACAGACACCTTTCGTTCAGCCTTCATCATCATCAACGACGCAACAACTGGCATCCGATTTAGGCCTGCCACAATAAGGAACTCCAGACACCTCAGTTTTAGGCCGAGGTCCACCAATTCAATATCCATAAAAGCTGTCTGGCGTCCTGACCTACGTCATCGCTCCATCTCAGGCAGAGTCTGCCTCGTCTTCTTTTTCTACCATAGATATTGCCCTTATATGCTTTTCGGGTTGGATCATCCTCATCCATACGGATTCAGCGACCCGAATTTTATCCACAGCCAGACGGTCGTGGTCCCGCTCACAGATTTCGTCGTGATTTAGGCTGCGGAATCGTCCATCCTCATGTAGGGGGCCAAAAATTCTTCGGAGGATTCTTCTCTCGAACGCGGCCAAGAGTTCGCAATTTTTCTTGCTAAGAACCCAAGTGTCCGAGGAATACATGGGGACTGGCAAGATCATTGTCTTGTACAGAAAGAGCTTTGACCCTATGGTGAGATGTTTCGAGCAGAACAGCTTTTGTAAGCTGAAATAGACTCTGTTGGCTGAAAACAACCTTGCGAGGATTTCATCATCTGCTGCTCATTTGCTGCTCTTAGTTTTTCTTATTGGTTGACAAATCCATTCCCACGATTACAGGGACACGAAAAAGTATAGCTCACTCATTGAGAGGACCTGGAGTTATCGAGATTCTGTTCGCATATAAGGCATCACCGACTGCAATTCTTTTTTTTTTTGTTTTTGGTAGATTAGGTGAATACATTTACGGACAGAGTGTTGAATTACCGCAATGGTACGCGGTCGGACTCCCAATTAAACACCTCCCCATCGTCAGAGGGATAACCTGGAAATATTTGTCATATTACTTCGGGCTAGCTCCCAAGCTCTTCCGTTTTGCGCAGCCTTGACATCAGAGAATTTTTTTCGAACGGTAGGGGAGAAGAGGAAGGGAGCTGTTAATTGAAGAAACTCCCTAATATCCGGCTCCTTCGCAGGTCAAGGTCTATCTTCTTTGCAACAAGGAGTACCCGAACGCAATGCTGAACATGGCTCCTACTGTCAACGCTCCCCAGCATCTCGATGAAAACATTCCCTGGAGAGAGATCCCCAGTGTTTAAATAGAGCTGCTGACGAATCCCATCCCATCTTCCTAAAAAAAAAAAGGTGTGATGGGCGTCATCCATTACTCATTGCAAAACGTACAACCAGGAGATCGTGTTTTTTCAACTTTGTAAAGGTAAGACGGAAAACTTGGGACCCGCTTGGGAGTTGGGTAAAGATATAGTCAGTCTCACTATGCTTCTGATTCAGCCATATACCTAAATTGCCAATGAGCCGGGCAGTCAATCTACCCCTAATCTACCATTTTGCCAAGAAAGTTAACATTCATCTAGTGTACGTTACCGTTCTTCACGAACAACCACCATCTTTGGCTTTTCTCCTTAGCAAGAAAGGTAAGGAGAATCCCCCCGCGATCATTATCACGGGCGGTTCAAAGACAGAGTGGTACGCAGACGCCATTCGAAAAGCCTCCCGTCTCTGTACTTGCGTGAGACGCTTATGGTGTACCTTCGTGCCAAAAGCGACAGCCCATACATCGGCGCCATAAAGCAGGACAGACTGCGTTAAACTCATCAGGAGACGTCGCCTGCAAGTCGTAGTCCCCCAATATTTGCCATTAACCGACTTAAGGCCAAAACGCAACTTGCAGCCTTGTTCGATGCTGCTTTGATTTGCCCGAAAAAGCTCATCCTTGAGTCAACAGTCATTCCAAAGTACTTCACGTTGGTTTTGACTCGATTGTCGGCTCACCGATCGGCATGGGACGCAGAGTTGGGATTCTCTTTTTAGTCAAGATGACTCCTTCGATTTTTTCCTGGTTGAAACCATGAGCAGTCATCCGTTTATCTGTCACATCAATGCGTTAAATCTGCTTTCCGTCTGTTCGACACTGCGTCCAGCAACAAGTTCTGCCACATCACCTGCATAGCTGACCGCGACTCTTCTGGCACATAAAGTCTAAGCAGACTATCATAGGAAGCGTTTCAGAGGTCCGGTTCTAGCATAGATTCCTGCACTATCCCCGCTGTGACGTCCATCCTCCTCTGGCCCTCTAACGTCTCATAGAGCAAAGATAGATCCAGATACTCCCTAAATATACGTAAGAGACAATTCACCACGTGGAAAGTATTGTCTAGTGTGCCTACAATATCTTTCCATCTTATGGAATTAAAGGTATTTCTGACGTAAAGCGTTATGAGGGGCACCACCCGTTGAGCTTAGCGGCTTTGTTCCTCCATTCGATGAACGGCATTCACGACGTGCATGATAGTATCACCTGTGGATCCCGCTGCTTTAAAACAAATGTCTTGGGAATCAGTCTCCGGAAGCACGCATCGCTTTAGCGAATCTATCATCAGCTTTTCGATCATTTTTCCGGTAATGTTAAGCATGCAAAGAGGGCTGTATGAAAATGGCAACTTTGGGTCGCCTTCCCCTTTGCTGATCAGCGTAAGCCTCGCCGCGAAAATGTCCTCTTTCAGTCAAGTGTTGATTGCGCCGAGTAGTAGATCTAGCCGGTGTTTGAGCACCGGTTCGTATACCTCTGCTAGAAAACTATCGGGTCCTGGCATCTTCTTCCTTATAATAAAGAGGAGGGAGGTCTTTTCCCACTCTTTTATAGAGAAAAGTACGAAATACTCGATGATCTCCGCGTCGCCGTCATCATCCCGTACGGGTACGCATGGAATCGTGCTCGTACAATGCAGTCAATCTGCTCGGCCTTAAGTGAATAGGGTTTTCATAGACCCCGGTTTTTCGGGTTACTAGTTTCTAACCGAGCCCCCACGGGTCCCTATTTACCTTGTCGACCAGGTTCTGTCAGCAGCGGGCTTTGCTTCTGTTTAATGCGCTGCGGAGTCTCCTTTTGGCTGATTGGTACTCCATCATTACGGTACATACCTCTTTCCGATCGTTTGGACTCTGCAATTTCGACCTGCCACATATCGATGACCTCCTAGGCATTGAAACTCCGAAGGCCGTCATTATCGGATTCATAACTGAATTTACGTCAGCGTCAATTGAAGCGCCACCACCCCGAGGAGCGAGTTTCCACAAACTTCCCGGTATTCACTTTCGCGACGTTCCACGCACAGGAAGAGCGTCGGGGTGGCGCACACCGAGAGTTTAGGAAAACCACTTCGAAGGCAACGTATTGATGGTCGCTTACCGACTGTACAGTGCCGCTACGCATGTTCCACCACAGTAGGAAACCAAACTACTAGTGGAACCAAGAAATCGGGCTGTTGAGAGCATCCTGCCTGCGACTGGGGAGACTTTGCCAAAGAACCAAAACATATGGCCGTATCTGCCTGTTAGGCACTATTGGAAGATGTAGAATGTGGTGATATACAGCAGCCCGCTTCTGTTCGTCGAGCTAGTGGATCGTCTATCGGAGCGGCAGTGTGGGTTTTGCAGAGCAAGGTCCGCTGTCGATGCAAAAGCAATGGTAGTGGACCTGGTTCGGAAGGCATTTGCCGCTGGCTGGTGGTGTGCGGTTATGAAGCTGGATGCCAGGAAGGCCTTCAACTCAGCCAACGGGGGTTGAAATAAGGGCCAAACAGAGTGTTTCTGGTTACTTAGCTTGGATAATCGAGAGCTGCCTCTCGGTAAGACATATTTGGTTCGAAACAGAGGACGAGCCGAAGGTGTTCGCCAAGGCTCCATACTGGGGCCTCTGCTGTGGAATATAATGTATGATAGAGTAATCGGCCTTCACATGCCAAATTGCTTGGTTTTGCAGACGACCTGGTGGTGGTGGTAGTTGCGAAACACCCCCAGGAGGAGGAAGTCCCAGATGAATACCTTATTACGATTTTTTTTTTGTTTTTAGGTAGAATTGAGATATTTTAATTGTATTCTAATATTAAAGTGAAAATGATTGGAAATGCAACTCTGGTTGGGGGAAAGCATTTAATTACATTTTAAGGATTCGCTTCATCAAAGCATGCCTTCAAATTGTGAAATTCAACCGGGCGAAGGATAAGACGGAAGCGCTCCTTATTACCAATCCCAGGAGAACTCGCCAGGACTTGCCACCCGTCCAAAGCGACACCAATGACTTTGATACGGAGGCTTCGTCAAGGATGCTTCCCTGTCAGACTGGGCGCTGGAACGTTGCAGCGAATCCACCGCCATATCGGGAATTAATTTCCCTCTGGAGTCTAGGTGAAGCGTACCCCATTCATGTAATTAAAAGGTAACACCCCCTCCGCCGCTAGTACTGATACACCTGCGCACTGAAGAAGGGAGCAAGTTGTTCCCGAAATATCGCTATATGCTTAATAAAATAATCGCTACTAGCGACGGAGACGGTGTTTTAATTCCTTAAACCTTTTCGCTGGAGACATCGCGACCACAAATTGATTATTACCTATTTAAGTGCCCTGGCATTGAAGTCACCCCCGACCAGGATCCACCTTCTTATGCCCAAAATAGCGTCCTCCAGTGTATCAAGCGTCCGTCGAGAGTGCAGCATCGTCTCATTCGGTATTAGATAGGCACTGGAAAATGTTACCCCTGAACGCCGAATCTAGAGGAAGTCTTCCCCTCAGCCTTGGACAAGAATCTTAAGGTGAGTGCAGTTCCGAACCCAGATGACAGGGATACCTGATATGTCAGTCCTTGTTTCGGTACTGTTTACTGATGACCACTAGATCATCTTTAGCTTCTGTAGCGAACTGCGTTAGCCATAAGCCGTAGTACACCGGTATGTATTGACTGGTAGGATGCGGATCATGTTGACCGCGTCCTAGCTCTTCCCAGTTCCGATCTGAAGACTGGACACCGCCGCGAGCCCGGAGTGTGCACAACGCTCTTATCAGACGCGCTGTGATCCCTGCAAAGTACAAAGCATTCTATTTCGTTGGACATATTCGCTTCATAGCCTGACTGACTGCATCTGCGGCATGTTGCCCTTCTGTCAGGTGCCCGCTGGTTACAGAAGTATGCCTATAATCCAAAAATCTGTAACGTTTGGTTGGAGCGGTCCGGATTCGTATCCAGTTCTGATTGTCCCGCTTCCTCGCGTATTGCTCTGTAACTGCAATCCAGATATTCGTTACCTCCATTTGTGCTTGATGGCCTCTTCTATTTCGTTCTCTTCTGTAAGGCAGTCAAGGTCTCGGATTTGTAGAGAGCACGTGGGTTCCAGGCGGTAATGGAAACGAAGATGTTGCGTTGGACTAGTGGCGTAACATGCCTTGATCACATCAGAAATAAGGATATCCACTATTGATATGCGGTTACATCGGTCGTTGTCCAATTGCAGAGAGTTATCGATGTCATGTAATTCACGCTAACGAGAGTTCACTTGGCAAGATTGGTCTGAAACAATTAAAAGGACAACTAAAGCAACGACAGCATGATACGCTGCATGGGGATTTGACAGTCTCGCGACTGCATTTAGATCAAAATGGTGCAACCCCGTTTGTGAAAGGGACAAAGTTTAAAGAAAAAGAAGAAGCAACAGGAAGAATGGTGCGAAATTTTACGACTCTTCGCCTGGACACATGCTGCCGTTTCCTTCTTTGCCTAATTCCTTTACGAAGAGCAAGTTCACATTGCCAGTCGATGTGGCTCGTGCGGCTGGTGGCACGTAGAAGTTATTTCGTCTCAAGGCATGATTTCCAGGGATGTAATGCTGACCGATTTTATCAGTTACAATGTTTACTCCTGGTGGGCTGCATTTTCTTCATAAAGCTCCTTATGTTCGCTTAGCAGATCAGAATCTTCATTACTACCGGACTTGGGTCGCATGGTCAACTCATCTACCATACCATTCCCTGGACATTATCGATGTGTGAATGGGCCCTTTAACGCTTGTTCGATTGTCGGTTTTACAGTAGAACACTCAGTCCTTTTTCCGATTATTAATGTACATTGAAAAATGCAACGTCAAAACCTCCCTCTCGGACTTATTAAAACACAAACACTCTCCAATCTACTTCTAGTGAATTTTAAAGGGCGTTGTCCTCCTAACTTATATTCGGAAAAAAAAGGACGAAGTTCAAAATTCCAAGTTTCAAAATTAGAAAGAATCAGAAGAAATAACCCATCTAGCCTTTTGCCTTTAGGTGCTACCTAAAAGTTCCATATTCAAATTCTTTTTGCGTAGGCGTTTCTAATTTTTCCACACCTTCCTGACGTCAAGATTTTCTTACGTGATACATACATGTGTCTGATGCCAATGAACTCATGCCGAATTTCCAAGGAAACTCAATAGCAGATTCCCGGTAAAATGAAAATAGAAAATCCAGAGCACGAGGCAAATTAGACCTGATTTTGGATTCGTAAATGACCTGTTTTCGCAACTAGGACAACTGGGGTGAATCAGCTCCTCGTCCCATTCTATTTGTGTTTGCAGATAATTCAAAATATATTTAACAATGATTATTACCGCAATCGTGAAAAATCTGAGTACAAGTCCTGGGTTATGCCGACCCCTGTATCGGGAGATTCCATCTTCTTGAAAACTCTCGAAAAGAGCACATCCTGCAGCACATGCTACATATATCTCAGCGATAACATCGTGTCCTGCCAAAGTAAGGCCTTTTCCCGGGAATGCGGCATTTCACAATTGTGTGACGTAGGACGGCAGGACGATGTGGTACGTACATGGCTCAGCACATCATCGCTGCCATGAATGTTTGGTCGTTTAATTAATGATAAGAAGATTTCGTTGACAAATGTCGGGGTTATGTATTTAATGGCTATTCGTATTGTAGGGTATCTATTTGTGGTTCGATTGGACCGCATATCCTCCAACGAGACGTGTGTGGGAGAGGCGAACAATGCTTCAAAGTAAAGCCAGGTTGAAAAAGAAATTAATTTTCCCAGAAGGATTTCGCACATCATGTCGCAATGAGTCAGTATTGATTCGATGACAAACCATCAAAAATTCTGTTGTTGACAAATGTTAAGGATCCTACGATTTCGAGACATAAAAAAGTAGGAACGGCTGGCAGGACTCTCTTCAGAAATTATTATTGCGAAAGTATCAGCATCAATGATTGTCTCCATTATTTTCATCTTGTGGACAAACGTTTAATATGTCATGACCATTGAGAGGACAGCATTCCTCGTAACATGAGAGAAACTCGTACATTTTCATTCCGACCGGAGCTTTACTTCCACGACAACATGATATCCTTGCACCTCGCGTCCCGGTCACTCCTTTGTCTTCTTAGAGTCAAGTTGTCTCCCGCTTTGACCTATCATAAAAAATAACAAGCAGCAGAACCTTAAGCATAATCCGACAGTAAAAGTCGTAATGTACAAAAAAGGTCAACATAATCAACATAAGGACATACTATTCCAGTATGGTTCTGCTCCTCAAGCCATGAATTCAAGGATTTTCGTCTTTTTTACTTCATATTTGATTAAATGGCTTTTGCATAGTCCATGTAATTTAACTGATTCATTCACTCCATTTTGAAGTTTGAAAGCAAGCTCTCTAATGGGCTCGCTCTGCTTTCATCCCTTTCAAGCCGGCAAACTGCTTTCTTCACATCCAACTACCCCTGCGTCGTTGAATGGAGACGACCCTCCGAATCCAATGTATAAAATCCTTGTCGTTCTTATCGAGATAAAGTGGAAGAATTGAGGATAATTGAATGAAATTTGTTATAATGTTTGCAACTATGTTTCTTCAATGGGCTCTTAGGAAAATCTGTTTTTTTTTTTTGCAGACTCTCTCTCAGCTTTTCACATCCCCCTTTTTCCGTAAGCTTGTGTCCTTTGTATAGTAGACTTTCCACTGTCTGGGAATAAAGTAAACGGGCCAGTGAGGGTGGGATGAGCAGTGAATGGCAGGTTTGAACTGGGATAATTTTTCCAAGCCACTATTCCATTATTCTGGCCAAATTAAATTTATGACATGTAGGCAAACAGAACTGGAGCGGGGACGGTACTCCGGAACTGGTGATTATTGCATTGTACTCTATAGAAAAATAGCTCAAAGGAA